>NC_043993.1:9461590-9821584 GCF_902150065.1 Myripristis murdjan | reverse complement strand
CCGTGCATGAACGGATTTAAGATAAAACCTTTACCAAGACTGACACGTAACTATTACGACGAACACATTCTGGTAGCTGTTCAGGTAAACAGAAGGCAGTGCTGTTCTCTCGCGATGGCAAGATATTTGGTGGCGAGCGGTTGAGATGATTCGAATTTAAATTTGCAAAACTCATCAGTTATTCTCTCGTGCTCAAAACCAAAGTCACAGAATAGAGGACAGCCATAAAACATACTCCAGCTTCACGAAAGAGCGCCGTGCATGTATAGGTTGTCTGTCATCACGTCCGCAGCGCGACCCGCTCTCCCCACATGTCTCTGTTTAGCTCCACCACTTAAACATGGAGTGCACGATGGACTGCGGGCTGGAAGCTGCCCGGGCTGCAGGACTCATGTCTTGTTCGAGGCCTTCGGGAAGCCACCGTCTTCCAGCGACCAGCCAAGGAAACCAACTGTCTGCCAACTCTTCTCTCTGTTTTGTTTTGTTTGTCTTCTATCATATTTTAGTCATTTATCTGACACCGGTGCCAACGGAGTTTAGTGCCTTATTGACAGAAATACCCTGCGAGGATTTAACTTGGTGTGTGTGCGGCTACAGGAGGGCCTTCTAACTACTAGGTCGCCCAAGTGGGGACTGTTTCTCAACAAATGGTCTGTGCCCTCCTAGTAGCCCACAGAAGACGCCCAGAGTCCTGTCCAAGTCCAGTTTTACATCCCTGCGTCCGAAAACCTGCAAAACTCAATACCGCACCCGACCTGTTTACCCAAATCCTCTCTAATTCACCTGACCCGACCCAAACTCAGTCCATGACCTCTATCAGACACATCGCTCCACTTTCTGTTTCAGTAGGTGACCTTTCACTCACTTTTGGCTCAACAGCGAAGCCGCTGAAAACATGATTCTGTCGTCTGACTTGGCATTCGAGGATGAGCTCGCCACAATTTGACGTTCACTGCTTCATTCGTGCAGACGATGATCGATGTGTTTGTTAACAATTCTAAAAGAAAAAAATCTTAGGCAACAATTTTTGGGATAACCAGCTTTTTGTGGATCTAGACTTGTTTTTGTTTTTTTTTTTTTTCTTTCTTTCTTTCTTTCTTTTTGGACATTGGCGCTTATTTTGAAGTATTTGTATTGTTGGAGATAAAATGTATATATATTTATATAGTTAGTTGAAGTTTTTATGGAATTTTCTGGAGTTTTTTCAAACTTTTATGGATAATTCTGATTTTATGACCTACTAGCATTCCAGTTCATATTGGTATTAGTGTCGGTACTTGCGTAATAAACAGAGGAATAGTTTTGTCAAAAGAGTGTGTGAGAAAATTGCTTTTGTTGTGATAATGAGTAGGTGGGCCTGGGGTGGACTACATGACACTTTTGTTATGCGTTTTTCATTGTTTATTCACTGTTTATTTATTCATTTTTATCAGAAATATTGTGTAGGAATATCCTCTTTGCCTCATTTGCCACTGTCATTTTGCACAAACACAAGATGCTGTAATTCATACTTTTCTTCATATTTCAGGTTGCACATCTTTCTAGATTCTTGTCATTGTTGTTTATATTCTCCTCTGTTTTTCCTCCTGTTGCTTACAATTCTCCCACAAGTTCCATCTTAGCTCGTCTTGTCTGTACATTATTTTTTCCCCCATGTTTTCTGTCCTTTTTAATGCCTGACCCCATTGGCACTCCTTCAGAAACAGAGCAATATAACATAAACAGAGCTGCATCGGACCGCTTGACGATTGCTCAAATCCTGAAAAATGCACCAAAATGAGTTACGTTGTCATGTTCAGTCTTTCCCTTGTACTGTTTTGCCTTGACTGTTTTGCAACATGTTGTGAAAAAATTCTCCCTCCCTTCCTGCTCTGCCCCCCCTCCCTCCCATCCTCCTCCTCCTCCTCTCTTGCCTCCTGAGGTTTTGCTGCAGTTTCCTTAAGTAATTTGACAGTTTCACCACATCCAGTTTGGTTTCTGGCCGGTGTCTTGGCCGGGAGTGCCGACAGAGCTTTTTCTGGAGCCTTCTTCTTCTTCTTCTACCCCCTGCTACAGCTCCACTGTGTGGTTTCATCTCTGAGGGCCTCCAAAGCACATGGCTGTCCTCCCACAGAGACCGAGAGAGAGAGAGAGAGAGAGAGAAGGAAATTTAAAGCAAAAGAGAAAAAAAGAGGGAGAGAAAGTGAGACAGAAAGAGATCAAGAGAAACAAAGAGAAAGACAGAGAGAGAAGGGAAAGAAAAGGGAAAAAAAAGAGAGAGAGATGACCACAGTGAGGGATGTTGGAGCCCCGGGCAAACAGGCCAGAGAGAAAAGTGAAGGCCTCCGTTCTTCCTTTCATGCTGTCCGCACTTCCTCCCTTCATCTGTCCTTCTCTCTTCCTTCGGCCCAGGACACAAACACCAGACAGGCACAGACTCTGACCAGAAGATGAAGAAACGTTTCATTTAGCAATTTGTCCTTGTGTTCTCTGACCTCCCCTAACCTAACCTAACCCTATCTTTTATACCTCACCGCTGGACGCGAGACAGAAAACATTCCCTGTAGTTAGGAGCTGAAGGGTTTCATTGCAAAGCGCTATACATCTGTTTTTAGAAGAGGGAAAAAAGGGCAGAGGTTGAGAGGACATGCAGGCCCTGAAGACTGTCCCTTTTTTATGAGCTGCACCCTTAATAACAACAGTGTTGTTCATTAGTGATGTTCACTTCTGTATCGATTTCAGGTGCCGCGACTTTTTGCAGCAATGAGCCAAATGGTGGATGTGTCATTGTAGAAAGAAACTACTCAATTACGATAATTCAAACTCAGACATTTGAATTACGGTAATTCATTCTTTGATCAGTTTCTCACAGTACGGTTGCTGTCACAGCAAAACACTGAGTCTAGAGAGGAGCTTTTACTTTTTGGTTCCGCAGGACCTACGGCAATGTTGGAGGTCATTTAAAAACTTTGGAATATCTTGATGCGACATCACATCGTCTACGTTTGGCCTGCATTTCACAGTAATAAGAAAAAGACATCAGGAAACATAAAAACGGGCCAGATTTCTTTTTTTCTATGAAGTCTTTTACAAGTCCAGCAAACAATAGCCTATGCTAACATCAATCATCAATCTAATGTTGTAAAATGAAGCAGCTTGCATTGTTAAGAAACCAGAGAATTTCAAATGAATTTCATCGGGCGTAACGTAAACATGCACTTTTTTCACTGTAGAAAAATGGCTTGTATCAGGCATTTTAAGACCCAGTGAAGATCCTGCAGCCTCTTCCAGCCACAGGAGCGCTTAAAGACGAGTCTTTGGCAAGCAGGAAAACCGAGAAAAGTCCCCGAGCCAGCTACAATTGAAAATCCATCTTTTTTCCTCCATTTTGGCTTTCCATCCACACCAAGACAAAACATATGCAACCACTGACGATGGATATATTGTCAAACATGACCTATCCAGAGTGGAGGAGTTTCAACGTGGTGCAGTGTGGACAAGGAAAATGGAGGATTTCAAAAATGCTTATGTAACCCTATCTGCCAGCACCAGCGGACTGTGTGAGGTGAATTAAATTTACACCAAGGGGTTCTGTCCTTCACATAATCTTAATCATCATATTTACGCTGCATAAGGTGGTAACACAGACAGTGATCTAGATGGTTTGAAGTGTTGTCAGTGGTGCAGTGCTCGGGAACCCTCCTTAGCTTTTGCAACACAAAACACAACTCATCTACGGTGGCTGTGGATGGCCAATAAAGCTCAAAAGTGCGAGCAAAAGAAGAAGCAAAAGCAAAAGAAGAAACACATTAAGAGGCCAAAATGACGCCATCTGCTGACCAACAACATTGCTCATTCTTTACTGTGGGTTCACACTAAACACAAAGTGTGCAAATTTTTCACGCAAGTTGAAAAAAATTCCAAACGTACTTAACTCAAAGGAGGCAAATTTCATGTGTTTGTGTCAAGATGCAAAAATTGGAAGTTAACCGTCATTGTTCGTCCACACACAGACGTCGGGCCTTAGTCCGTTTTGTTTCTCAGTTTTGACGTCCCACCGGTGCTTGATGCTTTTAGCTACATGACCACCGCTGTCCAAGAGCTGTGTTCAGGCGAATGGGCTTACACCGCTATGACAACACAGAAACATCACACAGGTCATGGGTCAGGGGCGCACACATGCCCAGTACAGAGGGTATCACTGTTTTTTTGAGTCTTGAAGCAACCAGCTGATGGAGAGCAAAAGCCATTTTAAAAACTGCTAACTAGCTGTCTGTTTAGTTGGCATAGCAACCACTTCCCTTTGACTAAAGCACAGCTGGAAACGCTTCTGGTTGTTCTTGACCAACTTGTTTGGCTGTAATTTCTCACTGTAAGCAGTGATCATTGTAATTTATACTCCTGCTAGATAGTCATATACTACACAAATGATCATAAAGTAAAGGCTGGCTGTGACCACACTGGGTAATGTCATATATTTTGATGAGAACTGGAGGTTTTCAAGTGTTCACAACATAATGGAAGTATCCTGTGTGCTTTATGTGAACTACAGTGAGCACTTACTGTATGCAGATACATGGTTTTAATGTAAACGGAAGATGTGGGGGTTTGTCATTTGGGTTGTAAAGTGGGCACCTCCCATCACGTCATTGTTTTCTTTAATGGCTGGTTTTGTGAAAGCCCATGGCATGGAAAATAATGCATAAATGCTAATACTACCCCGAAGACAAAGCACTCATAAAAAGGTCTAGGTTTTTCTACAGGGGTTAAATGTCAGTGGAGGACTGCTGATTAAGGTTATGATTAAAAATAATACATACGGTGCATGTTATTACAATGGCTTTCGGCAGGGTTTTGTCATGTCATTTTTTTTCGTCTAATCGCTGCAGCACAGGCATAAGAAAGAGTGGCAGGAGAGGGAGAAAGAAAACGAGAGAGAGGAAGGGACAGGGAGGGGGATGGAGTCCAGCAATTTACACCAGGAAGTAATTATGTCAATTCTAGACGGGGCCGTCTAGTTTACAGTCCACCCATAAACCCAGTGTGATGTCTGGCTTGTAATAAACATTATTTATTCTTTGTTCATTTGTTCATTAATGCATTTACTGCCATTATTCTCTTGTGTTTCCAAACTCCGCTTTAAAAGACGGATAAAAAAAAAAAATACAGTTAATACAAAAATGTAAGAACTTAGATTGTCAAAAAGAAGTTTCTTGTTCTATTTTTGGATTACAGACCAAGCAAAAAAAAAAAAAAGAAAAAAAAAAGAAAAAAAGAAAAGAAAAGAAATGGTTTGTTAAGGTAATTATTTTTATGAAACAAACATGAGTCCTTGATGTGGGTTTGTTACATGTGGTTTGATATGTTTTGTGTTTGTGCTGCGCTGCGCTGAGTGTAAAATGGCAAAGCTGAGGTTTCAAAGTAGGCATTAGGCAGATTTAAAGGCCGCAGGACAAAGAACTCCAAACTTAAAAGTTAAAACCAGCAGGTTGTTTAAGCTTCGCCTCTCTGCGTGTTTACATGTACACTGGCATCTTGTTATCAGCTGACACGTTCAAGCTTTTTGAGTTGGCTAAATGAAACATGATCTCACGTGTTCATCTGCTTTTACCTTAATTATGAGAAACCTGACTGATAGCTGGCATAATAAGGCCCATATAAAAACCTAACCCAATCACTGCTGGTTTTCATGGTTCAGTGTCTCTGAAAATATTTAGACCTGCCTGTTTATTCATGTACCGTCTACAGGCGTGTTTGTTTACAGGAAGAAAAACCTCTAATCCTTATTAAAACCTTTTCCGAGCTGGTCATTATTTGAGCAAATTCAGGTCACGCCAAGGCTTCAGTGCTGCACTGACATCTATATATTAAGGTGGCATTATTTTCAAGGCATTTCATGATATCTCAGCTGTCACAACATCTGTGAACCACTCTGGGGTCCCAAACCACCAGTTGAAAAACAGTGAGGAAGCCCAGCAGGAGTCCGGAGGGACTCAGGTTTATCCTCAGCTTGTTTTCAACTGTCAGGGAGGCAGGATTCCTCAATGACATGTTGTATCCCATCCTAACTGTAACATCCTCCCCACAGGGTAAATAAAAGCTCAGAGCTAGTGTGTATACACACACACACACACTCACACACTCACACACAAATACACACACACGTATATGTGTGTGTGTGTGTGTGTGTGTGTGATCACAGAGAGAGATACAAGATCCATCCCTCTCACAGAAAAGAGCCTCCAGTGACGTACACACATATCGACTCTCGTCTGTGAATGAGAGAGAGGCAAAGGAAGAAATTTCCATGAGCATGAAAGTGTGTGTAAGTGTGGGTATGTGCATGTGTTTGCTTGCGTGTTTGTGTGTGTGTGTGTGTGTGTGTGTGTGTGTGTGTGTGTGTGTGTGTGTGTGCGCACGCGTGCACAGCAGATAGCCTCTGTGTTTATTTAGTTTGAGGTGACAGCAGGAAGGAAGGCAGGTTAACGAGCTGCCGGCTCCAGGCACCCAGGCACATGGTGATTACGCAACCCCAGCTCCTCCTTCCCTCACACACACACACACACACACACACACACACGGATAATGCACTTACCTGGGTGAGAAAACAGACACACTCACAAGTATGCAAGCACATTCAAGACCTCTTACGCCAACTCAGTGGGACTTACACTCTGTGTGACTTACATAACACAACAAAATGAGATATTATTTACACTGCATGCCATGCCACATTACTCATAAGACTTTGGTCAATAAAAAGAAACATAACTTTATACTTGGATGTAGGGTTGAGAAATTAATTGAAAAATTGAAAATGGCCAAACTCAATATCCATATCATAGGAGCTGCTATTTTTTTTTTTTTTTTATTTTTTATTTTTTTGATAAAGGTAAAATGTGTGACAAAATGCTATCAGGGGGATGCCATCCCCCTTGCTAACCTGCTATCCCCCCTTTCCATCCCCTTAGTAGCAGGGAAAGTACAGGGGAGAGAGAGGTGGTTTAGCTGAATGTGTTAGTCTAGTCTGCCTGACTCATTGATCCTTTATCTGACTGAGGTTTGTGCAAGTTAGAATCTATGGACCCGACCATGACTCAGCAGATATCAGCAGCCTCACTGTGCTGTGTGTTGATAAATCCATGGTGTTGTCTGTGTTGCTGAAGTAACTGATGGATTCGTAATTGCACCTTTCCTCTCAATCCCGCCCTCTGTTAGTTTCATATTGGATCTGTAATATTCTCAAAACTATATACTATGAATACTCAATTCTGTACCATATTGTAGCCTATATGCTCTATGGAGTAGAATCACCTTCATGATCCAAGTGACAAGTAGCAATGTGAAGTCATGGAAGAGCAAGAGGATCACAGAGTGCTGCCTGTAGTACTCCCACAATATTCCTTTAATATTTCTATGATATATTAGACTATAATGTTCACTTTGCGATTTTGCACAGTGTCCATTGTGTGTGCTTCAAGGCGTTAAATGGTGAAAAAATTCTACGGGCTCATGTGGGTCATGTATCTGAAAATGTCCCCTGATATAGTAAATTTAGTCGACTGTGTAACGTTTAAAGGTATTTATTCACTCATTCCTTTATAACACAGCTGTAATAAGATGACTGGATAGAATGAAATTGTACAATTAGAAAAGGCACGGTTACAGTATATTCAAGGCATCCAGCAACATCCTCTGGGAAGTGTACACTGAGGTGTACATTGATGTGATGCGAAAAATGAAAATTGTGATACAAAAATGAGCATTTCTACTAAAATCGTGATTCATATTGCAATCGTAATATCTGTCAAAATAAAGTCTTCAAAGTCTGACTGGAGTCACTTGTATTGAACATATATGGTCTTCCTGTACACTATACACTTAAGATAAAACTTTTCACTAAACAATATAAAGCTCTACAATACCCTAAATATATTGATGTATTGAATAGAGTACTTCTGTGTGTGTATCCTTTTCAGGAGGTAGTCTACCATATATTAGCATATTCATATACAAACTACTGTGTTGGCAAGCCTCACACAAAAATATTACAGTTGTTTTTAAGTTAGTTAACATTTACATTCCTGAGTGATTGAGTCTGTGTAAATAGAGCTGACAAACTTAAGCATGGCTGGCATTTCAGAGGCCTGGACAAATGCACATGCTGGCAAGAGTGCATACACCCTCACATACACACACGTACGCACGCACACACACACACACACACACACACACTCACAAAGATCTCTACCAGGTGCAGCGTCTGCTATTGTATTTTGTGCTGTGTTGAAACATCCAGGCTGTGATTTACAGAGCTGACGGCACAACAGAGAGAGAGGCCGAGCGAGACAGAGAGAGAAGAATGAAGTGGTGGAAAAGACAAAAATATGTGTTTATGGTTTCAATATTGTTTATAGTTTACACTGCAAAAGTCCCCATCTTAACAAGTCATTTGATGCTGTATTCAGTGTTAAAATTTTGTTTCTTCTGCAAACAAGTGACAAAACTCTGCCAGTGGGATGAGATAATCCCCAACTGTGTCCAACGCTAATCAGCCTCTTTCTAGAATTTTGTTGAATCAAGTGTCACTTTATTGATGCTACTTGGCTGATTGGCCTTATTCTGCTTTGTCTCAGCATTATTATACTTTCAAGAAAAAATCCTGACACAAGAGAAACTGCACTGGAAACAAGAGGGATTATGTCATCCCACTGGCAGATTTTTACACTTCTTTCTGAGAAAAATGAAATTTAAAGGCTGCATATGAGACTAAATGACTTGCAAAGATGGAGATTCTTTGCAGTTATTATTTATTTATTTATGTATTTATTATAAATAAATAGCTGATGCCTTGGCAACCAGCTTTAAACAACATCCAACAACAAAACATTACGACATTAAGACAAACAGGTCGAAGGATGACTTAAACTTGTGATATATGTGTGTGTTTTTGTTGTGTGTGTGCACATGACAGTGATGGTCAGCCAAGCAGAAAAGACCCCCCACATCACCCATTAACACACCGTCACCTTTGACCCCGCCGGTGTCACGGAGTGGCACTTTAATGGAGGCCAGACTCTGCGAGCGCGTGTGTGTGTTTGTACGTGTGTGCCCACATGTGGGTTTGCATGTGTGCAAACTGTGTGTGTGTGTGCACTGGGTGAGAAAAAGACAGAGAAAGAGAGAAAGAGAGAGACGGTGTGGATGATGGACAGAAAGAGACAGAGAGAGAGAGAGAGAGAGAGAGAGAGAGTATGAGTACAAAGAAAAAACCCACTCCAGAAAGTGGAGGAAGTTTACACAGCCGACTTTGGAGTGCTCCAGGAGCTGCTCTATTTATAAAGACAGCAAACCCTCACTAAAGTGTGTATGTGCGTGTATGTGTGTGTGTGTGTGTGTGTGTGTGCATGTGTGTGCGTGCATGTACACAAGAGCATGCTTTCATATGCTACATGTGTGTGCTGTGTGTGTGAGAGAGTGCATCAGCGTGTAGACATGCATGTGTGACTTCATCTGTGCATGCATGTTTGTTTGTGTGTGTGTGTGTGTGTGTGCGCGCATATTCTTGTGCGTGTGTGTGTTTGTGTGAGTGTGTGTGTGTGTGTGTGTGTTAAAATTAATAAATACGCACAATTGAAGGCTTCCTGTTATTTGGCGGTGAGGCCAGAGGAAGTTATTTTGTGGTACACTGATAATTTTGGTCAGAACACCAGGCTATAAATACTGTCAGCACTACGCACTCCATCCCTCCTTCCTCTCCATCCCTCCATCCCTCCCTGCTCTCTTCCCTGAAATGAAAACTGGTGTGCTGGAGGAAAACAAGAGCAAAATAAGCATGCACAGAGTTGTTTTTAGATTTTTTACAACGTCCCTCTCTCTCCAATCCTGCTCTGGCATCAGGTTCATTGTGAGAGAAAGCTTTGTGTGTTAGCATGCACATAAATATCTCACCCACACGGCTGCACATATGCAAACATAAGTCTATTCACACATGTAACCATATGTGTGGAGGGCTTTTAACTGACTATAGTATTTCCGTGGCTGTGACCATAACATTCACCACCAAAATGCACTAGAATGTCCTGCTCGAGTGGAAGCATTGTCACTTTATTGATATTTTAGTTCAGTCAAAGTAAAGCTTCTACGTACAAACCTACTTGTACCCAGTATCAGCTACTGAGCTACTTCTAAGAAAAGAGGACAGTTTTCTATGGGATCTTTTCCATGCAATTCCAAAAGAATGAGAGGATGAAGTTAAAATTAGAGTCTTTTAATTGGAAAAATTATGAGTGATGAAGTAAAGTGCACAAATAAAGTGAAGTCAGATTCCTCCTCTCTTCTTTGCTCATTGTGTATAGGTCCACAATTTACAGTGGTCCAGTTTCTACTGACAACCACAAAATTTGTACTCTGTAATGAATGAGGTTTAAAATGTAGTCAAGTACTTTACTTCAGTAAAAAAAAAAAAAAAAAAAAAAAAAAAGTACGTAAGGGAAAGTAAACTTAACGATTTCAAAATATAGTGAAACAAAGAAGAAGAAAAAAAAAGTGACCCAAATCCTACTCCCTCATTACCCTGGCCTTAGGTTAACCTGAACAAACCTAATCCTAATTCCAATCTTAACCCTAAACCAAAGCTCTAACCCTGAAATAGCCCCTTAAAGAAGTGAGGATTGGAAAAATGTTCTCGATTTAGACGACTCGGCTCGTCATTCTACACTTATGAGGATTTTGGGTCTCCATAAGTACAGAAATACCAGAGCGCACGCGCACACCGCACGGACATGCACGCACACACACACACACACACACAAACATACACACACAAGCTGGTACGCGCGCTGCTACGCATGCACACACACTCGCAGTAATATGGCACTGAAAAACGCATGTGGTCACTGCATGAGGCCTGCCGGGAAATTCTTTCAAGGGCATGTTAATATTCCAGATGCTTTTGCATATAAACAAGCCTCCAAATCGCCGAGCGGAAATTCGATTTGAGCGCGGTTCTGCATGGTGATACTACCATGTTTATCTCGCCTGCCTATCTCTGTAGCCGGATGGCTGAGTGGCCACTTAGTGTTTACCTATGATAAGGGCTTTCTGTTTGACTACCAGTTATGCTGCAGTCAACAGAGAGGCCACAGTGGGGGACGCCAGCTTCATGAAACCTAATTGTTGCTCTTGGTGGTTCACATGAGTGGGGCAGATACCGCTACACACTAAACCTGGGTTGAATGGTATCAGCTGATATTTTTAATGGTATATTTTAGCATACTTTGATGCCAGATGGGAGGCTTGTCTTACACAACACAAGTTTCCAAACCAAATGAAAGTGTCTTCTAAATCTTGTTTCCGTTGCTGTTGTGACTAAGAGTTTATCTGATATCTATTTAACCCTTCATACAATCAACTCCACCCATCTGGTGCTTCAATGCAGTTCAATGCAGCAAAACGCAACGAATTATTTGCGACTACTAGTGAGCACAGAGTCACAACGTGCAGCCATAAAAGCATAGGGGAGACACACTATTACGCAAAAGCAAGCAATCCTCCATTTCATGCATACATGCATATAAGCACAAGCACATGACACACACAAATCGCGTCCCTGCTGTTCGTCTGTCTCTCTCCCAGCCACTGAGGGACCCAGATGTAGCGAGTAAAAGCTGCTAGCTGAAACAACAGAGCTGGTGAGAGAAAGAGAGGCGAGGAAGAAAGAGCAGGTCTGAAGAAAACAGGAGGAGCAGAGGAGAGGAGAGAGGGAGGAGGGGAGCAGAACAAGAGCTGCAAAAAGGGCTGCGTTTAATATCAAAGGACTACACTTGCGTTTTGGGGGTTTGGCCACCTTACCCAAAAATGTGACGGGAAGATGGGCACCAGAGTCATGTCTGTGATTCAGATAGAGGTGTCCGATGTGCGTGATGTTTCCCTGGCACTAAGCGATTTTTCCGGAGAATGATCTATAGTGTCAGAACGGGATGTTGTGTTATATATGTTGTGTTAGCGAAAGCAGCAAAACAGAAAATGTTAGTTATTCATTGATGACGCTGTCACAGATTTACAGGCTGGACATCGTATTCTTGAGGGATATAGGATAATAACCTTTTCCAGTGTGGCTAAATGACCTTTTGGAAATGAACTCTTCAAGGTTAAGGGCTGGGAATCTGGAAAGAGGAACCTGATCCACAGTGAGCGCTCAGGGCAGCTTCACCACGCAGCTTTTTTACTGCCACGCTTTATGTACAAGTTGTTAGCCTGCATAGTCTTTCATAATGAAGGCAAAAACGAGCAGAGCTCAGAGTTCAGAGCGAAGCTGCTCAAGGCCGCAGCCACCCGCCATATTTGGCCCTCCACAAAATCCTTCTTGGACCTCTAAAAACAATTTTGGGGAAGCTTCCAAGAGTTCATGAGAGTGTCAACTTCTTCTGTTTTTCCATTTTTTAATTTTTGAATACCGGTGCATACAGGCACACATAGTGCTCACAAAACAATCATAGGCATACATGCAACAATGGTGCGTGTACATGCGTTTGTCCATACTTTCATAACAAATGAATACATGCAGACAGTTCAACAAACGCCTTGTAACAACTGTTGCAAAGCATAAGCCACAGTTACATCCTCAATGGATGGTTCAAGAGCACTTGAATTAGGCAATAATCTCCATCCAAACAATCTGATTGGTCAAAGTAATGTTCTTATAATTATAATACTTCATATGAAACATAGTCCCCTGTTCATCGCTGGTTGCTGGTTAGTGATATTTATTATTTTCCCCCATTTTTTTTTTTTTTTTTTTGCTTTTCGTGAACTTGGAGAATTTTTCTGTGCACGTGCATCATTAGTTAATGTATTGAGCCTTAACACCCTTGAGGACAGTCTTCGCTGAGATGATGGTTACCTCAGTGTTGCCAGCAGTGTTGTTTAAGGGTGACATTGCTTTGTCGAACTAATTAATATAAATGCCCAGTTACACTCCATGTTACATTTTCTGCCGCTCTGTATGACAAAAAGTTGAGGTGCGCCAGGCGTAAAGATTATATTGTTGATGTTTGTGAAGGATATTTATAGCTGACAACTGCTTGCTGCACGATCTTGGCGTCATTTCCCTCAATCAACCCTGGTTTGTACTGGGACTTTTTCCCCCGGCAACATCGGAACTCTCTGTTTACCCATCCCATAATAAGGCTCGTTCAGCTGAGGACATCTTGATTAGGTCTGCTCAACGTCTGGTTCTCATTTAGCATGGAGGATGGGACAGAGACGGAGAGAGGGGGAGGCAGAGAGCGCGAGACGGTGGGAAGGACAGAGCGAGAGCGATGAGTGAGGGAGGAGAGGCAGAGAGAGAGGAGGAGATGCACAGGAAAAGTGAGAGGCAGACAGGCAGAGAAAGAGAGAGGAAGAAAGGCGTACAAAGTGACAGATAGAGGCAAAGTGAGAGAGAAAGAGAGAGGTTCACCCAGAGAGCCAACCACAAAAAGCATGTTCTACCTATTTAATGAAAGGTGCCACTTGAACAGCAATAATCACTGCAACATTCAGTTTGAGACTGTAGTGGGATTACAAATAACTGAGACCACTGCCGAGAAGACTGCAAGTCGACTGGATCATTTTAAATTGTGGTGGCCAGGTCACATTTGTGCAGGAAATCTGCTGTGTTGCTTTATGGCACAAAACAGGAAGAAGCAGCTGTTCCTCTGGTGCTAAAAGAGCTACATTTTCTAAGATGCTTTTCTTTTTAAGTAAAGATTATACACTTGACTAAAGACGATTTTGATTGCCACAAGAAATGGGGTTCATGGGAAATGTACATGTATATAATATGACATGGTGTGACAATTCATTAACTGCTATAATGACATTTAAAACCCCATATTTGGCACTTGTTCTATTATTTGATAAACTACTGTGAATCAGAAGTGTAACTCAGAAGTGTAAAGTGTGTATACAAAGTGTTCAGTTGTGTGCGCATGTTTGTACCTTTATGTCATCGTGTGCATGTGGAAGTGTGTGTCCATTCATGTGTGGAAGCATGAAAATGTTATTGTTCCTGTGTGTCTCCCTTGTGTAGGACACACATATTGTGTGTGTGATGATGTGTGAGCCAAACAAATTGAAGCCAACAGCCTTGTTGCAGCAGAATAGACTGGTGTTGCATTCACGTGGCCTGCAGCTTCCCTTCCACCTCTCAGAGCACACACACACACACTCTGTACACTCTCCCCCACACACACACACACTACATAAATGTATATTGTCATAGACCTATACAGCACATACACATACAAAGTACATTTATGTGTAGCCGAATATGTAATGCCCACACACACACACACACACACACACACACACACACAAAGCATGTTTATGTGACAGTGTAGAGTTCATGTAACAGATAAGGGATGGGAGAGTCAACAGTACTGCAGATAGCTTGCTGATAGAGTGTTCCCGAGCTTCCGCTGGCCTTTATTTACCTAATGATCAAGTGGATCAAGAGTGTGACTGTGTGTGTGTGTGTGTGTGTGTGTGTGTGTGTGTGTGTGCGCACGTGTACGTGCAGTTATATGAGTGCGTTCTCTTTCTTCCGTTATGCCCTAGCAAACCATGAGATTTATATGCTTGTGCAAGTGTGCATACATTCATATACAGTTTGAGTGTGTGTGTGTGTGTGTGTGTGTGTTTATAACCACAAAATTGAGCAAATTTGATATGCAAAATATTCATAAGATGTTCACTTGCAACTTCCCCACATGAACATATTCAACCCACAAAACAAAGTGGAAAAAAATGTAATCATACTTTCTGGAGTCTCCTGTTACCTACACACATTTCCAACAGAAAAGGTCTGAGCTCCAAACTAATCAGCGGGGAAGCTGAGTGGGTACAGAGACCATCTGATCCTATTCTATCAAACTACATTTGGGCAAGACAAGAAAGTCTTCTTGCGGACTCTTTGTAAGTCAAAGACCATCAAGTCATACCTACAGTGTTCAAATTCACCTGGAGACGGTTCCTGATGGCAGCTGCTTGGGGGGCTCATGTAGTGTGATTAGCATGGCATTAGCATGGAACATCTGATTTACTCAAAAAGCTTATCCACCGTAAGGAATTTATTGTGAATTGAACGAATATATATTATGTTATTCTGCAGATGTTGTACATTTGTTTGGTCTCAGTTTTCTTTTGAAGAAATTGTTTTATTCCCAGATGTATGTACGACTCCACCGTTAATTCAAAGCCAAGTTCCAGTACTCAGAGACATTGCTGTTACCATGTTACCATTTGTCAATTAATCAATCAATCAAACATTTGAACATATAAAACTGTCAAATGAGAACAAAATAATAAAAAACACTGTACATTATACACAAGTATGACGGCATATTAGGGCCATTGTAGGGGGAAAAAATCTGAATAGGGAGATGGGGCTCAGAATTTCTGAGATTGAAGTTGTAAAGAAAAAGAACTTGGATATTCTCTGAGATAAAAGTGAGAAATTTACAAAAAAAAAAAACTTGCGTAAATTTGTGACTTTTTTCCTCATAAATTTGTGACTTTTTTCTCATAAATTTAAAGTTTTAAATTAAAGGCTTTTTTCTCTGAAAATTACCCCTCTTCCCCCGGCTCTATATTTTTTTCCCCCTACAATGGTTCTAATATGCCGTCATACATATCTATGAGCAATAAATCAGAAAGAACTATAGTAATGGAAGACAAAATGTTCCCTTGTAAATGTGACAATAACATTTTTAAGGCAAAAAAAAGAAGAACTATTTTCTGGCAGACACCTCTGTTTTGGTCCACTTGAGTACAATAACATAACAATAAAACAAAAAGATTTATGACAAGATAATTAAGGCAACATGTTTACTGTGATGGATTACCACACTCATGCATTTCTCAAGTCTGGTTTTTCATACTAGACGGAAATGAATGGCTGTGAATGACTTCTACAGAAGGTAAGAAAACAAAGCCTGACATCTAAAACTACAGAAGACAGTGTGCAGACACCACTGAGAGTTATGTAAATGACAGATGTAACCTAAGCGATTAGCACAAACTTGAGAAATTGTCCCAGACTAATTTTAGAGTGCACCAGTGTATTGCATAATTTTGGCGACAGAGATACAGATGAGTTAAAGGAACAGGCCAGCCACAATGGATGGATAAAAATGTTTATCTATTCACATTCACATGGTCTCTGTATGATTCAGCAAGGTTTCCAGTCCGCCAGGATCTCCCCTGTCTCCCAGCACTCCGGTACTATGGGGCTGGATGGGAACTTATTTGCGGAGCTCAAACTGTCAAAAATTTCTGTGTGAAAAACTCAACAACAATAGCTTTTTCCAAAAACAATGACTTGGGGATCCGACATAATCAACAGTCCTAAGGGGGCACGAATTCCGTCTGTAACTATTTCCAGCTGAAGGACACAAGCTCTGTCCAAATGAAACTGTACTCCTGTGGGGCAAGATAGACAATTTGCCAATAAGAAAATATATCTGGCAAACTGTAAGTGGGAAAATGTCCCATATAACATAATTATACAGGTTGAAAAAGCTGTTGAAAATGTTGTGGTTTTTTTTTGTTTTTTTTTTTCATTTTTAATTTTATCAGGTTTGACGTAATTTTACCACCTAGCTCCTGGATACCGCCTGGATGGAAACGTTAACCCCCTAGTTACAGCACTTTCCCCCAACTTTTACATTGTTAAAAATAATCCACTCAAGAAGGTTTAACGTCACTGTGCAAGAGCCGCTTTCTGACTACAGACAATAAAATGAAATACAGACAATAGATTTACTCAAATTACTGTTGATAACTGTATTTTTGGGGTATCAACATCCGATTAAAAAAAAAAAAAAAAAAAAAAAAATTAAATGAGCCGGTAACTTCTATACTTGTTGTATTGGCTATGGGTGGGGGAAAGTCCACCTCAGTGGCAGGAAGCTAACAGTTAGCATTTGGAGCATCCAGCTAGTATCCAGCTCTCAGTAACAATGAGAGGAAGATAGCACCACTACTGTCCTACAGAATAGCTAGAGAGGAACTAAAATGATATCATTTTTTTTTTTTTTTTCAAAATGGGTGAAATATCCCTTTAAACTCTAGCGACAGGCAGACAGGCAGCCCCATAGGCATGGCAGACAAACAGGAAACAAGAGAACACAGAACAGAGCCAGACAGACAATAGGATGACCAGGCAAGGAGGAGAGAGAGACAGGCAGATACGAGCCGATTTGACTGTTATCAGGCTATTGAATAGATATGATCATCACACGTTATCCCAAATATGGGCTAATAGAGGGTTATTAACCCACTAGTGGATCAGGAGGCTGGTTTGTGATTTTGATGATGTCAAACAGATAACTTTACTAGGGATACCAGAGTTCAGTTCCTATGTTAAGTGAGAGTGATGTTTAACTAACATTAGCTTCCTAACTATAACCATGACAACGAACCTTAACCTAACCTTAACCATGACCTTTTCCTAGCCTGAGGCGAGTAGCTAACGAAAGCCAATGCTCATTCAGGGATGTGACAACAGTTAAATCGGTTGGGCAGATGGAGAGGCACAGAAAGACAGACAGAAACAAGCAGACAGACAGACAGACAGGCAGATGACTGGGCAGTTGTCGTACTTCTGTCCTCTCTCTGCAGCGGCTGGTCAAACACAGAGCGCAGAAGTCATGCAACAGCAGAGGAAATTGGGAATGTGAAACATGCCAGATTAGAGAAGCAATCTGAGGGCCTGCGGACAAGCTGAATGGCCTCAACCATGGGAAAAGCATGCACAAAACACACACTCGTACACACACACACACACACACCACTGAAAACACACCCAGATCCTGAGCCACCTGCTGCATTCCCCAGCCACTAAGTCAGCAGGAACCAGTCTTTTATTATTCGGTCAACAAACCAGCCGGCAAAGCAGCCGTCAGCCTACTCAGATAAGCAACTAACCAACTAACCGGCCAATCAATAAGCCAGCCAGTCAGTTTTTTAACCAGCCACCCACACAGCCAGCCAGCCAGCCACCCAGCCAGGACAGAACAACAGCAGAGGAAGCAATCATTATGGAGGAAGCCAGGGCGTCTTAAAGCCATTATATTCCCCTCAGAGACAGGCAGGCAGAGGCAACACGGCTGACTGGAGCGCTTCAAAGCAGGAAGGAGCCCAGCCACCAGCTCCACCAGCTCCACCCGCCCCTCCAGCCAGCATGCTCGAGGGGAGAAGAGGAGTTTGCAAGGGTGGGAAGGGGATGAAAAAAGACAGAGGGCACAGAAAAGATGATGATTTTCAGGGTTTCAAGATTGGCTGTTTTCTTGGTGACATCTTTGGCGCTAGGTGGCCACTGCTGTAGTGTTTTTACATTGCACATCACATATCAATAAGACAGGGTTGCAAGTGCTGTCAAATTATAATGGAGTTAAAGGAAAATTCCACCCCAAAACACATTAACACTATTTAAAAAAAAAAAAATAGGTGTCTCGTATTGTGTTTCTGGCGCCATTTTGTTGATTAAAGGTGTAATTCTGATTTTTGGTTCAGATTTGTCCCTGTTTGTCTCACATTGCTGCAAATCACTGAGATTTGTTTTTATTTTGGGGGTCTGACAAACCTGACAGCTAACATTCCTGCTTTAGATAGTTGATTTTTTTTTTTTTTTTTTTTTTTTTTTGTCCAACTGAACACCATTGCAGCTGTGGTAGAATCTCCCAGTGGCATAATTTTGGCTGGCTTGCCGCTGAAAAACAAAAAATGCAATATCCAACAACCAAATGGCACCAGAAATTAAATGTAAATTGCAACATACATCACCAATCCAAGGCTTGAATAGTATTAATTTCTTTTAGATTGGAATTTTTCCTTAAAGGGTGGAACTAGGAGGAAGATGGGAAGGTGTGGTGGAGAGGAAAATGTTTGCCAGCCAAACGGCGGGGCAAACAAGAGAGGAAATATTGAATTATTGAAGAATGCTAAAGGTAAATGTGCAGAAACGAACCTTTTCCGGTCCCCACACCTCCTCCACTTCCAGGATAAAGAACTGAGCCAGTTTAGTGAATATTTACAAGGTGCAAGATATTTCTCCGTTTTTCCTTCTTTCCTTCCTCCAGCGCTTCCAAAGCTTCCCTAAGTGCTCTTCTTTTGTTTTTAAAGGCACTTTGGCTTTATTAGGGAATAAATGAAACTTTAATGATCGCTGTGAGGGAGACTGGGAATATGCAGCTGAGACTGTCACAGAGGACGGGAGCTGGAGCGAGAGGACAACACGCAGCACAGGGCACACAGAATTGGATTTGAACCTCGATGTTTCTGCTTGTTGAACTGCTGCAGCATCCTCGTGTCTTTTAATGTTCACATTACAGGCCCTCATACCCATTTCTAGTTATTTCTCTCAGATCCAATATTTTTGACTTTATTGTTCACATTGTGTGCATGTAATTCATATTTGACATCAGTGGGAATGTATCTCTGCCCTTAAAAAATTCACATGTACACGTTTCCAACAAGCATGTGTGCTGAGTATGAACAAAAAACATAATGTGTGCAACAGTCCAGCATGACAGTGAAATAAAGGTGCATTTCTCTGATGATTTGCTGGGGATACATACTTGGAATGATGCGTCTCGATATATATCTTTTCAACTTGCAACCTCACTATCTCTCCAATGTTCCCATCCATACTGCCATCCTGTAAGACCTACTCAGTAAAAAAAACAAAAAAAACAAAAAAAACTCCAACCTGAACGCTCTCATGCTCTCACAGCGATCACATCACCTGAATCGAATACATATCTGATGGTAGGGGCACATACAAAAGTGGCTCGAACCTAATTTTAAAAGATTTCTGGTTTCAATTCAGGCTTGAATCTGAAGGTTTTCCATCAAACTGTGACAGGCTTGGTGCTTAGAGCCCTTTTGAATCTTTATTATAATTTTTTTTGATAGTCCCAAAACTACAAAATGTATGCTGGCAAGTCAAAATGTCACAATATTAAATAGGTTAAATATTATTATAGCAACATAGGCACATGATTGATTATTAGAGAAACATCAGGTTAGATACCCACATGTTCTGTTGGTGAATATCCAGCTGAATTGATGGTCAGCGTCATCTTGTCATGCAACTTGCATCATTGAGAGGAATTGTTATCATTATTATTTTGAATTTCATTTCATCTTATTTTATCCAGTCTCAGAAAACGTGCATGTTTTCCCGCTCTGAGAGTTTCAGGCCTCACATGGTTGAGAGCTATCAGGTCTTGTCACGTTTTTCAGGTTCAATCAAAACTCTAGTTCACACTGCTCGGAAGAAAAAGGGAAAAAAGGAATTTGTGCCACTTTAGCATGTAATGTGAATTCCTTTCATCCCCTTGTGCTTCCTCTCTTTTTCCAACCTCTCGCTCCCTGCTCCCCTCCACCCTCGCCCTTTTTTCTCTCCTCTCTGCTTTTCCAGTGCCCAGTCTCCCTCTATCTGTTTATTGTATTCCCTTATGCTTCCTCCCTCCTTCTTCTCCTATACCTCACCCCTCCCTCTCTCTCTCTCTCTCTCTCTCTACCAGCCCTCCCCCCATCCTCCACACCATCACCCACCCACCTCCTCCTCCTCCCCTCTCCAGCACCTGTGCCCCTGCGGAGGGGGAGTTCCGGAGAGGAGGAAACCCCCGGGGCAGCCAGGCACTTCACAGATGGTTCCCAAATTACACCTTCATTACCCTTCCTCTTCTCCTCTCCTCCTCTCCTCTCCTCTGCTCTCCTCTCCTCCGGTCAGTGCTTCCTCTCAACACTGCAGGACTTCACAATGGCTAGCTGTTCCTGTGACACCTCATTGCTGTCAACAGCCAACCTGTCTGCACAGCACACACTAACAAGGAGAGCGTGAGCAAACCACCACAGTCCTCATACCTTATCTGTGCAACTTTGCTTTTTTCAGATCTTAATATTTAGTGTAACTGATTCTAGGCGAAGTCAGATATTTGAAATATACAATAGTACTGTGAGAATATGTTTATTATACTACAAAGACGCATATAATAGACACAAGAGATATACAGAAAGCCCATGTAATGTGTATAATTGTAATCAATCATCATAACTGGTGGTGCATATACTTTCAGGGTTGGCAGGTTATTTTGCTATTAGTAATACATTTCACTTATTTTAGCTCAATACAACTTATGTTATAAAAGTATCCACAAGGAGCTGTATTTGAAGCTTTTTTCAAGATAGTTTGTCTTGTTTGCTGGAATAATTTGTGCCAAAACAAGTTACGCTGTACTGAAAAAAAGACATTTTTGAAACCATATAAATTATCTGCTATGATAGGTGGTTTGACACAGCTTGTAATAAGCCTGATAAGTCTGGATACAAATTAAAAGCAACTAACAAGCTTTTGTTTTTGCAGTGCAAAGCAGTATAACTCTCGGGATGTATTGCACTTGCATTGCTGCAGCATGGTGTAATGGGCACCAACGTAAATGTGCAGCACAAATTCATAAAGTAAATCGACTTTGTCAAAGGCAACTTAAGTGTAGCATGTTCTCTTTAATAATATCTTACCAGATAAGAAAATAATTCAAAGTAAATATCACTTTAAGAGTTAGTAGGATGATCTACAGTAGTAGAACAATGATCTGCTCAGAGTTTTCTTTTGGCCCAGTCTGGGAGTTCAGGCTCCATTTCCAGCGAGGTCTTACACATCCTCTCTGGTGGACTGGAGAGTCAATGTGTCAAAACTAGCAGGGAGGGAAAATAATGAAACAGCCTGATAGAGAACAGCTCATGGGTACTATAAAACAGAGCACTAATCATGATTCATTTGACTCTGAAATATGACATCACGGCAAATCAGCACTTACAGACCTGAAAAGGCTGTTTTTTTTTTTTTTTTTCTTTTCTTGCTCATCATATCATGGGGGAGCAAGATGATATATTTTGAATGGAAGTTAGCGTCTTGCTGGATTGGGTGATGCTGTGCAAGAAAGCCCTGAGAAAACATTTTTTAAAGCGTTTCCAGGCCCTTTTAGTGTAGCTCTATGGGAGCTATAGATCACAACTACAAAATCTAAAAGGAAAATGTTAGTCATTGATGGACCAGTTACCACTCAGCAACACATAGTGAATTAATACAGCTTTGAAATATAAAAATTGGGCTATGAATAGTAACAATCAGGTGAGACAGCTAACCAAGCTGACTGTCATAATAAGTCAGCCATAAAACATATCAGGTAGCATCATGGAAACTAACATAATAATCATGTAAAACACATTTGTCGTCTTTTACAGGTTATAGGCAAGTTTTTAGTGGCTCTGCAGCTCTGTATTGTTCTCTGGTTGTGCTGCGCAGTTGTCAGAACAGCTACTTTTCTGAACTCTGTTTTTCATAAATCACACTTCTTTGTTAAACCACATTTAAACAACGGTCTAGGAACATTCCCAACTGTGATTAGATAGCACTCATGGCTGGAATATTTGGCATAGCAGACCACACCGGTGAGCTCAAGCTCCACTAAAACTTGGAAACACTCTGGAAAACTAAGTAGTGCTTAAATATATTGACATTCAGATGGACTAAACTGTGTCCAACAACAAAAATCTTCTCAGATGGGGAGGGGTCTGTGTTCTGATATCAGTGCAGTATCTTGCCACATCCTGCAAAACCAACCTACGTTTTTAGGGAATCCCGTGGTTCTATCTGGCTTTGGCACAACTTGGTTACAACAACGATGTTTGTCCCGTCCTACAATGGCACTGATTGGCCCAGTTTGAGGGCAACGCCAGCCTTGTATGAATCGCTAGTAATTAAACGTGTACACTAATACATTCAGCTCACATAAAACTTATTGTAGCTAACCATAAACTAACACAATGGCCAGCTAGCTTTATTACATTAAGTTAATTACATTTCCTAGCCGTTAAAAAACACCCTACTATGTTGTCATCCCAATTACTTCAAAATGAATGGGATTACTTTCCAGCAGTTAACAACTGCATAATGTTAACACCAACATTGAGCTAGCCAAGGCATTTTTGTGTGGATATGTGTCATATGTGCTACACTTTGGCAAATTCAATAACTCTAATGGCTCAAGCTGATCATTCGCCAAATCAGCTGACTTTTCTCTTGGAGGTTGTTCCAGATATGACTCTGACATATACAGAAACAAACCTTTTCGTGATTGTTTTCAGAGCATCTGGCTTCCTAAATTAATTAACTTTCTTTCATTAAATGGTTGGCAGGTTGCCCTGGTGTAAGCGTGATAATGCACTCCAAGGTGTCCCAATACAGGTAATCAATAAACAAGGTGGCAGCAAGGGGCGTGTCACTGTGTGCCACTCAAAGTACATGACCAAAAAATGGCCAAGTGCAGTGAAATTAACTTGACAGAATATGGTGATAGTTACACATATCATCATTCATTATCTTGATACATTACTTACACTTTATTTCATGTAATAATCATCATGACATCATGGACTAGTTAATGTGGATCCTTCAAACTTGTTTATGCCAATTTAGAACATAATAAATAATCATGGTACATGAAAACACTGCATTTGGAGGCCTCTCTGGGTTCTCCTAATTAAAAATCTGGTTTTGGTTGCCTTGTCTATGCCTGCCTGCTGTTTGTTGATTTGTAATGACCATTAACTGACTCACAAACCCTGTATCTTATTTCCATGCCTCCACCAGCGCAGCATGAAAGCACAAGGCCCAGTGCACCCATTAGTCAAGCCGGGGAAGGCATGGAATAATAATGAACGCACCTGACATGCATGAGCAAGTAAAACCCCCTCCCCACCTCCGCCTCCACCTCCAGCAAGTTTCCAGGAGGTATTTCCATCATGTAAAATGTATGTCCCTCTCTGTCTCACCCTCTCTCCCCGTCAAATCTCTCCATCCCTGATCTCGAGCTATCAGGCGAGGAGACTTTCCGTTTTCGAACTAGATGGGGTTGCGTAAGCGACTGAAATTGCAGAAAGAGTGAATCACTTCTCACCGCTTTCTTCCTTCCAAAGGTGGTCTTGATTTATGTCACCTTAATTATCATCTTTATCCATAATTACCATCATCATTCACTGTCGTCATCCTGTCACTTTTCCTTGTTGTAGGCCAGTTTTTGGTTTGCTCGTCTTCCAATATTCTTTTGTTTTCTTGTTTTGAGGAGAGATAGCTTTATACTCACCTTTTTTAACCTCACCGGGACACATTAGTAATTGCATCTTTTCTCTCGTTCTTTTAATCATTGTGTTTTATCACTGTATGTACATGTGATCGGATATTATATGTTTTACTATTTGCAACTAAACTGAGCGAAGCACCATTTCTGTGGAGAAGCGGCTCCTGCCTCCAGCACAGTAAATCCATCCGTATGCCATGCTGTGCTCCATGCTGCGTCTGGGTTTTCCCAGTTTTCAGTGTGCCTTCCTGACTGGAGAGTAAAATATGAAAGGAACAGTGCTAGCACAAACTATAATTATTATTTCAACACAAATAATGGCACTGGAAGGCTGCTGCTGGAATGAATAGCATATTAAGGAGACACAAATCAGAAAGAAAATATTTCTTCCAAGCCAAATTTGACAATTTCGCATGCTGGCGTCTCAAAACAGTAGCGGGGCACACATTCGAAAAAGGATGCAAAGTCAAAAGATCTGGTGTTGATTCATCGAGCTTTCTCCAGCAAATCTTGCCCAGCGCAGGTGAGATCTTGTATGCAGGGATGGACACGTGGATGGGAGAAAGGAGGATGGGCTGCCAGAGAGGCAATGGAGCAGATGGAGTGAGAGAGAGAGAGACAGAGAGAGACAGAGACAGAGAGAGAGAGAGAGAGAGAGACATCAGACACTGTGCTTTGGCAATGTATGGAACACTGTGTCATGCCAATGAAGCACCCCAAAACTAAAAAAAAAAATTGAAAATTGAATTGAAATTGAGGAAGAGAGAGAGAGAGAGAGAGAGAGAGAGATGGAGAGAGATGGAGAAGAAGCAGGGAGAGCCCACAGCAGGCCAGTAGTCCTCCACCGCTACTGCAGTGGAGTGACAATGAAAGAGAAGAGAGTATGAGTCATACGCACCCCCCATCTCTCTCCCCTCCCTCCCTCCCCCCTTTGGCCCCTCCCCCTCCTGCGTACAGTGTTGATGTAGCTGGGTTACGTCGATCCTGACTCATTCATTCAAGCCGAATCCCAAGCCCACTTTTGTTATACAGATGAAATCACGCTGCTCAGAGACCGTCACGGCTCTCGTTGTAGCGCTTGGACGTACTGTATCTCACTGGCTGCTGAATCCATTCATAAAAATGGCTCGGCTCTTCCAATCTCCAAGTCCATGCAAATGACAGCACGTCAGACATGCGTGCATAAACACACACACACATAGCCTACACACACATCCCCCAAGCCCTTAATTTGGTCATCTTGCGAGCTGAATGGAGAGAGGTTGCCAGTTTGGTGTTTAATCCCCACTGGAGCCACCAATATTGAACATGTTTGCACTTCTGCTTATGCGCTCTCTCTCTCTCTCTCTCTCTCTCTCTCTCTCTCTCTCTCTCTCTCTCTCTCTCTCTCTCTCTCCCTCCCTCCCTCCCTCCCTCTCTCACTTGTTTTATTTCACTTGGTCTTTATAGAAATGTACCTTGATCTGGCTGTTTCTTCTTCCTTACATTCACTCTTTCCCTCCCAACATGTTTTGTCCTCCCTCTTTCTCTCTCTCTCTTCTCCTCCCTCTCTTCCTCCTCCTCTTCCTCCCCTCTCATCCACGTCTCAGTGGAGCAGCATCTACCTCCATGTGGTTAGCTCATCTCTCTCTCTCTCTCTCTCTCTCTCTCTCTCTCTCTCTCTCTCTCCCTCTCCCTCTCTCTCTCTCTGGTTAGCTCATCTCATCTCTAGGCAGTCAGCTTTGCAGGCAGCTAATTATAGGCCACGCTGTGGAGCGCAGGGCCGGATGTGACAGCATGCTGTGTGTGTATGTGTGTGTGTGTGTGTGTGTGTGTGTGTGTGTGTGTGTGTGTGTGTGTTTGTGTGGCCATGTACTGTATGTGCATTTCTGTATATAAGTACATAGGTGTGTGTTGCTGCATACATGGTTCCTTGTGTGTCGTGTGTGCATCTGCGTGCATGCATGTTCACGCACGTGTGTGTGTGTGTGTGTGTGGTTGTGTGTGTGTGAGTATGTGGACGAGCCACCAGCAGGATATCCAATCCCAGCCCCTCCCACACTGTACTGCAGCTCTGACTCATACAAGGTGGAGGCAGAGACAACCAGGGTCTGGTGACTGACAATGAACACACACACAAAAACACACACACCCACACACTCATATACATAGTACATATAAATTAATATGAACACACACACACACACACACACACACACACTTAAAACATGCAGTCTATACAGTGAATAAACATACATGACCACACTCATGCAGATGTATATGTGTGTGTATGTTGTGTGTGTGTGTGTTTGTATGCATATAGATAGCTAAAGTCAGTGTGTTTGTGTGTGTGTGTGTGTGTGTGCGTGTATGTGAGTAAGATGCTTGATATGCTTTGTAGCATATGTTTAATATGCAACTTTACACATGTTGCCTTCTTGGTTAGGTCCTAGAAAAATAATTGTTAATTTCTGTAATATAGACCCGTGATCAAATGAATGGTACTCTGTAATAAAAACTCTAACAGCATCTATAACAGCATTTTTTATACTTTTTAATTCTTTTGATTTTTTAATGTCCAATAGTGTCAGTCACATCTGTTCAACACCTGTATATATAAAGCCCAGTTGTATTACTCCTGTGTATGAAATGCACTATAAGTTGCCTTGCTTTGCCTATTCACCCAAATTAATTCATTTGCTACAAAACAGATGAAGGAGACATAGTTGAAGTGCCTGCATTAGACAATAATCCAAGCAGATATGAGGAGAGGAGTTAAGCCAAGAATATGCACATGGTTTTTGTCAATGAATGAAACAAGGTTACATTCATTCATAAATTACGCACATTGGTGCATGTGAGGGCGCACACATACACAGGCATACACAAACACACAATAGCAGCAGCTTCACACGTAAAGGATGAGATCAGCAGTCAGTGCATCCTTTCGGATGCCATGGGAACTCTCTTTCCCTCTCTCTCTCTCTCTCCTCTCTCCCTCCTTTATCACTCATTCTTTCCTCTTCTCCAGCTTCGTGTCTGCCTCTTGGCTTCCTGTGTTATCCCGTCCCCCTCCACAATAAAAGGAGAGAGGCCTGTTCATTCATGCATTCAGCCAGTCAGCTGAGGAGAGAGGAAGGCAGGAGGGATGAGAGACATAGAGAGAGATAGGAGAGGAGAGGAGAGCAGAGAAGAGGAGAGGAGAGCAGAGGAGGAAGGCTGCCTCCCTGTGATGAATAGGTCACCTGTATTACATCACTGACAGAGGAGGGAGGGGTGGACGGAAGGATGGAACGGGAAAAAAAAAGGATAGGTAGGACTAAAAAAGACCAGGCCCCTCCTCCTTTCCCATTCCCTCTCCCTCCTCCTCTCTGTCTCTTCCTCCTCCTCCTCCTTACTCTGCCCCCCCACCCCCCTTCCATCCTGACAGTATGAGTCACAGACAGACCAGTTCCCTTGATGCACTGCGGAAACGTAGTGTGACGTAGCCTCACTCGCCTCCCTCCCTCCCTCCCTCCCTCCCTGCATGCGTCTCTCCATCTCTCCCATTCATTCATCCGTCGCTCCCTCCATTCATCCGTCCCCCCGTCATCGCTAATGGAGGACTCTCCATTCACAAAAAGCCCTGCCAGCCCGGGGAGTCAGCAGGTAGGCTGGCAGGCAGGCACAGAGGCTCCGCTGGATTCACTCCGCCAAGATGCATGAGGCAAACGCGCCTGCTGGAAAACTGTGTCGCACCTCAGCAGCAAGCACGCACAGAATAGAATAGAATAGAATAGAATAAAACAGAATAGAATAGAATAGAATAGAATCAAGTGTAGCGCAATAATGTATTATGCAAAAACAATCGAATAAAATAATACAATGGAATATTATACTTTATAGTTCAGCACAATACATCATATAGGTGGCAATGATGAACAGAATAGCATAAATGAGTGCATAATACAATACAATATTAAAGAACCTATCTATAGAAAGCTTATCTATTTAGCACAGCACAGTGCAATGATGTACAATCTATTTGAGTAGAATATTACACAGCAGTAGAATAGAACAGAATAGAATAGATTGCTATACAGTGTGCACAATATAATATGACATTGTATTGTATTGTATTGTATTGAATGTCTTTGCATTATGAAACAGAATGGAATACAATAGAATATCATGCAGTTGAATACAATGGAGCACAATGCAGTGAAACAGAGAGGGAAACAACAGAGGAAAACGGTACAAGTGGCAAGGGTAGAGAGAAGACAAAACAACACAGTTACAACAGGGAGGACAGGCAAGGATGATGCGATCACAGACACTAACCAACAATCTATAATCTTGTGTTCTATCCATAGATTGATCCTAATAGCAGATGGCATTGATAAACAGCCAGTAGGACTCAAGGCCAGGTGACTTAACGCGGTCTCATCTCTGACATCACCACATGATGACGTCACGGATCCACTGCAAGGACAAGACGCTGCTTTCGCCGCCTGGCCGCCCTGGGTCTGACACAGCCACGTCTAATTAATCACATCCAGACATGCGGAGACAGGTGAGTCAGGGTGCACAAAAAACATACGTGCGTACACCCCGGGATCCATGTTTTATGACATTCAGAAATGTCTGCCAGTTTTAACGTGTCAGCAGTCCACAGACGTAAGCAGTAAAGTGAGAAACATAGCTCATTTTTCATATTATACACTAAATAGTGCCACCCAGCAAGAATGAGAGGGAAATGTGATGACAGTACATTATTGTGACTGCGAGACAACCAGGAACACGATGAAGATACAGCAAACCGTTTTTTAACAGCTGCAATAACTGGATATGATACATTGAGGCTAAGCGGCCACAGCGGACAAGGAAGACCACAGAGACCTTAGTCCGTCCATTCCTACATTAGATTTGAATTTGAGACATTGGTGCAGATCATTTTACACCGAATTGCAACAGTAGAATAATCTAGAATTTCTAGCTTGCCGACACCACTGCATGCAGTTGTCAGAAGTTACAAATGTCATTGCCATAGTGTCCGCAAAAATGAATGTAAAAAAAATCTGATATGATGCAGAGAAAAATCCAGGCTTTAGTAGTAGCAGTAGTTGCAACGCTGTTACACTGTTATCTGAAATACAAAAAAGCAACTGTATTATCCAACTAAGACAAAAAAAAAAAAAAAAGTATTCTGACTACTTTTGAAAATTTATTTCTATGGATAATTTAAATTCAAAAGCCGATTCAAAGTCCCTAAAATGTAATATGATGCAGCCAAATACCCAGAGTTACTACCCATGGTAAAAAAAATAATAATAATAATAATAAAAATAGCTGCAACACTATTAAATGTCCTAAATACAACAAGTAATCATATTCAATAAAGATTAAAAAAATAAAGGTATTGTGATTACCTTTGAAAAATATTAATATTTCCTCTGGGAAGGCCTTTAATTTGAAAGACAGAAGCTTGCAGTGCCATTTCAGCAGAGGAAGCTGCTCTATGTCTTAATACAATGTGGCGCAATGGCACCAAAATTGTGATGTGTGTATTCAAGCCTGAAAGAAATTCCTGAACCCTTGGATTACGGCGCCGAATACAGTTGATAAATGGATTGTATAATGTAATGGATTACAGCTTCATCCCAGAAGATGATCCAAGAGAGCATCGAGCAGCAGAAAAGGAAGAAGGCTCACGTCTTGAGTTTATCTTGGTGAACGAACGGGTGACATTCAGGTTTGCCCTGCTTCAGGTTGGTGAAAGAGAGGAGGAGAGAGAATCACAACTTACAGTATGATTCACCACAACAAAGTGCTTGGGAGTGGGGGGGGGGTGATGATGTCATGGGTGTGAGTTGGGGTATGGGGGGGGCTGGCGGGCAGGGAGTCATCTGTGAGTCAGAGAGGAAAAAGAAGAGGAGGAGGAAGAAGAGAGGTGGGTAAAAAGGAAGGAGCACATGGGGAGGTGGGGTACCTGCTGTGTGTGACCCATGGTAACAGGCAACGCTGGCCCTGCCGATGACTCACCACTGCTTACCCACCTCACACACTTACGCACACACACACACACACACGCAAACAAACACAGGACACGAGGATGCTCACGCCATGTGCGATAACGTGCGTATATGTTGAAGTAAAAACACAATATGCACGCACACGCCATCACGGACACGTACACTCCAAGGCTGTAGAAACACACACACACACACAAACACAAAAGTATGGGACGCAGGGACGCCCATGCCATCATGCACGCGTGTCCAAAAACACACACACACACACGCACATATACGCATGCACACGCCACATGAAGGGCAGGGAGAGGAGGGGAGGGTCAGGATGACTCACACATCAATGATAACACCCCTCCCCCAGCCTTCACCAATCACACACACACACACACACACACACACACACACGTACACATACACAGAAGAAGGACATATCATTTGGATGCAACCCACATCCTCCCCACATCCTGGGGAACCTCCCATCTGAAAGTCAGCTCAGATTGACAACAGGAGGCTCCGGCTGGCTGCAGCTGAAGGTGATGGGAATTCTCTGGCAGTATGTGGTTTCTGTAAATAAATAAGATCCACTGTCAAAAAATGAAAAGTTGTGCAGCGGCACCTTTACTGCCTGTCTTTTCTTAAAGGAACAGTTCACCCACAAAACAAAAAAAGATGTTTCCCTGCTTACTTGCAGTGCAATCCAGATAGTTTCGGTGTGATTTGGTGAGGTTTCCAGTCTGTCTCCCTTCAATTCAATTCCATCACTTTAAAGTAAAGATAACTTTACGTCTGTACGTCAGTAAGTCAGTAACTCTGCAGTGATACTCATGTAGCTCAGCTGTATTCAGATCATTTTGGTGTGATTTGGTGACGTTTCCAGTCTGTCTCCCTTCAACCCAATACAGTGAGGCAGGGTCGGTATTGTTTTCTAAAATTAAGAAAGAAATCAGACTCTGGATGGGACAGCTGATGGACTCTATATATCATGACAGGTTTTTTTTTTTTTTTTTTTTTGGGATACAGTTGTCCCTCGCTATAACACGGTTCACCTTTCGCGGCCTCGCAGTTTCACGGATTTTTTTTTTTGTGCAATTTTGCAAATTTTTTTTTTACACAGCGCATTGTGTTCTGCGTCCTGATTGGCTAAGGGACTGTAGACCATTGTCAATCAACCTCCTCCGTGCCGTGTCTCCTGTACAGTACCGAATGCGTTCATTCTATAATACTGGACTTATTTTTCTACGAAGGTTTGAACTTTGAGAGTGTTTAAACAAGAGAGAAAAGTGAGAAAATGTTAATGCCTGTCTGAGAAAAGTGCATAAAGTGTGTAGTGAGGGGTTTTACAGCCTTAAAACATCTATAATAATTGTAAAAAATAAAGCTGATTAAATAAAGCGGATTTTGCCTATTGCGGGTTATTTTTAGAACGTAACTCCCACGATAAACGAGGGACCACTGTATTTGTTTTTTTCATCAAATGTTTTCTCCTTCCTGTTTTGTGTTGTAAGGCAATCCAGCAGATTTGCCACCAAACCCGACCCCGACATGCGGGTAAACAGGCTGCCAGTCTTCTCAGCAGCAGTCTCATTTGTTAACAGTAATTATATATAAGTCTGAAAATGATTGCCATCATAATTTACATCATGATATTGAAATGCTACTTTTGGCTCCTTTAATCTCATGTCTTCCCACTGATTGTTCAACCTTTAACCTGGAACAGTTTTCTTGGCCAGCATTTTTCAGACTTTTTCACGTCCTAGACCTCCAAGTTGACTTTTATTCAACCTCCACTTGTGGAAGTGACACTGCTCTGGAAACCATGATATGAAAAGATATTTCCATCTGTGCTAAGTATTGCTTAGATACTGAAGATTGACAAGAAGATTCAAAGTGGTGAGATTAATCACTTGTACTTTTTACTTGTGTGTCAGTTTTGGAAGAATCAAATCATAGTAAAATTAAAGTGTGCCTCATTTTTTCTGAGGACCCTCTGGAGTCGCCTCATGGACCCCAGGGGAATCCCCAGACCCCAGTTTGAAAACCAGCGTCCCAATCATTCATGTTCTTTTTCAGCCCCAAGCTGCCTCAAATTCATACTTTCACACTTGATCAGCATGGTAAGTGGAGAGGAAGTGCCTTGCTCAAGGGCACGATAATGGTAAGTCATCAGTTATGCTCATATTTCTGTGCACTGTCTTATTAATATCATGAAGATTTGGTCAGGATGAAATGAACCTGGGCCAAGGCTCTCAGCACAATGTGTGAACACTGATAAAAAGCTTTCATCCAAATAAATGCTTTTATTAGAACATCATTTTATTAGAATATCCACAGATATCGAAGAGTACCAAAATTTGTTCTTTGTTATAAAACTCAAAGCAACAATGACATTTTCTCACTTAGAAAATTCTAAAGATGGGACATCACTCTTCATTTTTGTTGAGTGCAGACATTAAAAAAAAAACACGTTCCTCAAATCAGCATGAAGTTCAGGGTTTGACTGTGCTGTCAAAAGCTGCCTCTGAGAAAACCCAAGTTGTGTTTTGAATAAGAAAACCGATCAGATGTGCAGAGAACAGCTGGAAAATCCCTGTCTCCCCACTGTTTCAGACCACAGGCTTTAAAAAAAAAAAAAAAAAAAAAAAAAAAAAAGCTAAATATATAAATATATGTCTGTGGCACTTGAATATCAAATAAATTCAAAGTTTTCATCATTTCCCAGAGTTACACTGGTAAACAAAGTGAGGCACTGATAGCTGAGCACACAAGCTAAAAACAGTGCACGCAGGAGGAAGGATGTGGATAAAAGAAACTAGTAAAAAAAAAAAAAAACTACCCTCCTCTTATCTTTTGATAGCTAAAACACACATACATTCCGAGCGCTTGGCTAGTACACATGCAAGCACACATAATTCCCATCCATTACTCCAAAAAATAACTTCCGCCTCAGTAAATCGAGGGCAGTTGACAAGACACAGACAGTTCTTGGCACAATGCTGTTTTTATGAATGACATCTGGATAACAAGCACATCTGCACCTGGTGACCCTGCTGGAGCAGGAAGGGAGCGACATTACGGAGGGTTCAAATGGACCGAGACTGAATTTGTATAAGATGTGGATGATAAGGAAATTTGATGGGAATGTGCTCTGGCGTAAAAACATAAAGCTGAGCTCAGCGGTGTGCACCTGGCTAAACGCAGCGTTCAAGTGGGTTGTTTTAAGCTGTGAGGCTGTCTGGTGAGCGGGGCTGTCTCTCTCTGTCATGCCTCCTGTCTATCTGAGCTGTACGCTTTCTAATAAATGCACACAATCTGTTGAGATGACTTGAAATATATCACCTGTTTATGCTCAAAGCAGAAAGCGTGTAACTCCTGAAAAACTACCATTTCTATCAACACGGCAAACTCTGAAACAGACACAATGAACTCAGGAACTCTTATTTTTTGAAGTTTTTTGTTAACTATAGTGCAGTAAACAAAAAGTATACTTAGTTTGATGTCAGCTCCTATAATTACCAGTTTGGTAGCATATGTTAACACTATTACACTTCACTTTTTCAGCATTAAGTGCTTCATTAAAGGTCAGCAGACATTTAGGCTGAATTTATACAAGCGCACATAATCTGGTTGGTTTAATTTCTTATTTCTTGTGCAGATCTGACTTTGCCATGGAAGCCATATTTTATCTGTGTGAGATTTTCTGTTCGTGTAAAACTGTAATTAATAACCACTTGGTAATCTTAATTTAATCCTTTCAGTGACTTGAGAATAGTAAATTCCTGCTCTTAGAGTGCAGACCTGAATGGAGAGATCATAGACTTATAAACCAGTGTCATGTCATCTGAGCACCACTAGAGGCCAATATCCAGTCACGGTGGGGTGGAAAGGGCCTCAGAGATGTTGACACTACAATGTGACAGTAAAACTTTCCACTGAAACCAAGGCCGTCTCAGTTGGTGCGACAAGTCTTCCAGGTGGGATGGCCTACATTTCCTATTCAACTGGAGGGAAAAACACCATCGAAATGTATAATTAGCCGTCACAAACACATCTCATGAGCACATCCGACAGCGCCGATTTGCTTTTAATGCTTACACATACTTGCCTCATGTGTATTAAATTAAGTAAAGCTAAAATTATATCTGGTGTCAGTAAGTGAACATCCATTTCCAGTCAGGTCACCCCCCCCACCACCACTCCTCACACCCCCAGCACAGAGATCGGATGTGGCTTACACTGCTGGAGCTCAACCTTGTCAAAGCTGCCAACTCAAAAATCCACAACATGGCAGATTTTGCTTTTGTCAGAGTCTAGTTTGATCATCTGGGCTGCAGTGTGCTCATTCATTTCAAAAACTGAAACTGTTGTTTATACACTAGAAAGGTTATTTCTTAATTACTTCACTGGTTTGGTAGGGCAATTCAAACACAACAAAGTTGTTTTGTTTCTCCCTAATATATGCATTTTGGGGAAAATCCACTCCCTGAATTTAAAGTGACTTGCTAAAAGCCTTTGCGATTGTGAAAAAAGAGCGAGCGAATAAAAGAAGAACTATTGGACAACACCTATCATGTTGTGACCCGGGGAATTTCCTTAGTTTTAATTCATTTTAAACGCTTTACCTGACCTCCCTGTCCTAATTTAGGCAAAATTTCAAGACAGGGCCAAAGCTGTTGTCAAACACTGACTTTTTGTAAGTACATTTGTAAGTTTAAAAATAGATAGATAGATAGATAGATAGATAGATAGATAGAAAGAAATAGCTGCTTCTACTTGATATTATCAATCACGAAGATCCTGACTCATGTATTGGAAAAAATAGTGTCATCTTCCTGTTTGGTTGACTGATTTAGACTGACATTTTGTATAAGCCAGTTGAGGAGGATGTGGTATTCTGCAATCTGAATATGTGACAAACTCTGAAGGGCTGTTAGGCGTTGTTATAGAGCTGTTTCAACTCTACCACTCTTCAATAAATACTTCCAACACCAATATTCACTTTGTCAGTTTAATTCCAAACATTTTCCAAGCCAGAGATACATAAAATCCTTGCAATACAAAAAATCATTCCACTTCCACTAGACTGAAGGTAAACATCATAAAAAGAATGACTTTTTTAAATATTATTACATCAAGGGAAAAGCTCTGCTTGAAATTAATGAATTCCTTGTCTTCTACAGGGCAGGGTTTCCAAATAGCATTTAAGATTAAGATCATTTTGTCTCACTGTAAGCCAACAGTAATTAAGAAATGGTGGTAGGGTGATGTATTTCAGGGTAGCCAATTATATGTCTGATGCCTGCCTCAGTGTCCTTGATCAAGACACTGAAGCCCAGCCTGTTCCAGAAGTGCTGCTCCTGACTAGCCCTGCACCCCGACCCTCCTGGGCATAAACAATTCATAAATACTTGGAAAAAATGCTTTTGGGAAACCCTGCCCAGCCCGCATACTAGCTGTCACTCAGTGGTTCTCAACCTTCTCTTCCCACCACCAACCCCCCCCCAAAAAATGAAGCCCTGCCTACCAACAATTCCCTGTAGCAGGCATATGTGCAGTGGTGAACTAAAGATTTCCCTTTTCAAGCTTGCTTTCCTTCATTAAATACTGGAAGGAGCCTAGGACCTGCTATTATTCATTATTTCACAAGAAGCACTGTTGAGGGAGGTCAAATAAATTTAGACTTTAGATAGATATTGTTTTACATTCTACATACTACCCCATAAACCCCTAAAAAAATCATCCATAGACCCCTCAGGGGTCTGAATGTCTGGGTTGAGAACCACCTTTCTATACCAAAGGAGGGGAAAAAAAAAAAAAAAAAAACACAAACAAGACTGCCCCCTGGTGGCTAAAAGGGAGAACAGTGCATGCTGCTGCTACAAACAGAGTAATATAGTAAATAAGGCATTATTTATACATCACACACACTTCATAATTGCAAATAGCACTTGACAGTTCACCACTAACAACTGAAGGGTTTACAGAATTCTCAGCATCCACTATTTTACACCAAGAAGGGACAATCAAAAGTGTATTGTCCAAATCATGTCAAGCCGAGGAAGAGAAAAAAAAAAGAAATGTTCTTTTCTCCCTCTTTGATTGGATAAAGCCGGATAGTATGTGTCTTTGAGAGAGAAAAAAAAAGGTTGTGATGATGGTGACTGAGGCTTCTTTTTGTTTTTAGCTCAGTAGATGAAGAGGACTCGGGTGCGGGGCAGGGTGGAGAAGGAGTCAGCCATCTTGCGGATTCTGGCGTAGTTGATGAATCCTCGGAGGAACAACAAGAAGCCTGCAGAGGAAACAGGACAGTCAGACTCAGAACTAATTAGTATACATCCTGTAGGGAACAGCATTGTGATGCAAAACAACATCACCTGCAAGCTGTGTTTTGTAAATCAAGACACAAGTGCTAATTATTGATAATATACAAGGTCATAGGGCTAAAAATATAAACTAGGAATGCACATTATGAATATTAACACATCATCAGTATCAACCAATAAAGATTTTAAAATGAAAATTGGCACATCTGATATCATTAACAAAAAAAAAACAAAACGTTGAGGTACTTCTCTAATTTGCTCAATTGGCCCTGTGAATGTGTACATTTTGAAAAGCATTGTATTTTATGTCTGCATCTGTCAGTGGGCCATCACAATAAGAGTCAGCATAATAATGCATAATAATGTGTTAAATCTTACTACAGGAAAGACCAAGAGTTGGAAAACATCAGCATATCATATAACAGAAAAAATTCAATAATGTGCATCACCAGAATAAACCTTGAAAAAATCCAACAGATTATAAAAGGATATAAAATATATGTATCTATCTGTCTATCTATCTATCTATATATATGTAAATAGATAGATAGATAGATAGATAGATAGATAGATAGATATTTACACACACACACAGCATATACTAATATAATTTAATCCATTAGTATACTATAATGGTGGATTAAAGTGCTGACTGGGTAAGACAGGACAACAGTAGTAAATAATGTACACTTTATCTGACATCTATTTATAATGCCCATATCCATTTTTTATATTCCATTTTCCATGTCCATTTTATTCCATACATTCTTACGGTGCTAAGCATGTGCTTTAAAGTACCACATATAATCCTATGAAAACAATTTATATATAGCACAGCATACCATATAATACCTTAATACTGTTGTAACTGAGGTCCTAAAAGAATTTAGATGTGCCATAGGGAAAAGACGACTAATTTGAACCAAGATCCATGTTTTACTTACCCAACACCAGGAACACCCACCACAGCCAGTACTGTCCATCAAAGTAACCAGGAAAGTATGTGGAGAACTGCAAACACAACAGAAAGACAGAAATGACACGTTAGAGTAAATATCACTTGCGCTGGTTTTATATAAGTGCTTCCTGCAATACAAATGAATGAGGAAAGCGAGTTTTCAAGTTTGAAGTGATTTTACAACACATTTCTGGGGAAATGGTGCAGTGCCAACAAGGAAACCACTACAAAGTCAGAACTCAGATTCCACAGTGGTGTTTGTGGCATTTGTGCTGTTTGTGTGTAGATAAAACCACATTTATTATGTGGTTGTATGTGGGAAAACTCATACTCCATCAAGTATGTGTGTGTGTGTGTGTGTGTGTGTGTGTGTGTGTGAGTTCCATGTCATACCCTGACAATGAGGATCCATTTGATGAGGGAGAGGCCAAAGCCAGAGATGGCCCCATAGCGACCAGCTGCTGACGTGGTCAGACAGAAAGACAGGAAGAAACCGATCCAGTTGAACAGGAATGCCACTGGAGACACAGACAGGTGGTTACAGAGTGGAAACTTTAATTTCAAAGGGGAATAAGGAAAACTTTAAATTAAAATTAAAATATCTGGAGAAAACGTCATATTTCTGCCCCCTAGGTCTATGACAAGAATTACAGAAACCCATAAAATGTGAGGTAGGTTGGGGGAAGAGAGGAAAGGAAAAGAAAGAATAGTAACTTACTGAAGAAAGTGAGCATGAAGATGCCGTCATTGCCTATCCTCAGCTGATCAGCATCTTCAAAGTCGTCTCTGGTCACAAAGTCGTCATCCTGTGGTGGACAGAACACGAGGGAAAGGAGAATGAGCAAGGTCAGCACTTGATGACAAACTTTCCACAACAGGGCCAGGTAGCTGCTGGGCTTTCTGGGCCTAAATTCACTCAAATCGTTTTGCGTAAATGAAACCGACAAACTGACAAATTATCTCTGCTGGCTGAAATTTGCAAAACAAAAAATTTTGGGGCACAAAACGAGAGATTTGAATCAATTCTTTTTCAATTCCCAACAGGCAGCTGCCTTTGTAAAATTGCAAAAATGAACAGTATTGACTCAAATCAAGGTGGATTCAAAGTGAGCTCAACTCTGATAAAAAAAAAAAAGTGATAGTTTTGATTCCATATAACCGTATCTGGTTCAAAACAATTTTACAGCTTTGTGTCACCACTTAAAATAGTGTTGTACGTCATTCATTTTGGAGCATTACACTCCCAGTGACACTCTTGTTCTCAAGACAGGCTAAGAGTTAACAGTAGAAACTTGGGAAGATTTATCACACTCACATGGAGCAGCAAATACGACAATATGGGTAAGAATCGAGGCTATTACCCCAAACAATGTTCAAGCCCTTGTTAGCCCCCCTTTAGCCCTGCAGTGGAAACCAAGCTTTGCTGGCGACACAGCGCAAACACAACACAGACAACCAACGGACCAATGGAAACAACACACTATGGCAAGCCCATTTAAACACTATCCTCTTTTTAACATGTCACCTTTTGACCCAATCAGCAGACACTGTACAACTGACTATCATCTAAACACTAATTAGCACTCTAAACAGACAGACAGACAAGCAAGGATGGGGTATTGAGTTACATCTGTGTTTTGACACACCAAACTAGGACCCATACACTTCTCCTCATCACACACTCTCCTCCCACTCCTCCCAGTTACCTCCAGTGAACTGCGAATTACATCATCAAAAGTCTCCAGGCGTTCCCTGTGCTGAGGCTGTGGCTGAGCGCAAGGCAAGGTAAGGCAAGCAGTGTGTGGCAGAGAAACACAACACCAGCAATCAAACAAGGTGGCCCACATGCAGTAAGGTGCAATGCTTCACAGTCACCACTAGAGGTCAGAGACTAGCAGTCTTTTTTTACTGGTATATTTATTGTTTCTCTTTCAACTTCAACAGACAAAGGTTTTCAGGGTGTGCCTGCTGCCGAACGTGTATGAGTCACTATCTCAATACAGATAAGACTGTAACTGACAGAGAGAAAGAGAAAGACTGGGAGAGAGAGGGGGAGAGAAAGGTTTTGGATTTGAGCTACTGGTGATGTATCTGTAAAAAGTAAATTAGATTACTGATGTCCCCTTTCAAAAACTGTCACAGAGCCTTAAATGCATGTAAAATGGCGTACTGTACAAGTTAGGGTGTGGTTGGCTTCAGAGACTGTGCCTTTTGTAATTAAAAGAAAATAAAAATTACATGATGAAAAGAAAACAGCTCACATTCACAAAGATGCACCTTAGGGGGATAAAAAACCTGGGCATAAGAAAAGTAAATTTTTGACCTGTGTTATAATGCTGACATGCCTATTATTCAAATTACAGATTTGACTGTAAAACAAGTCCAACTTTAAATACATTGTAGAGAGTTTTACACATTACTTTAATATTAACAATGGCAGCAAATCTTTGTTCACTCTTAATTTTTCCAACTGAGATTATTTCACACTCCAAAGCTGAAAATAAATTGCTGTGTTCCCTGAATAATCAATAATTTGATGAACAGTTCTACAGCAGAATAATCTGCTACAATAATAAGTTTTTCAAATCAGCAATAAAAAACTAGCAGCAGTTTATGTTGAAAAGACAAAGAGATACAATTGGTTACGTCTCTGGTAGACAGACAGAGAGCTTCGAAGGAACACAACTTTCCAAAGTGTCATGCAAAACAACCACGGTGGTTGGCTACAAGTTTATGTATGCATATGCGCATGTATGTGTGTGGTTGTGTGTGGGGGGGCAAGCATATCAATCTAAGTGCATCACGGTGCTCACAGTACAGGAAGTGTTTGAGCACAAATGACTGTGTGTAAGTATCTGTGCATAAGTGAAAAAAGAAAAAAAGAGTGAGACACTCACTCTTCCAGTTACCAGGGGAACAGTCGTCTCAGCCTTGGTTCTCTCCGCTTCATCATAGGAAGGTAGCGTCGTTGCTACGTTGTATGATGGAGGCTTGGGGAAAACCCCGTCTTCCTTGTAGTCGAAGTAGGCTGAGGAAGAGGCAGCAGACAGATGACATTATGATAATAATGAATATTACACAGCAGCTGTACACCTTGTACCCCTTATTTTAATACTGAGACAATTATCATCTCACATGGTATATACTGAGACATTGTAATCTCACATTATTACCAACTAACAAACTGTCATAAGTAAGGCCAACATTTAACATATTTCGTCATGCTTTCATTTAAACATCTAAATATGAGGTGGTTTTGAAACCACAAGGAGCTCTCAAACTGAAAAAGTATGAAGTACACTGAGCTTGGATGGGGACTCTGAATCAAGTTTTCTTATCTAAAGCTTATCTAAAAACAAGTGGACCCTCTCTGGTGTTTCAGGACAACTGTAGCGACTCTGACCAGATAAGAATGGCAAGCACAAGTGCTCAAACTGAGACTGATGACCATAGTAACTCTAGGACTGTATGTATAGAATCAATGTCACAATATTTGCACAGGTGTTTACTAGTACAGCTGTGTATTAGCTCCAATAATCCAATAATCTGTCCAAAGCATTTCAATCAGGCTTCAGGTGTTTCTACTCAACTAAACCATGCCTACTAGAGTGACAATTACCTTTTGCTAGCCATGGACTCTGGTGCTACCTCTATACTTACACCACTTGATCTGAGTGCAGCATTTGACACAGTCAATCACACCAAACTGTTAAAGTGCCTGGAAGATCTCACTGGTATTCATGGCCTGGTGCTCTCTTGGTTTAAATCTCATCTCTCAGAGAGAAAGCACTGTGTCCACTATAAAAATATGACCTCTGAGTGCCGAGAGCTTAACTGTGGTGTTCCTCAGGGGTTGGTCATTGGCCCCCACCTGTTCTCCATCTACATGCTCCCATAGGGTGACATTATCCACAACTATAACATTAGCTTCCACTGTAGAATCCTGACCAGAACAAGGAAGTTTGATCACATCACACCTGTCCTGGCTTCCCTTCATTGGCTCCCAATTCATGCCAGAGCAGATTTTAAAAACCCATTTACTAACCTATAACAGGGTGCTGGTCTGTTGGTTGTTCAAAGTCAGCTTGCTGTGGAGCCTTTTCCTACTTTGAGCTTTGAGGGAGGCTAAGTCTCTGCCTCTAGCCTCCCCTGTCTTAGTTTAGTTATAATTTCTGGCAGTTTAGATGTTCTCCCAAAGTCTCCCTCTACCTTCAGCTGTGACTGCATTCTTTTCTGTGTGTGAGCAGTTTGTGTCTGTGTCTGCTGTATGGATGTGGCTACCAACTTTAGGTGGGGCCCTGGCTCTGGCCATGTGCCCTGCTGTACCTGGTCCTTCTTCCCCTGCCAGCCTCGCTTACTTCTGTGCCTTCCATGGCCATTAGCTTTGCTGCATTAATGCACTTGGTTCTTTGTCCCACTAATCTTCTCCCCTTCCTCATACTTCTGCTGTATGTGTGTGTGTGTGTGTGTGTGTCTCACATGCTCAAGTATGCATATCCTGTGCAAGTGTGGGCTACCAACCCCTTTTCTTGCCCAAAATGAGGATTAAGTCAGGGGGTGTTGTCCTGCCTGTTGTACACAAGTGGGCATGCAAAGCCCTTTTAGACTGTAAACAGTGATATTGGGCTCTACATAAATGTGAACCTGAACTTGCTAGAATGTAGCGAGAAGTATTTGTGTTTACATGCTATAGTCCAGTGTCTTCTTCCATGCATTTCAATGAAAACACTTCAAACAGAAATCTGAAGGCATTTAATTCAGCCAGTTTACACTTTGTATTTTTTGCGTAATGTTGTTGAGCTGTAGGTGTTCTCTTTAGTCAGCCATGTATTCAAATATCAACCACTGTAAAAAGACAACAAGAAGAAGTAGCCTGGCAGAGGTGACTGTTGTGAGCAGAGTCGTGTAGATCAGTGTTTCCCAACCTTTTTTGTCTTGTGTACCCCCTGAGCCTTTTTGTCAGACCATGAGTACCCCCTCACTCATACATGCTGATGATTCTCCAAAAGTAGAACGTAACACAACTGATTATTAAATGAAAATCATTTTATTTCATTTCCTTAAATTAAATTAAATCTTCATTTATCTTCATGCATTTTCTTCTATTTAACTCAAATTAATTAAACAAAAATAAATATGTTGCCTTGAAAATAAATGAGTAATGTAAATAAATAAATACAAAATCAAAATAAAAAATAAATCTTCCTTTGTTATATCTAACTCTTGTAACAGTTGCCACAAAAAGTGAGGCTTTTTAGATTTAGCCACAAGCAGAGATGCAGCGTAAGACGCCTCCAGAGCAACTGGACGTTTCAGCCATTTATCCATTGCCTGCAGGTACGCGGCTGTGCCACAGGTTATTGTCTCTCCGGGGAAACTAGTTGTAGCGCACACGTATTGACGGGCCTACTGTGAAATGACTGAGAATATTTATCTATCTTAAAATAATTATAAAAATGTTATAAATTATGCTATGTTATGAAATGTTTCCATGTACCCCCTACAATGTTCTTGCGTACCGCTAGGGGTACGCGTACCCCTGGTTGGGAATCACTGGTGTAGATTACCATCCCCTTGATTACTAGCTGTCAAATGTGACACACTCTAAGACAAAAAGTGTAGCAAGATTCCACAAACTATAGTGGCCAACAGTGACAAACTCTCCAACTAAAAGCTGGAGGGAGTAACCTAGCAAAAAAAAACCAAAAACAAACAAAAAAAACTGTTGCACAGATTCAATCACAATGAAAGTGTAGCCAGTGAACACTTGTCTGGGCAAGACTCTACGAGAAACGTTTGCAAACATTAAGCGATTTTGTGTCTGCCAGGTGTAGCCCAAACTGGGTAAGGGGTCTAGTAAAATCTTCTCAGATAAATTAGGGAAATCATTTTTCATCTGCTAGCCACAGTGATTGGGACTTCCCAAAATCACCAATCATTTCTATTACAAGTCTAAGTGAAACCACAATTAGGCTCCTGATAACCTGCCAAACTATATGGTCAACAATATCACCATCATCAGCCAAAACTGATCAGCATATTGTTTACACCCTGTATCTAGCAGACATGGACATCTTGATTTGGCAAAATGAGAAATAACAAATATTTTAATTCCCTACAATTTATTATCTGGTGTTAACGTGGGAGGAAAACTTCTAAAAGGACAGGCCTCAAGCCTCTACAAACTAAAATGGTCCAATCCTCAGTCTTGCTTGAGCCTTGTTTATATGGGAAAGAAAGTTTCTCTTTGTTTAACATCACTCACTGATAGTTCAACAACCTAAATGAGCCACATGCTCTTCCTTCCTTATCCTCAAACATCTCCTAAAACCAAAACAAACTTCCGTCCGGTTCTTTTCAGGGTTTTTTTTTTTTTTTCAGTCACTGTGGCTCCACTAGGGTACAAGCATTTTCTCGGATCAACCAATTCTTAATCACAGTACTGAATAACACTTGTGATGCCTGAGGCCCTCACATGGGAGTTAAGACCATTTCTTACCTGGGTGCTGCACCTGGTTACGTGCAGGTAATGCAGATTTTAATGCCTGAGCCATAATAAAATACATGTTTTAATGAGGGTTTTAAAAGCAGGCCCTTACCAGCATTTTCGGTAGCAATACTGCTGTAGGGTGGTGGAGCATCAGCTGCTACCTGTGGACTCTCCTCTGGCTCCTCCTCATTGGGCAGCTGTGGGAGGAAGACCATGTGAGGACTAGATTGGATAAAGAATCTCCTCCCCGCCCAATTATAGTGTTTAAAAACAAGACTATCCCAACGCAACACCCACCTAATTTACATAACTTATAAATTTAGCAACTGGGCCCAGATCGGATGATATTTTTCAAATGCATGTGAACATTAAAAGACAAGTGAAACATCAACCTTTCTAGTTTCTAATTAGCCAGACCAAGACCTAGACCGAATCACAGTTCTGCTTGTCACTTGAGACAGGTCATCCAGGCTTGGCTATTTTTAACTCCTGATTTTGTTAATCAAGGTTTTATACCAAGCAGATTAACTGATCAGGTCACTCTGCTGGGGGTTTTCACAAAAGCACAATCAGCTGATACATAATAAAAAAAAACAGGGAATCTGTAAGATTCCGTTTGTGGAATTATGATGTACAAGTTAACAAAACTTTAGCCCTCCCATTTTTACTCAATCCAGCATTGGTGCATTAGGCCAGTAGATTCCCAGATTGTTATCTCTACAAGTGTGACTTGTGCGCATGTCACACATACACAAACTGTGTCTATATACACATACCATGTGTGTAGAGACAAGCTTTTCTGCAAAATTTGTGAGAGGACATGGTCACAATTCAGGGAAAAGGGAGGAGAATTTGGAGTGAAGCAAGGAAAGCATCTGAGATGCCCTGAGATACGTCAGCAACAATGCAGCTTTCAGCCAGACACACAATGAGCTTCTGCAGAAGGAGCAGTGTCATTCACTGGCCACACTTTGTGGTAAATTTCAAACATTCTCTTTACAAAAGGACATCTTTATCTTTTAGAGGAGAATATAACCTGATTGATTTACTGTCAAAGTGGCTTGCTAAGAAGAAAAATTACCTGTCATGGTCTAAATTTACCCCATCCCAGCCAAAAGACAGACAAAAATTCATATATATGAAGACTGAATCATTTGGACCATCATTCCCAAGCTATGTACCAAGGTTAACAGACCATTCAAATTGAAATTAGCAGTCACTTTTACATGGAAATTAATAAATTAAGGACGGCCCTGACTTTGCATCTGTCTTTGAAATCCAGTCGCTCACCATTTGATAATCAACATTTAAAAGACAGATTTGGATTGACGTTACTGGGCTTCAGCTGAAGGTTAACTACATCCGCAAAATGACATGAAATACAGAAGTGGCTCTTCCATTTTTCCAGCGGTCTGCACATTTGCCTTCAAGTCATATGACCAGAGTAATATCGAGGGCTGGATGCCTCCCAGACACCTAACTAGATTAGCTGGTGGATTGTAGGTGACCAGCGGACACACCCACTGCTGTAGGTCAATACTCTTAACATTAGCAGCTCATTAGCGTACAGTAAGGTTAGCTAGCCAAACAGTGGCAAGTTACACCCTTTCCTGTTAACGCAAATTTTAGCTACACGTTAACAGCAGCTGGTAGCGCCTAATAATGTCATTTCTTAAACAAGCTGACGATTAATATATTTAACACGCTTATAGAAGTTAACAGTCGTACGAACAAACAAAAAGCACGGTGGACGTCGAATCGTACTCCCATTCATTTAGCGCAAAGGAGCTAGCAAGCAAACAGCACTGTATTTAAAGCTAATTCACGTTAACAGCATATTTGGGCTAACATTATTCGTTGTGAGGAGGCCTGAAGCAACGAAATTCAACTCGGTAATGACAATGACTAGCAGCGGCTTTGAATAGGAACTGTCAGGCGAGTGAGGCCGACGGCAACGTTGTGTGAATGAGCTTTCGTTTTATCATCACGTTAACAGCGATGAGCCGACCTTAACGTCAAATGTAACTTGTACATTTTTTAACGTCTAAGTCAGTGTTCGCTTACCTGCTGGTATCTGGCGCTCGGTTCGGCCATTCCGCTTTGAACGGCTGTCGGTGACACCGAATGAATACAACGGCAAGACTCCCAACAAAATAAAAATTATATAACAGCACAAACTGTAAACTCAATCCTCGGGACGGTAGACCCACGGCTCTCTCAGTTGCCCACAGTTTATCAAGCTGGCCAGAAGATAATATCACTCTTTCGGTCATAAATTTCAAAATAAGATTCTCATTCACTCAATGTTGCAAATTGCGTATTAACAACAACGCGCCGACTTGAATATATATTTGAAAATTGATCTGTAATAAATTAAAATTTAATAGCTGGATTGTGTCTTAAATGTTCCTACCACTCCAATGCTGAATAATTCTGTTCTCTCATCAAGTTGAAATTTTATGCTATTATTTTGAAGGAGAAAAATACGGTTTCCGTTCTCTGTTTGGTAATTCTGACCGCTAACTTGGCGCAGCTCTGACTCGCTGAGTGAATGACGTCAATAGCCACAACAAACCCTCTAGCTCCCCCAGCTGAAACAATGTAGCACACATGTAAGCAGAAATGGCAAGCTATGTGAAAACAAAACCCATCAGTTCAGCAAAGAAAATTAAATTTGGTGATTTTTAGGAGAGAATATGCACTGTGAAGTTCTGTAGTGGTTATCAGCCTGAGATGCAGGCAAACAACTATTGCATTTAATTAGCCAGTTTAATATGCCTTTGATTTCTCTGAGTAGAATGTAGAATACAAAATGATGACAGTTATCATCACAGGTTTCATGTTCTCAAATGTTATATTCCCATCTACAGTAGAGACAGACAACAGAAATCTCAGATGGATTCATTGAGACAAAACCCTCACAAAATGGGGACCTGTCGCTCTGAGCATATTATATCTTGAGGTCCTTGGCATGAAAACATTTCATGAGATCACCATGTAGACTTAGTAAGATGATGGTTGGGTCCCAGAGAAGGGACTGTGTTTTATTTAGTTTTGGGCAACACATAAATGGGTCATTATGAATAAGAGATGTTGCCACAGACACTTTGTTTTGGATTTGTGCTGAGCAGAAATGAAGGATGTTTGTTGACCTCAACTGCTGTGTTGGATATAGAATGAAATAGGAAGAGAAACATCTAATAAAGCTTCAGTGCATTATATTTAAGACGAAGATGATTAATGAAATTTTACTGCAGAAAGTATAACACATGAGGGTTTCTGTTTGAATATTAGATATGCAGTGGGTGAAATAGGGTGTAGTCAGTTTTACTCTCCTCAGTCTCATCTTACCAAGTAATGCCTGGCATGAAAATAAAACCAACAAAAAATGATTGAGATCAGTACCTATATTATAACCCTTGGTTAAATAAGTTACTCTTTTACAAATGGAATATGTAATTAAGTAATATCAGTAATTTTCAAATGAAATCCTTCATACATTCCTCATCCCAGTCACCATCTCACAATTGGTCGGAGTGTGCAACAAAAGCAAAACAAACATATTTGACTCTTGTAAGGTTTTATTGTATCTTTATCTAAAATAAAAAGACAACAACAATACCCGTGACACTTTGTATGCAAGCTCAAGAGTGTTTTCAAGAAGTGATGTACTTCCATTCGATTTTTCATGCAGGTTATTCATGGTTCTGGTACTTAACAAGCACAGGGTAGGTGGTGCCTATATGTTTCTGGTTGTAATGGTGGCAAACAATCTCCACGTCGTAGAAACTGAACTGGACTTTGACGCGCTCGTTGGGTGAGGTGAGGAAACAGAGAGTGTAGAGGGCAAACTCAAACTCTGGACTGACGCCGATGAAGATGCTGCCTTTGGGCTTTATACCGTTCTTCCAGCTGAACTGTAGCGCTAGGATGTGCTTGTTCTCATCGGGCTGCAGTGAGAAAAAGATCAATTGGTGAGTGATAAAGTTGAGGAACAAACAGCGCTTGCTGGGGAGACAAGGAAGAGAAGGTGTGGGTGATTGATGGGGAGAGATGGGAAAAGGAGAGGAGAGAGAGAGAGATGCAGGATGATTTAACAAAGCTGTGGCTGCATGTGTGCTTGCTGTCCTCCATCCATGCATGAGAGGAAGAACAGGAAGCAAAGTGAGCAACATGTGAGGTGCAACATTTTGTCATCAGTATGAAGAGAGAAAAAGAAAATAAGAAAGAGGGATGACCAACAGGACTGACAGTGGTCTTGCTTTTGTTGTCACTGGTCTGAATCCAGCTCTTAATCTTAATACACACAATACATTGTGTAAATAAGACAGCATCAGAGTTGCTGTAATGTTTATTTTTTTCACCTCGATGGAGCCAGGTTAACGACTCCCATAGACTTCAAGTCTTTATGCTAAGCTAACACAAAATGCTATTCCTAGGAACTGAACCACTGGATGTACAGAGGTGAGAATGGTGTCCAACATCTTGCCTCAGTCTGGGTAAGTCGGAGACCAACGGGTATTTTGCCCGAAATGTTGAAGAATTCCTTTAAGCATGCAATTTGTTGAGTGATGAGGAGGCAACTAGCATGATCTCAAAAGTTGGCCTGGAGTCAGAGTGTACTTGCTCAGATCAGGCTTTGGTTTGACAGAAAACATGAAGAGAACAGAGCAAGAGGTGAGAGAGTGAACTTGGTCATAGCTGAGTGTGAGTTTTCTCAGCAGGGTGCAAAATGGGGACAGAGAGGAGAGAGCTAACCAAGAGGTCAGAGCAAAACTAAGCACTGGTCAGCTTCAGCACTAATCACGTGGGGAGGAAGAGAGAAGAAAGGGGAGACCAATGAGAGAGAGCTCAAACAGAGACGAGTGTGTGACTGGGAAATACAAAGATGCCTGTGCACTGATGATTGATCAACTTAATAATGAATGATATCTCCATATGGAAATAATTAATTATAACATTTATGCCAAAAAACCAGAAAAATGTTGTCATATGTTACATATGTAGTTATACATGAACCAAACATATATACCCCCTTCAGATATGGTGATACACTGTATGTGCAGCCCATATACGTGTAACTTATCTATGTGCATGTATGAAAACAACATATTGTCCTTATATGGTCATCTATGTGCACCGTGGGATAGTGTTTGCTGGTGACTCAAGGGACCGAGGAGGATGCATGTGTGTGTAATATATGCTCATGAAATACATGTCCATGTGCGAAAATGTGCTGAATATGAATATGTTTCATGTATGGGTATTTAATATGGGCATATATATACCATATCATACAGGAAATGTAATCTAATATATAGATAAACAGAGAAGAACACAGTGTATTTCAAAAAAGCACAACTAGGTAGCTGAATATATTTTATATACTTGAAAAACACAATAATGCTTAATCTATCTTCTCTTCCATGTGATTCCATTTGAGGTTGCATGGCAAGGTAAATCAAAATTGCTCAAACAGATCAAATATATAAAACCATAACGCAAGAGTATTGGACATGGACACACTGCTACAGTGGTGTTGAAATGCTTGATACAGAAGCAGCTTACCTGGGGGGAATTTGCATTGACGCTGTAGCCTTTGTAATCAATGTGTCCCAGCTTTTCTTGTAAGTAGAGCTGGATCCAGTTGTGAAAGCCAATGACGGTGCGCCCTCCCCTCGTCTCCCCAACAAACACGTGTTCGAACCCCGAGGAGTCCGGCCTGGTGGGAGACGTAAAGAGGAACATCAGACCTCAAGCACGTTAAAGATGTAGTTGCACTGATGTGAACTGTGCCAGCTTACTGTTCCTAGTTTGTACGGGGGGAAAACCTTTCTCTCTTGTTACTGTCACTTGCAGACTATTATCAAAAGCAAAAAGCCATGTTTCTTTTTCTCAGCTGTCAGTCACACCCACTGTCCCAGCCTGTGTTTGTGTAAGAGGTATGGATTTTTCTTGGAAAGTGGAGCACTAGGCTGAGCCACATCAGCTCCGCATGTTCATGGACTGCTGCTCGTTCAAACAGGTGAATGAATAAGTTGTGCAGCAGCAGCAGGATGTCTCTGAAATGACCAAACATTATTAGTCACATACTATCTGGAGGGCATGAATATTCACTAGCTGCTTGTGCTGAGAGCAGAGGGGTAGCAATTCATTCACTGCATCACTGCATGAATTATAAATTCTACTGATTCAGCTGAATCGATCTGCTAAGAGAAGTAAACAGAACAAATCACTGAGTAGAAATGGCACACTTTGAGTTGATTCATTCAGGACTCTTAAAAAACACATCTAATATTTTGCAAATAAATTGCCAACATTTTTTGTCAAAACATCTGTACAGAATCAATAATGTAATTCTGTTGTCAGATTTATTTTTCAAATTTCACAGAGAAAGAATAGCTATACATCATTACACATTCTTATAATTGTTTGTAAAAGTTTGACGAAAATTACTGACCCTTGTTGATCTGAACAGTTTTTAAAAAGAATCAGGAACTAGTGAATCAAACTGAATCAGTGTCAAGGCATGTTATATTTTCAGTGAGGGTGGCAGTAAAAGGAGACAGTTCTCGTCACTGTGACAAACCCAAACGGACAGGTTGGATTTGAGCGGCATGCCAGCTTGTACCCACCTGCTGGATCCTCTCCTGGCATAAAGTTCAAACCAGATCCTGTACAGCTGCTCCTTGAAGTCTGTTTCGTCCTCTGGGGAAAGGTGCTTCTCTACCAGGTACTTATGAGCTATCTGCAAACAAACAGGAGCCTTAACCATAGCCTGTCATAGACATCACTGAAATGACTGTTCATTTTCACAAGTTGAAAAGTTGAAAAAGGTGAGGCCTAAATGCTCTTGGGCTTATTTAAAAGCAATAGGCTTGATCATATCTTTTAGACAATAAAAGCCTTTCTAAATTGTGTTTTATATATTGACAAAGACACTGAGATGTGAGTTATTTGCATTGTACAAGCACAAGGAAGCATTGACTACAGGCTAGCCTGAGTCCAGATGATGACTTTGGAGCAATGTGTTTCACTTTCATAATCCTGACTTTTACCATTTCTTATCTGGTGCCCTGGACGCCCGTCAGCCTCTTGTCTTGTATCAATAGCTGACCAAGGTCATCATCTGCCCTCAGGCAACCCCATAGTCACTGGTTTAAAAAATGAAGTTACCAAGGTACATGAAGATACTAATGATGTGTGGAAATGGTTGTCTAGTGCTCCAGGTAGTTCTGGTTCCTCAGTGTTTCAGAGGATAATCCCTGTTTGTGGCTTTTGTGTGCTGAGCTAAATGATCAATTGTTCTGCTGCTTTGTTCCCCAGGGTGACTCCAGCATCAGTGCATTGGTAGCAGTTAAGTAAGACAATGTGTCTCTTGATGATTTGAGGATCAGGATGCTGACTTAGAGGCTGCACTAAACATCCACTTGTAATTATGTGTGTGGCGGGGAGCGCAAAAGCATGGAAAAGTACTGACCAAGGGGAAGCCTGAGGCTAGATGTTGACGTGGGTGAAATCTGCTTCAGTTCTGTGGTTCTAAGTTTTGAGACTTGCTGCATGAGCTGCATGTTGCTCGTATAGCTCTTCAAAAATGGTTAGTCAAGCTTGAATAGGAGTATTAACCAATGAAACTTGGTGCTTTAAATTCCTAATGAATATTTGTGTGACTGTTGTATAAGCAAGGGCCTGTGTTGTATACCAAACACCTGAGACTGCTGGGATGGGATCACTGGCATCAGCCCAGCTTACCATCCCATTCATTATCAACTGGCACGCAAAACTGGTTTTGGATCTGCATTCTTGTTCTGAGGAATGTTCTGCCTGGAAGTGTTTTTTTTTATTATTATTATCATTTGAGACAGGCACTGAAACAAACATCAGGAACCAGACAGCATATCTGTTGATAACAGCAGGTTTACACCTACAGAACAGAGTGATGTTGCAGAATGATGTTGGTTAAAGGAATACCCCAACGTTTTGGGCAAAAAAGCCTTTTTCCGACTCACCTAGACTGAGACAAGATGTTCAATGCCATTTTCACATCTGTACATCCACATAAAGACTTGAAGTTTATGGGAGTCATTAGCCTAGCTCCATCAAAGTGAAAAAATAAACCTTACTGCAACTCCGAAACTGTCGTATTTCCACAATGCATCATGTGCATTTAAAATACACGGTATCGAACATCTAGTCTCAGTCTGGGTAAGTGGGAAAAAGGCTATTTTGCCCAAAACATTGGAGTAATCTTTTAACCAAAGAAGCAAGCTTATAACACAAGAATTAAATCACTGTATGTCCTACCTTTAAAAAAAAAAGGCTGAAAACCATATTACAACAATATTGTGAGGAAATCACTCTATTTGTCTTTTGAGAACAATCCAGCCAGCTCTGACAAGATGTCAGTGGAAATCCAGTTACTGGTCCCAGCCAGAGGAGCGGTTTCATGTCTAAAAATCACCGCCTTCATACCTACTTTCATTGTGGGGGTCTGAATGATGGAGTCCAGGAATTTGTGATTCTCTGCCTCCTCCTCGGGGGTCACAATCTCTGGCTCGCCGGTGTCACTCTCGTAGTTATCCAGTAGGGAGATAAAGGCTGCAGAGACACGGGAGAAACGAGTGCTCTTGAAAAAGTTATGTCATTTCATTGGGGCAACACACACTGATGCAAAATCTGTTGGTATGTTGATAGGAGCAGCTTTTGAATCAATAGACGCTGCTGTGCATCATTGTTACATGGAAATACAATTTAATAATGGAAAACTACAGTTCTGCATTCATAATTTTACTCTGGCAAAACTATATTAGTATTAAGTGCAAATATAAGTAGTCATTGTGAAAAATGTTTCAGTGTTAAATTATTGATGTTTTAACCTCTGAGAAGTATTTTAATGTTGTAGCTCTAGCTACTCCATATAGTTCTGACTAGTTTACAGTCAAACAAAACATCATATTTTATGTTTTACATAGACTTTTTCCACCTCTGGGAATTATTTCATTTCACTGTAACTTAACACTATAACAGAGTTCAAAATCAAATCATAGTTAAATGGGTGCTTGGAAAAAATAAATGATCAGATTGGGATTCCATGGACAAATGTGGGTCACTGGGTGTGGATGGCAGGACAAGAAAACGTTTGAGGATCTCTGGTCCAGTAAACACTCACAGATTAAGATGGTTATGCTACAAATGATTGATATATACTCAAGCAAATTACATGACTGAAGTGCAAATAGCAAAAGGTCATGCTGCTCACACCAGCCTCAAAAGGTTTGAAGGAGCAGACACAGGAGGAATCCTCTTCCTTCAGTGGGACGTGCAGTGAACTGTGGATACTGACTGTTGTTACATAACTCAAATCCCTCTCCAGTTTTGTGCAGGGGCACCACTCACTGTTTTGATGTTTTGCAACATAAACGTGTGAATACGTCACAAGCCCAAAAACACACGAAGGAGCTGCGCCCCTGCAGTTATCATGGGGAGAGGAGAGCATCTTTCTGCTACACCCCACACAGTGAACTCTGCACGCTCCGTGATTACGCAACGGGCCACTGTTCGTCATAAGGAGATTAGGAGGAGATGAAAAAAAAGCTCCTCTCTGCAGGGAGATGATGAGAGGGATAGTATCATGCAGGAGGCGGTGCAGCGGAATGGGTGAAAAGATTATGATGTCAGTCCAAAATATTTTGATGGTACAAGTTGTGTAAGGCGCAGTAATGGGCCTCGTGACACAGAAACAGGTGATGAGCCCCATAACTGCAGCACATCACGTCTCAACGAGGGATTACCACTTGCTTCTGACCGAGGCCGTCATGTTACAGTGAACTGATGTGATACAATTCGATGTATCTACCTAAAAAAGTCTCCTTTTTGAAGATGTTCTCGTCGACGTATGTGAACAGAGGGTATCCTGCTCCGTCATTGTCATCGTTGAGTGCCATCACATCTCCAGCTTTGCCCTGCATCACACACACACACACACACACACACACACACACAGCAGGTCAGGGGTACAGTGACTGAAACTTCACTGATTACTTGTTTATGTCATAGGTTAAAGGTAGTAGTTATATGCACTTTATGAGGTAAACATCTTTGTTGACAAATTTAGTTGAAATTGAAGATGATTTGTGTTTTGTTTCTGACATGAAGATAACCCTTGGGCATTAATGAAGTGTTGGATTTTTTTTCTAACCTTTTTATTTTTTATTTTCATGTTTGTACCTGTATTTTTTAATATTTTTATTTATTTATTTTTACTGATCTTTGTAAAGTCTTAGAGAGACACTGAATTTTGAATCCTGCTGATTGCTGTTCCACATTGATGAACATTGGTTCATCTGTATTTCCAGCGACACCTTCTGCATTTTCTCATAGCTACCTTAAGAGTGTTGGAAATGCAGCTGCACAAGTCACTAACCAAAGAGAGAGCCCAGATGGTCATCAGCGCAGAAGAAACTCTACACCCAGATACCACAAGGATAAATAGCTGTAATCTCTCCATTAACCTCAGTAATTCTGTTACTATTTTTCTGACTTCCACTCTTGAGCTGCACACTGCTCTGCACCCTCTCCACCCCACAGACTCTATTTTACCCTGTGTTTGGCAGTCAGTGTCATTCAGCTAGTAGCACAGTTTGTTGCCTGTACAAGAACAGTGCCTGTCTGGCCATTGTGTCCCATTAAAAGACTCCCATGGGACAAAAGTCCAACAGCATGTCTGCATGCATGTGTCTGTGTATAGGTCCCATCGCTGACTTTCTCTTAAACATGCTACATAAGAGCATTTTTAAACATGAATATCCCTTTGTTGAAACATATTCACCATTACAGTCACTAGATACAAATGAAACCATGGTTGAGACAGTGACTCGCCTCTAAAATCATTTCGGTGGTATAGCTAGTGCTGGTGTTTTCTGAAATTAAAACTGGATTTTCCATCAACCCCATTTGCTTGCTGTTGCTGAGAGAGCCTTTGATTCTTCCAGAGTTGGACGGGTTTCGCTGTGCTAAGGAAGATAAACAAAATCCGGGTGATTTCTCCATCAGCTTCTCACTCACTTCACCATCTGCCACTGGGAGCATAGCTGTGTTCCCAGGGTCCTTTGTTCCCTCAATGCAATTTTGCTCATATACCATTTTCAAGTACCATTTCAGATATTATTTACTGAACTTTACTTAACTTTTGTTAATATACCATAGGGCATGGTCGTTATGCTGGCAGATCATGGGACTGTGTATGCTGTTAATCTTTAATGTTATGTTTGTGGTTAGTGTTGTCCTTGCCAACGTTTTGTAATCTTTTGTAATGTTAATAAAAAAAAAGTGTGTTTGTATCAGAGAGCATCTTTGGAAGCAATCTGGTCATAGACATCAATTCAGATATTGTTTATTGAACATGTACTGTCAAAGTATGCATTTTGTTAATATCTGAAGTATGGAAATTATTATTCTTTTTATGTTTATGGAACAAGGGGCTGTATTATGTTTGGGTGGAAAAAATACGCTGAGGGAAGATTTATCATGAAAAAAAAAAAAACCCAGAGGAAACATAGGGCCTGGGATCATGGGAGCTTGGGAACATAAGATGGACCCCCTGCCATTGCCAGAGTCCCTGTAGCTCTGTTTTACCTCTGTTTGTGCTGTGAAGCAATCAGCCAGATTTCCTGCTAAACCAGACAAAAAGTACCTTGCCGCACAGTGTCAAATGCATTATAAAGGCTGCAAGTTAACAATGATGGTCTTGTTTTTATGGGAATTGTACTAACGTCTCTAAATCAAGGCGATATTGATGTATTGATGTTATATGTAACATCTTTAACTTACTAGTTGCTTCCTAATGATGCACAAAACCATAATGAGGCATATTTTACCCAATATACAAGCTCCCACCCAACAGATTACCAAGTACCAGGCTCTTAAAAGGTCAGCTGAGCAGAGTGTAAATATTCAGATGGGGGTACTTTCTTGCTTTGACACATTTTTCTCTGTGTGTACCTGCAGTGAGATCCTGTAGTCTTTCCCGGGCTTCAGTCTGTTGATATCGTTGTCCCATAGCTCCTGCACCATGGCCGACAGCTCTCTGTCACTCTCAATCATGATATGACTGCTGGGTGGCTTTCTTGGTCCCTTAGCGGATGAGTTGTGGCTGATTTGATCTCAGTACGTATCTATCGGGACAGAGACAGCAAATACTACTGAGGTTTGGTTAGGATTGGCATGACTGGCAAAAAAAAAAAACAAAAAAAAAAAAAAACGAGATTTTAACACAACTCCACATTTCAATTGTATTTGCACAGATTAAATACTCAGTTTCAAATGCTGATGTTGAAAAAAAAAACCACATTGATTAACTTCTAGAAAGTATCATCAAATTCAACATCTGATTTTGAGATGCTCTTTCATGACTCTGCCATATTTTTACAAGCTGATTTGAGCCTGTGAGAATTCAGGTTGGTAAAATGACAGTATAAATCAAGCCATCGGTTAAGGAGTCTCATAATAATCCAAAGCCATGAAGTTGTGAGCAATTTCTTTAGTGCTTCATGGCTTTGGATCTCAAACATGTGGAGACACACTTATTTCACCCATCCATGTGCGATATCATGCCATGGTAACTTCTCACAGGCATACATTTAAATACACTGAGTGGCTGTCACTGTGTGGGGGAACACTTGAAAACAAGTTTTGAGAGCAAGTTTGCTGCTAATGTACTGTAGCAAGACTTCCTCAAGCCTTGAAAATGGTTATTTATTGTAACTTTTCATTTAAATACTTTTTTGCTTCCAGAAATAGGAGACACCGTGTACAAGGTTAGCTGCTGATTTTTAAGCAACACACCCAGCACAAAGCAATGCATACAAAGGCCTCATATCAGTAAATGTCACCATGAAAATACTTTTGCAGGTCATGGTCCCACACTGATTAGTTTCCCAGTGATACTTTTTTTTTTTTTTTTTTTTTACCACAAATAACAAAATACTGACTCACAAGGGTGTCATTATGTTCATGTGGGCCCATGACGGTCTAGAACATTGTAAAGGAAAAAAAAAACAAAAAAAAAAAACATAATAGCTTCACAGATAGAGCTCATCCAGCCGACTCGACATGAGTGCACTCACTCATTCGCTGAGCACGTCACACAAACATGGCCCACAGCAGACCTCACACATCCATGACAGCGAGCCCTGGGACTTCATCAGCGTCCCGTCGGCCGCCTCACACAGCCGTCCCAGCTGCCAGCTCCCACACACAACTGACCTTTTATATTTGGCTCGCCCTGCTTCCTGGCACTGTGAGGAGAAAACGAGGAATGATTTACAGGTAAGTGAGGAGCCTCAGTCCTGGTTAGGCGCTGCTGGTGGTGCTGCTGGTGGTGGTGGTGGTGGCCTGCCTGTTTGTGAGAGCAGGTATCTTTATGGGCATAGTAACAGTCCTGCCAGTCAGTCAGTCAGTCAGTAGGGATAGGGAAAGACGGGGGGGTGCACGAGGCAGGTGGTGGGACAGGACAGGAGAGAGAGGGGCCGTTTTAAAGGGTTATCCCCTGTCAGCAACTCTAGCCAAAGGGATTACACCATGTTGTAGTCTCTTTTCAATCCCACGCTAAAATGTGGGCTCTCTTTGTTTCTTTGGTATTGCATTGTTTCTCCCTTTCTCCCCCCCCCACCACCACCCCCGCCCCCCTCTCTCTGTGTCCCTCACACCCAAGCCACAGCATAACCTCTGGATTACAGGGGTAAATATGGGTCATGTCACAGGTAACACCGTGTTATAAAGGTTGAGGTTAAAGGTTATGAAGGATTTCAGACTTACTCATGCTCCGTAACACCACGTTGACTTTCATTAAGCCTTAGGGATCCTCATTTGGAATGATTTTACCCTGATAGTCCAGTCATTTTATGAAAAAACCTAGGACAAATTGCAAGAGAAGCAAACTCAACTGATTTCGTATCCTCAGTTTGTCCTGAGTGAGGGAAAAAAAGTCCCAAGAAATCCCACTGGTGGAAAGTTTCGAAAATCACCTATTTATGACCACATAATACCAAAAAACACTGTTTTTAACACACAGGGGAAAGGGGTTCAAAATTTTACTTTCAGATATCACTATAAAAATTCATAAGTTGATTACACACACAAAGACAAGAAAAAAAGTCAATTACAAGTTCTTTGAATAATTCTGTTTACACATGCATATCACACATTATCTGATTTGATATGCGCTAATAAGGAATATAAGGAATAAATGCCAGAACAGATATTTAATCAGTGAATTAAAAGGTTACTATATATATAGTAACCTTTTAATTCACTGTTACATAGTAACCTTTTAATTCAAGGTTACTATATATATAGCAACCTTTTAATTCATTGTTTAAATGTCTCTTCTGGCATTTATTCCTTATATTCCTTATTAGCCCATATCAAATCTAATGTGTGATATGCATGTGTAAACAGAATAATTCAAAGAACTTGTAATTGACTTTTTTTCTTGTCTTTGTGTGTGTAATCAACTTGTGAATTTTTATAGTGATATCTGAAAATAAATGTTGAACCCCTTTCCCCTGTGTGTTAAAAACAGTGTTTTTTGGTAATATATGGTCATAAATAGGTGATTTTCAAAACTTTCCACCAATGCGATTTCTTGGGACTTTTTTTCCCCTCACTCAGGACATACTGAGGATACAAAATCAGTTGAGTTTGCTTCTCTTGCAATTTGTCCTAGGTTGACCCCAATTTTGGCCTAAAATTACTGGACTATGAGGACCCTGGCAGGAAAAGATAATTTGGCTTGTGTTGTGTATTTAATTGTAGATACATGAGCATTAGATTTGAAGTCATGAGATTCATGTTGAAATAATCTTTTAACATATTTATTTCCAGTGAGAAACGGTGAAATTTGACTATTCCTCCTGAATGTCATGAAGCATACACAGCAAAAAAGGCCATTCTTGATCTGTATTCTTACAAAAAAATAAAAATGGGTTAGTGTCATAAGTTCAGAGGTGTGTTTTTGTTATCTGGCCTTCCTATTAGTTTAAGTATTCCTCATTCCTCAGTATATTCCTCAAAGCCTCTCAAGAACACCTAACCAAACCAGTCGAAAATGAAACAATGACTTACATTGTACGGCACAAAAAGCACAATTTTTAGTTAGTAAATAAAGACTCCATATATTCAGTATTCTTTCAGTAATCTTAGTCTAGTTGCTGCATGTTTTATCCTGTTCCAAATGATCTAAAACCAGGAGACGAGATGTTTCCTCACAAATTAGGAAAACAGTGAATCGGGTGGGAAAACGTCATACATAACAAAAACCTGATTTCTACTGAAAAATATCTTAACACATTCAAAGTCAGAGGGATTGAGTCTGGCAAGTCCTGGTGGTATAAGTCATCCTTAACCCTCCAAGCCTCTCCTGTCACACTTGTATGACTCAGCAGTGTGTAAGAGAGTGTGTGTGTGTGTGTGTTGGGAGAAGAATCCAGCGGCTCTTGACTTGCACTCTCTTGCCGGAGGAAGCGGCTCTGTGATGTTTAAGGAAAGTGAGCTTCTGACTGACTGGAAGTGGCTCATTAGTAATTCAACACAGTCAGCACACATTAAGGTAAAGGCGCATTCCACTCAAAACATAAATTTTTCATGTCAGTGTCTCTTTTAGCAGTTTGCATTTTGTGTAATATTAATATTCTCTGAAGCCTGAATGTTTTCTGAGTAGCAGGTGAATGTTCATGTGATGGACAAAAAGATTTCAGAGGCCAGCAATAAAAACCAAAGTGTGTCATCCTACTGAAATGGAAATTAAGATTATTACTGTACATGGTGCTCTGTAGAGATGTCAATACAGCAAAATGACTAATAGGTCCTCCAAACACAAAGCAATTTCGAAACAGACTGGCTTAGTATGTTCAAAATCCAGACACGCTATTCATATTAAATAACATTTTTCAATTAAAAATGCATTGCCATTAAAGAGACAGATTGTTAAGTGATAATATTTATTCTGAAGAACTGTATGCTGAATGTATTTTAACATGTTTCTGCAGTGTCCCAAATTAAGCCCAGTAATGTCATCTCATTTTATAGGACTGAAACGTCTTTACAATAAATATCACAAGATATGAAGTGACAGTGGATCTGCAACTACATAAAATGTGAAACCATGTGTGTATCAGGATTGCAAAAGAGACATTTTTTTCTTTCTGTCCATTTTGTCCACGTTTCCAGACCAGCATAAGTCTGAGGTAGTCTGGACTTTTTAAAGTAGTGAGAAACAAATCACTCAGCACTGAAAAAAGAATTATTTGCAAAACATAAAAGACATACACCAGGTGTTCAATTTCAAACAAATGTAAGACAATTAATCAATCTGATTACTGTCTACTCTGTCTAAACTGGAAACATAAATTAAAAGTATACAAGAAAGATGTGTGTGCACCTGGAAAACAAACAATATTGAGTTATATTTCTATGGCCTTTCATAAACAATTTGGCAATACAAAATAAAAACTAAACTCATTCATGATAAGTAGTAATTCCAGATACTTGGCTGGGCAAGTTTTTCCAACTAAGAATTTCACGCCACACACCACATTCCCTGAATTACTGTACTTTGGGAAAGAAGTACTACCACCACCACCACACACCATAATCTCAATGCTAGGAAACACAGCAAAGGACCAAGTGTAACTTCCTCTAACGTGACCTTCTCTCGACGCGAATATATCAAAAATAATGAAACCACTCGCCCAGCCACTCTCAAGAAATTAATCTTCACTCTCCTTGTCAATTCCATCATCTGGACAAAAGGAAGTTCAGAACATTAATGAAGATTTTTACTGCATGGGTTCAATATGACCCAAGCCTGAATATTACACCTTAACGAAAATCTCTACTAATGATTTTACACGTTGAGAGAAGGAAGTACATTAGGAAGGAAGTACATAATTCTCAAACAGGCATGAGGGTCTCCCATTCTAGCAGCTGCCCTACATAGTCCTTAAGGCCAGAACAAACTTCAGATGAATGATGGCTCTGTGCACAGTGGAGGAAAAAACACCATCTCCAGGTTTGCTTTCAGCCATTTATCCTTGTGCAAACGCTGTATCTAACAAATCCAGCCAGGTCATGAAATTCGTTTCCAAATTCACCTCTGAGTTTGCTAGAAAAACCAACCTGTGTCATTCTTTTGACACGGGAGAGATGGCTGGCCAGATAGTTACGATACTAAGCATCACGTGATTATGATGCTAAAAACATGTGCTGAGAACATATGGAGCTATAATCTACAACCATGTTACAAACCAAACTGGGCTTTGTCAGCCGTCCCACCAGTAACCCCTAGTGGTTAGTAGCTTGAGAGATGTCAAAATCAATTAAGATAAAAAGGAAATTCCACCAAAATAGACTTGAAGGTTGTTATTCTGCTACAGACATTTCCTAAAAAATACCTGTAAACTATTACTTTTTTCACTTGTTCTCTAAAGTTAAAAATCCTGCAACATAATAAAATCTGAACTGTCTGAAAGAAAACCATATAAACAGTCAGTATCTTGAATATACTTAACATCTAGAATTGAATTCTCCAAGTTCAATGAGAACACTACTACCTAAAAACTGACAACCATCTCAGAGCTGTCCAACAACAGTGTGCAGTTTCCTTGATACTGACGAGTAACTTATGAAGGGAAAATTTGAAATTTAATAACACATCTCATTTCGCTTACAGAACACCAACTTAGAGGAATCTTGGAGGAAAAGCTATGCCCATGGCTGAATTTCTCTCTGAGAGAAAAGCTTTAATTTCCCCTTTTTTTTAATGGCAAGAGATCAGCTATCTTTTACATCCACATAAAATGCTTGATTGTATCCAAACGTAACGTCAACAGATGGTACTGTGGTCCTGGCACTGTGTGTGTGCTAATGTAGGCATAATGAATGTCAGAGGTGAAGTGACAGTGAAGTGTGATAAAGTGCGTTCAAACAAAGTACACAGCAGGGAGGTATTGCACTTGTATCAGTCTTCTTCATCACTCCAGAAGGCATCTTCTTCATCAACATCCACGCCGTGGAAGAGTCTGGAACAAAGACATAGAGACATATTCAGGTGTGAGGGACGCAGGAATTCAGGGTTATTTATACTGTACAACTACTACTGCAAGGAACTTTTCATTTTCTGTTGATTTTGGCAGCTCCTGTGGACAAAGGTGGTAGTGTTCCCTAGAATGAAGACCGCACTTCCCATGAGCACCACCACCTTGTGTCATAAAAATCCTGATCTGGCCTTGTTTTGAAAAAAAGTGAAAGAAAGACGTCAATACAGCAGAAGAGACAAGTGGACCTGGACCATGACTGACCACACCCAATACTTGAAAGTTTGGCTTAGTGTCACTAAAAAAGATACCAACACAGCAAAATCCATTAAAGGTAGTAAGGTTATTTTGTGTAAGGGAGGAAGTAGGGGGAAAAAAAACAGTAACTCTTTTGAGGTGGAGGCCAGTGAGCACTGTGGCTCACGCAGCATTAGCCAACCAGCTAGCAGGGTAACAGCTCAGTTCAGATGGCAGGCAGAGGAACCACACAGGGCCAAGAGAAGCCACAGCAAAGGCTGGGAAGACACGACATGGAGCCGGAGGCAGAGCGAAGGTAAATACAGTGGAGCCGGGTTAACTGTGAACTGTGAACACGAACGCCGGTCTGCATGGCGTAAATCGCTTTGTCTGATTCCAGTGACTCCCACCCAGTGACAGACATTCAGACTAACTATAGAAAAATAGCCAAACATCTCGCTGATGGTCTTGTTTGCAGATGCAGGACATATAGAGGCATCGGTATGAAATTGAGACTGTTTTATGACTAGTTAAAAAACGTCCTTGTACTTGCTATAATTTATGTGGTTATTAACAGCAACGATTATGTTATGACTCCTGGCTGTGGTAAAAAGTGGGCAACAGGAGGAGAGACACAAGTTGTAGAGAACCAGATGGCAAAACAGACGAAAAGAGGAGTCACTCACTGGTTATAACAGGGCGAGTTTGGGTTGTTGAAATGACTGTAAGGGTTGACTTTGCTGAGCTGGCCCAGGCACAGCCAACAGAAGTATTGCTTACAGGAGGTGCAGGTCATCTTGTTACAGCCGTCCACTTTCTGGCGGCGCAGAGAAGAGACAGAGACACATGGGTTTAGAAAACAGATTTGTGATTGGTCATAGACACATTGGGTCAAAAAGGAGCTACTGCAACACATAAACAATAATCATTACCATTTGTAACAGACAAAATTAGCAGAACTGGCCACTTGCAAAAGTGACCAAGTCTAGGACAAAAAATAAATAAAACAAACAGTTTAGTTCAATTAAGAGGAAAACCTCAATTCTGAATCTTTACTATATAAAGACGTAAAATATCCAGCTTGAATTTGCTATGGAAAAAGTCACGGTATGATTTTTTTTTTTTTTTTTTTTTTTACTGCAGTCGTGTAAATAACAGGATAACCAACCATGGTTTAACAGAAACTTTGTCATCTGTGAAATTAAAACAAACTAATACAACTTAATTTTCTATTCAACTGAAGGGTCAGACATCAAATTAGAAAGCGTTTCACGAGACAGGTTCTCATTCTCTATAAAAAGGAACAAATGAGACTAAATGCTCTCTTTATGTTACATTCAAAGCGGACTGAATTGAAAACTGACCCCTGGTGTTAAAGGTCACAACCTGTTGTGCTGTGCTGCAACCAGCGGGGGCAGCCTACCTGTATATTGGTTCCACAGCGCGGACAGCATTTGCAATTCTCATTGAGCCAGTCTCTGCTAAAGGACTCTTCCACTGCTTTCTGGATCACCCTCTTCCCAAAGCGCTGCTCCATGAACTTTTTGCCCTCAGATGTGGCTGACAGGTACTCATCTCTGAGGCCACGCAGCTCGTCTGCAGCACAGGACAGGAGAACGCAAAGGTGACACTGGTGACTGAATCAAGTCACAGGAAGGGTTGACAAAAGCACTGGACTGGTAAACAATGCTAAGCCGCCCTGCTGCCCTACTTTAACAGCCATTTATCAACACAAAGTATTATATTTAGGTGCAACATATACTGCAATTCTATAAGTATTGTGATTTAATATTATGATTCCTAATGATTTTAAATGGTTTTTTTTTTTTTCCATCAGATATCATCAGATAATAGAAAACAGCTTAAAAATCAGTCATCTGTAGGATCCTAACCAGCTATGTTTTATCCACTTCAAATAAAATAAAAATATGCTTTTAGTACAAACAAATTATCAATTCAGGGCCAGAATAGCAATATAAAAATCATCACACACAAAAAAATATTCAATCCAATCCAATTTGGAACAGAATTGATGTTTTTCCTCCTCACTAATATCAGCACTAACAAAAACATTCACTGGACTTTTTGTTTTGTTTTCTGTCATCACACAATTATGCTTATAAGCAATTAGCAACTTCTTTCCCACCCCACTGAGGTTACCTGAGGTGATTTTGCAGTGGGACAGACCATGATAGGCCAGCTTGCAGAGGGTGCAGAAGGCATACTGGCAAGCTGGGCAAATGCCCATGGTGGTGTCTGGCTCGACCATCACAGCAGTGGCACAGGACTGGCGGGGGCAGTACACCACGTCAGCCATGAGGTCCAGACTGGACTGGAGCAGCAGACGGTCATAACGGGCAAACAGCTCCTCATCCACCAGCTGCTTCACCTGGAAGACAGTGCGACAAAAACCTGGTTAGTTACAAGTGACAAGTGGGGGAACAAAACCAAGTCACCTCATGACAAAATTCATTAGCTTGACTGGCTCCTGGCAAGGGTCAACAACAAGGTGGCACACAATAATAATAATAATAATAATAATAACAATAAACTTTATTAATAAAGCACTTTTCTTAACACTTTTACAGTGCTTTACAGAAAGAAAGTAAAACCAGATATGGCAGATAAAATATGAATAAGGCCAAAGGACATTAGCATAGAGGAAGTAAAGACAATAAAATGAATAAGATCAGATAAATAGGAGTAAAAACAGTGTAAAAAAATATATATATCAAACATTTCCAAAAGCTTTCACAAAGAGAAAAGTTTTAAGAGGAGATTTAAAGGAAGCCAGTGACCTGGTGTGTCTGAGCTAAGCAGGCAGAGCACTCCAGAGTGTGGGGGTTCTAATAGCAAAAGCCCAATCGCGCTCTGACACAAACCGTGACCTGGGAGTAATCAGCAGGGCTCTATCCGCAGATCTTAATGGACGAGAGGGCACATACCAGCTTAATAAAGCTGAGATATATTTAGGAGCAAGGCCATTTCAGCGCTTAAAAGAAAAAGTCAGCAATAAGATTTTTAAATTAACAGGGAATCTGACAGGGAGTCAGTGTAGGGAGGCAAGCACAGAGTGACGTGATCGTGCCTTCTTGTTCTGGTAATAAGTCAGGCAGCAGCATTTGGTACCACCTGTGGAGGGAGCTGTGGCTGATACCCCAGTAAAGTGGCAGATACAGACAAACACACAGACAAATACTCTTTTTTGTTCACCTGTAACGGTGTCGCTAAAGAGGTACATTTGGGCTCTGGACAATTAAGGCACTGAACGTTCCCATCCCGAATCTGGATCTGGAAGTATTCGGTCATGCAGGCGTTGCAGTAGACGTGCTGGCACTTGTTAAAGCAGAAACAGCTCGAGCCCAGCTTCTCCGTGAAACAGATCCCACAGCAGAACACCTTGCTGTCAAACACTTTCTGGCGCTGTGCTTCATCAAAGTCCAGAAGCTGAGGTAGGATGTCGGTGCGCGGGTCCACCAACAGCACAGCACGCGGGTCCAGTTGACATGAGGATGACAAAGACGACTGTGGCTCAGACTGTCCTTTCCTCGCTTGCCTTTTCTTCTCATGATTTTCAGTCTCAGACTGTTTCACAGCTGGAGAAAAGTGAAAAACACATTTAGGACTCAGATTCAGATTCAGATGAACTGTCCCCCAAGGGAAATTTGGTTTGGGCAGGAAAAAGAGCTGGATGCAGCCGCAGTCGCAACATCACAAAAATGCGTCCTTGATGCATAGTAACACATAACATGTATACAGCCACTCACTTGAGTATAACAAGAGCCTGGCCCTAAAACAAATACACTGGAGCAACAAATTAAAGTTAAAGCTCAGCACTCAAAGAAGATAAAAAAAAATGAATGACAATTCATAGAAATTAAAACGAATGAGGTAGTAATGTACCCCAGAGAATTAAAATAGAATAAATACTCAGTAAGAAAAAGCGTAGAATGCAACCATAAAATTGCAAATGACAATTCTTAAAAATTGGGTAAGTAAGGTAATAACATACCCAGTAGAGTTAAAACAGCATAATGCTCAGGTAAGGACAAGTGCAAAATGCAACCACTGGTAAATAAGAACAACTGTAACAAAAGTATCTGAAGTGAAGTAAAACTGTTAAGAAGGCAATGCTATCTTTAGCATCAGATCCTGTGTCAATCCAGCTCCATAGTACTCATACTTAGATTTGCAAATAAGGCTGCCCTGCTACAAAAAATTTAACAAGCTGCACAATTAAATACTTTTCCAGTGGAAGGAAAAATGTCTGAGTGTGGCAATTCTCTGATCTCAGCTATATCATAATTTTATTTTATTTTATTGAGGACTGCTACACTATTTTCAGCTCAAATGAAGCCCTTGTACCAGTAATTATGAGTTGTTAGTTAAAACAGACCAAAATTAGGTGGCATGAATGAATGTTAATTCGGTGCTTGTTTTGGCCAATCTACTTAAAAAAGTACTCAAATCATTTCTGAAAAATGGCATCAGTGCACCTTTAGATTTAAGGAAATGACAATAATGCACTTATTTCTGTGTGCTTGCCTGTTGGTTAGACTATCAGAGGTCAAAGAGTTGTATCTGAGCTAATGCAGCTGCCCAGAGAGAAGCAAGCGCCTGTCACACACAGTACCTGGGGTGGCACCCTCGGCCTTCCTGCGCTCAACACCTGCTTTGCTCCCCACCCTGATGATCTCCAGAGGAGACTGGATGTTCAGAAAGTCCAGAGCCTCCTCCTTCAGGAACTGAACCCAAGTGAAAAGCACCACACTGCCCTGGTTCTCCTCCCACAGGTCGTCCAAACGTCGGCACAGTGAGCTCATCTGGGGAGGCAGAGAGGAAGGTGCAGGGAGGAGGAGATGGTACTGCTTACCACTGTAACAATACACCACAAATGTAATATGCCTTGATTTTCTCTGTGTTTTACATAGTGTGAACTACAGAACGAAAGCCACAAGTGTTGACAGCAAAGCAGACAACGGAAAAGTCACTTTTTGTGTAACTATGTACCATCTTAACTGAGGAAGCCAGCATTAGTTGTACCTGAGCTCTGGTCAGCCATTTGGAGCTAACTGTGAAAACCGGTGAGGAGGTGGATGGATAATCTGCAGGAAGCTCAAAGTTGAGCACCAAAGGAGGCAGGAAGCATACATTGTACTCACTTTGCTTCTCTCCTGCCACAAAGAGCAGAAAATTCATTAAAATCATCAGACATTAAAACTGTCAGAGAATGATTTTTGAAAACAATTATTAATGAAAACACTTAAACTACCATTTACAATAGAGGCTCAAGGCAATACATAAAAGCTGCCTTCTATAAAGGTAAGAAATTAACACTGGGCATAAAATGGTAAATTTTGACTGTGTCTAGATATTTTGGTTATTCTATCAGCTACTTTGGCAGATGACCGCCTATAGTCCAAAGGTCTGTCTACTGTGAAACCACAGCCAGCTAGGAAAATATTGAAAACGGATGGTTCATTTTTAAATGAAACAAATTTTGCCCAGATCACACAATACCTATTACAAAAAAAAAAAAAAAACATTATTACCTTTGACAACAACTTTGAAATCAGGAGGCAGCTCCAGGCAGAGCTGGATCTCTCCTCCCTGCGCCGTCTCGGCCCTGTGAAACTCCTCCTCATCATAGATACTTGCTAAAGCAAGCAGCTCATCCTCCTGGGCTTCCTTGTCCTCAGACATTTACATCCCTGCAATAACAACACAAGTAATACATAACACTAACTCATGAATCTTAGCAACATGACAACATCAGCAGGATTAACACAGCAGTAAAAAAAAAAAAAAAAAAAAAAAAAAAAATGACAGCACTGACAACATGCCAACACTATTACAGTCAACACTGATTCAGGTAGCTCAGGTGTACATTATGCTATTGCCATCATCACTACAGAAACAGCAGTAGCATTCAATATTTGTCCCCTGGCAGATAAATGATTTATATTATATTTTACCTTATTTATACTGATCGCTTGATCTAATCAGGTAGTCCTTGTGGCATATCTGTTTACACACAGCTTACATTAGCTTAGCCCCCTTAACTCTGCTTAACTCTGTCATAATGTTAGCAAGCTAGCTAGCCAAAATAATCCAAGTTACGGTTTATTATTTCATGTCTTAGGGTTAGGGTTAGGTCATTTAAGGTTTTAGCCCAAGTTGCACGGAGCCACGTCGCAGACAGTGGCAGTGTGGCACACCTCTCGCCACAATGTGGTGTTAGTTATTAGTTAGCTAGCTAGCTGACGGATTCACTAAGGACAGGCAGCCGAGCTAGCTAGCAGTGTTAGCTCCTGTTGACGTTAGCTAACTTTTTAATGAGTTTCCTGCGGTAAAACACCGAGCGCCCCGACAAACACACACACCTTTTCACTGCCGAGCGACGCGACAAACACTTACACAAGCAGTGAGCCCCTGTAGCCTGGAGTAATGTGCTGCTTATCCGGCTGTGAGCAAAGTGCTGGTGACTCTTGCTGTCTGACAGAGGGGCCGGCAGTGAGCAGCAACGCCCCCTGCAGGTCAGCCCCGTCAGGACAGCACCCTCTCCCCACGGCGCACTGATTACACAACAGGACTGTAACACACCACTGACCCTGCTGCTGTCTGTGAGGCAGTATGACCACCGTCACTGTCTATCGTCTCCGAGCACAGCATCAATATCCTGTTTTGATTCATATTTCATGACTTCTAATTTAATTGGGGACAACTGGGTAAACATTATATTAACATGATGTGGTTTTCAGTGTTCGGGTACCCATTGCTTCTTCGGGGTTTGGCCCCAGGCTTTTTTAGCTATATAAAACATATAAGAAATATCAACATTTTACACACATTTGCTTTAGTTGTTTTGGATGACTAATTAGGTAGTCAACTAGAAACATACAGTACCTGACACAAACACTTTGTTAACAATTATTTTCATAGCCTACTTCTAATTTTCTGAAGGTTTAAATTGCTGGGGTCAAATTGACCCCAACTGATAAAAACATGTTGATAAATTTGAATATAACAGGAGGATAAAGAATTAAAAGAGAACAAAAGAACACAGTAAATATTGTGTTATAATAACTTTAAGAAATAAATGTTATTGAAAAAATTTCAGTGAATATTCACTTTTCAATCTACGAGGATTAATTCATCATAGCAATTGCACGCACTTCCATGTTGGTATTGATCATATTTATTTGGTTGGCTAATATGTCAATGACTTATTATATTTAGTAACACACCATTGAGAATGAACAAGAAGACGCTAAAGGTTCTATTACAACTTTAAGAAATGAATTCTATTGAAAAATGATAATTTAATATAGATTTTTCAATCTGCAAGAATCAGTTCATCATAGTAATTGCAAGCACTTCCATGTGATATTTAAATTACTTATTGTGTGTCACTGATAGTTGTGTTTTTCTACCCATCCAATCAGAGCAGTGGAACTAAACTACAGTCATAATTGCTCAAGGAATCAATCAGCTCATATGTTATTCAGTAGCCTCATTTTTATGGAGGTAATTTTCACACCTTCGGATTTAAATAAACAATATGATAGTATTTCCTATCTTTGCTGAGTAAGAGTTTTGTACCAAAGGAATTAAAGGCAGGTCTCTTATGGCCTCCTGTCCCAAATATAGACCAGTTGTGTTATCCAGTGTCTGAAGCACATTGCCTTAAGTTTGAAGGTATTTATGGCATGATTCAGTATTTGACCAGACAGAAAAGAAGGTTCTGGAAGATCATCCCTCTCATCATCAGTACACCCCCCACCCCCCACCCTTCCTCTTCATCATCATCATCACCGACAGCACCAGCAGCCAACAGGTCAGTGAGAGGCGGGGGCAGAACTGGTCCACCAGCGCAGACAGGCTCCAGGCCCTCTCCCTCTTTACTCTCCCACCCCTGCACCCTCGTCATGTGGTTCAGGCCTCCACAGGATCATCCCGGCTGCCTGCTTGTAAAAGGCCTAACTCTACAGCTCACCCACTGGGTGTGGGCCACGCTCAGAAAATAAAGCACATCACTGTACCTTTAGGGGTACAACGGTTTGCATGGTTTGTGGTTTGTACCTTACAGAGACCAGCCTTGTTCTTATATTATAACTACAAAATTGACTGGATACCAGGTTGTCTGATGTCTTACGTCCTGGACAGCACATCAAACAGGTGACTGTAAAAAGACTGTTAGGATAACTGCCAAGCATGCCCTTTTCAAATCTTCAATTCAGTATACATGAACACACCAAATTATTTACAAAATCATCCACCAGCCCGAGAGCTTTTTGAAATTTAGGGTTTGTCTGGAGCTTTTTGAGCGGTGCCACCTTGCCCTTGAGGGTGCTGGTACAGTCCTCACCATGACATGGTGGTGGATAGAGCAGGGCACTGCACCAGCTGATGGTTCCTGCCTGCCTGTGTGTGTGTCAAGGCAGATGATGAGGTTGATGGCATCAGCACAATGCAGGAGGATGAAGATGTCGGTGCCTGTGGTCCCCGCTGCTGCCCAGCTTTACAGCATGAAGCAGGCAGAGCATCTCCTGGTCTGACCCGAGGTCATGGATCTCAGTGATCTCAGCCTGAGATGGCACAAAATTCCCCATTGCATGGTATGTTATATTCTTGGCAAATAAAAATCTGCTAACATAAGACCTTTTTGAAGTTTTCTAGGCAACACAAGTTCATTTTTATAGCACCATTCATACACAAAGCAATTCAAAGTGCTTTACAGAGACATAGAAATACATTGAAATAAATAAAACTTTGAGAAAACATGATAAGTTAAAAATCAATAAAAGCAGAAAAAGAAAAACAAGAAAAGAAAAAACAAAGCAAGAAAAGTTTTCAGCAATAAAACATGGACAAGCAAAAAATTTCTTTATGATTAGAAGGTGGAAGCCTATGTGTTTTACTGGTAAGCTGCAGGAATAATTTTTAAGGCCTGATGTAAATGAGCTGACTGTGTACATGAAGCTGCTCCACAGGTGGGGAGCAGAGGAACTAAAAGCTGTTTCACCTTCACACTGAGCAAAGCTCTCCCAGATGGCCTGAGGGATCTGGACATAAATAAGAGATGTATGTAGGGCCCAAGACCATTTAGTGCTTTGTGGATGAGTCAAAAGATTTTCAAGTTTATTGTCTGGCACACAGGGAGCCAGTGGTGTGACCTGAGAACTAATGTGACGTGCTCCACTTTCTTGGTGTGAGCGAGGACTGAATGAGCTGCAGCTGTCTGGTTGATTTTCTACAAAGACCTGTGAGGACACTATTTTTCTGTATCATTTTGAGACTGAAATCCTGTAATTCTTGATGTTTTTGAGGTGGCAGTGGGCTGACTTTGTAATCATCTTTATATGGCTACTGACTCCAGATAGCGCTTGATGTTGCTGAGGGTGGATTCCTCTGCAAAGTGGAGGTTCACACGACTTGATGAAGTTGAGCAGAGCCTCAGCTGTGAACTGGACATCCTCCTCCTCCTCCTCCTCCTTGAGGAAGCTCTCGAGCAGCAGTGCAAGCTCCAGCTGAAATATGGACAGTATTTACATTTCACATATAAAATGTTCTTGCTGTATCTTGCAGAGTGGAGAGGACTGATATCTGAAGATAGCAGTTGCTAGTAAACAATAAGTAGTTACCTATGTTTTATATATATGTGTATATATATATATATATATATATATATACAGTACAGGCCAAAAGTTTGGACACACCTTCTCATTCAATGCATTTTCTTTATTTTCATGACTATTTACATTGTAGATTCTAACTGAAGGAATCAAAACTATGAATGAACACATGTGGAGTTATGTACTTAACAAAAAAAGGTGAAATAACTGAAAACATGTTTTATATTCTAGTTTCTTCAAAATAGCCACCCTTTGCTCTGATTACTGCTTTGCACACTCTTGGCATTCTCTCCATGAGCTTCAAGAGGTAGTCACCTGAAATGGTTTTCCAACAGTCTTGAAGGAGTTCCCAGAGGTGTTTAGCACTTGTTGGCCCCTTTGCCTTCACTCTGCGGTCCAGCTCACCCCAAACCATCTGGATTGGATTCAGGTCCGGTGACTGTGGAGGCCAGGTCATCTGCCGCAGCACTCCATCACTCTCCTTCTTGGTCAAATAGCCCTTACACAGCCTGGAGGTGTGTTTGGGGTCATTGTCCTGTTGAAAAATAAATGATCGTCCAACTAAACGCAAACCGGATGGGATGGCATGTCACTGCAGGATGCTGTGGTAGCCATGCTGGTTCAGTGTGCCTTCAATTTTGAAGAAATCCCCAACAGTGTCACCAGCAAAACACCCCCACACCATCACACCTCCTCCTCCATGCTTCACAGTGGGAACCAGGCATGTGGAATCCATCCGTTCACCTTTTCTGCGTCTCACAAAGACACGGCGGTTGGAACCAAAGATCTCAGATTTGGACTCATCAGACCAAAGCACAGATTTCCACTGGTCTAATGTCCATTCCTTGTGTTTCTTGGCCCAAACAAATCTCTTCTGCTTGTTGCCTCTCCTTAGCAGTGGTTCCCTAGCAGCTATTTGATCATGAAGGCCTGATTGGCGCAGTCTCCTCTTAACAGTTGTTCTAGAGATGGGTCTGCCGCTAGAACTCTGTGTGGCATTTATCTGGTCTCTGATCTGAGCTGCTGTTAACTTGCAATTTCTGAGGCTGGTGACTTGGATGAACTTGTCCTCAGAAGCAGAGGTGACTCTTGGTCTTCCTTTTCTGGGTCGGTCCTCATGTGTGCCAGTTTCGTTGTAGCGCTTGATGGTTTTTGCGACTCCACTTGGGGACACATTTAAAGTTTTTGCAATTTTCCGGACTGACTGACCTTTATTTCTTAAAGTAATGATGGCCACTCATTTTTCTTTAGTTAGCTGATTGGTTCTTGCCATAATATGAATTTTAACAGTTGTCCAATAGGGCTGTCGGCTGTGTAGTAACCTGACTTCTGCACAACACATTGATAAAGCAAGAAATTCCACTAATTAACCCTGATAAGGCACACCTGTGAAGTGAAAACCATTTCAGGTGACTACCTCTTGAAGCTCATCGAGAGAATGCCAAGAGTGTGCAAAGCAGTAATCAGAGCAAAGGGTGGCTATTTTGAAGAAACTAGAATATAAAACATGTTTTCAGTTATTTCACCTTTTTTTGTTAAGTACATAACTCCACATGTGTACATTCATAGTTTTGATTCCTTCAGTGAGAATCTACAATGTAAATAGTCATGAAAATAAAGAAAACACATTGAATGAGGTGTGTCCAAACTTTTGGCCTGTACTGTATATATATATATATATATATATATATATATATAATACTTTAGATTTTGTGTTTGCAAGTTCTTTTTACATATGCTCAGTTTCTTATTTCTGCATTTATTCTTGTAATATTTTTGTCGGCTTAAGCCACATATTTATACATAATGCACACAATGCATATTTTTTTACAACTATGATTAATGCACAGTCAGGATTAAGGCTCATATTTAATGCACATACATTTTGTTTTGCTTTTTACAAATTTCTGCAACTGCAGCTGACCCAGGGGATAAATAAAGTATTTCTGATTCTGATTTAAGAGAATAAACTAGTTTCATTTGACTATTGCAGCACACTATTGCAAAACAAAATAACAAAAGTTATATTGTTGTGAGCCTAAAATATGTAATTTGCTGGTTTTTCACCGTTAAACTGTGGTCATACCACATCAGTGAACTTTCCATTTGATTCCTGGTGTCCAAATGATTTGAAAAAGAGGGTTAATTTTTCTTTGAATTTTGATGAAACTCTGTTTTTCACTTCTCCTGTTGACATCCATTCAAGATGGCCACCAAACAAACCCCATAGGCCATTAGCTGACCCTGACAACATTTTTCTTTTTAACTAGACACCATTAGGGTCTTAAAAAACACGTTACAAAAAAAAAAAAAAAAAAAAAAAGGCCATGCCAATACATGGGCTAGTTATCCGCCATGCCAGGGCCATGTATCCCTCATGGAAAGGCTGCTCTAAGGTGCTTTGGATTAGTGTGCACAAATTGGCTTATGTCACAAGACTGGGGGATGGCCTTGTGATGGCTCCATAACAGCAATGCCATAGGTTTGATCCCAGGTAAATATGTCCAGGTAAAGTGTCCTTGAACACGTCACTCAACCCCAGCCAACTCACTGTTATGATCACTCAGGAGTGCCAGCTAAGTGCTTCAGATGATGCCAGTCAGTGACCAAGGAGCATTGAATACACAGCCATTCAAGCCTGACTACAGTGCGACAATACTTTGAAAGAGCTTGTGCTATTCATTTTTCATAACAGTATTCAATTCAAGGGCCATAATGAAAACATGACCAAGATTTTTATACTGTACAAACCCGAAATCAACCTAAAATACATAGTATGTTCTTCATGAGCTAAGTGTTGTTGTAGTGTTTTAAAATATAGTTTGAACTACTTGTGCTTCAAGCATACTTTGTAATCTGACCTAAACACAATAAAGTTAAAACTCTATTCTTGAATATGAGGCGTTTCAAAAACAGGTGAAGATTCCTCTCTGTTGCGTTTTATGCACTCCAATTGCAAAAAGAGCTCATCACTGTCCAAAATAAATAAATAAATAAATCTCTCACGTCCCATTCATTCACAAATGATTCTCAGACACGAAATTGTCAAGATTTATTTTCGCCTTTTTTGGTGATGTGGTAACAGCAGCACCCAGTGGGTGTTTTGTTAGACCAGCATTCACGCTGTTGTTTAAAGTAGAAAAACAATACACGGCTATACCAGAGAACAACCCACAGACCATTGCTTTTGAATGAGAAAAGCCAAACAATGAAATACTGCATGACAGTAACTCGGAGTATCTAGTTTCAACATACAGTACAGTTAAGTCGTGTGAAAACTCTAACCTTTAAGTCCTCAGCCATTCATGTCTTCCTGAACTAAATACATGATAATCCAGCAATTACAAGTTCGTCCATAGTGAGAAAAATGCACTATTTATGTCATGTACAACTGAGAACATTCCACTTTTGTTCAAAATTGCCACTTTGCCTATTCCCCATTCAGACATACTGAAATATTTAACATTTTCATGAAACTTTAGTCTATTACTATTTTCTTCTGCATGACCTCTGCTTATAATTCTTAGAATCAGTCTTTCGTAACCGAAGTGCGCTGAGGAGATGCTATGTAAAACAATCTTTTAACAAAATGACCATCAAAGCAACACAGAGAAAGCAGTTTCCATCCCACACTCACAACTTTTATGCCATACCCTAGCCCGTTCAATATTAATAATATGCAGTATTTTTGTATTCGTCAACAGCAAAGAAACTGAGCAAGACATGCCGAGAAGGCTAATTGATGAATAGTATTTATAGGGAATACTCCTGTCTGTGTCTTCAAAAAGTGGCTACTTTATCATCAATAACAATCTCAGAATGAGAGAATTGGAAGCGAGTAGCAGGACAAACAAAGGTGAAACGCAGGATGGCAGCTGCAGCAGTTAGTCAATGTCCATTTCAGGGAGCTTATTCTCTGCTGTCGCCTGTTCTGTGCCTTCGTTTGCGGTCTTGTCCGGGCTGCATGGCTGCCCCTCTGTTCCCTCCTTGCCATTGACTGGCCCATTCTCAGTCTTCTCCTCCTTGGGAGGCTCCACCTTGGGCTTGGGTTTGGAAACCACAGGGTTGCAGGCTGAATAAAGCTCCTAGACAGAGGAAAACAAAGCGATCGTTAGAGCCAGGGTGAGATCTTTTTTCATTTTTTGGTCCCTTGATCTGAATTTCAAGGGGAGTCTGGACAACTATTTAACAACGAGTATACAGTTAGGTCCATAAGAATTTGGACAGTGACACAACATTTATAATTTTGGCCTTGTACACTACCACAGTGGATTTGAAATAGAGTAATTAAAATGTGATTGAAGTGCAGACACAGTCCATCTTCAATCTCTGGTTGTTGAGGTTTTAAATCATACTGGCTGCTTGATTTCTTGTTGACATTTTCCTCAAATTGTGTGAGACAAGTCTCCACTGCTTCATACTACTTGTTTGACTGGTTTTATGATTTTTTTTTTTTTTTTAAATGCACTTCTCTCACCCCAAAAAGCATAGAAAAGAAGTCTTCCAAATCAACCAATTAACAGAGAATCTGATAAATTTTAACCTTCATTATAAAGGTTACGGGGTATTTTGAAAATACAATCTTGACAGAAACATTAGTGGCCTGCAAGGCATTTCTGATTTTCCACCTTAAAAAAAAAATCACTCCTCTATTACTCCAATCTAATAAGGTTTGATTGCAAAGATCCACCTTATCTAACATTTTCACAGTGCTTTAGGATTTGAAAAGGTGATTGGTGTGTAGGCGCCTTAACCAGACTCTCATTACCTTGGTTTTAGCCTGGATCTCTGTGACTCTGACTGCAGGGTCCTGAGTGAGGTCCTGTTTGCTCTGCTGGTTCATCTTGCTGTTCATCCAGACCATGGCATCGTTCACCTGCTTGTCCACCCGGGTCACCTCCAGCTCATCCAGGTGTTCGTACTGCTCGTCCTGTTGAGAGAGGCAGGGGGGAAGTCAAATACTTGGGTGGCATTCATTCACTCTGGTCGCCAAGGCGAATATAAAATAAAGAGTTTTTTTATTTAATATTGCTTATTTAGTATTTTTTTATTATTATTGATTATTGCTTTAAAACAGTAGTAACACACTGCTACAAAAAACAACACACAAATATTTAATTAACCTTACTGTGAAACAAATACACAATTGAATCGAGTGATTGGTGATGGAGCGTTTGCTGCACTGGCTCCTCAGCTTTGGAACAGCCTTCCTGTCAATCTTAGATCTCCCGATACCGTCTCTGCTTTTACATCGAGCCTTAAGACACATTTTTACACTCTTGCCTTTTTGTCTGACTAATTTTATCCATTTATGTCACAGGTCTGTTGTGCAAACATCTGTTTTTAAGCTTATTTTAATATAATCACTTGTTTTATGATTATTTGCCTACCTTTCTTCTTAATTGATTTAATTTCTGATTGTGTGCCTTTTAAACTGCTGTTCTTGTGTCTTTGTCCTAAATATCCTGATGTGGTCGGTGTTTGTGCTTTTATGTGGTCTATGGGAAACACTTTGTGCATCTTGCTTGAAAAGTGCTATACAAACAAGCTATTTTATTATCATCATCATTATTATTATTATTATTATTATAAAAAGTTATTCTTATAGCAGAAAAAGTTCTAGAACAGACATGATAAGTGATTGAGTCAGTCAATACATTAGTATTTAAAATGACATGACTCAGCCCATCAGAACTGGAGCTGACGAGTTAGGACAGATGCAACTGTATGGACAGACTGTATTTGTTTTTGTACATATTATATAGTTATATAGAGCAGGCACTTACATATATCAGCCTTAGGGGACCTTGCTAACAGGCCATTTGGCTGTGCTGGGCACTACTGGCTCTAGGGACTGAGCCTGCCAACTACGTGTCTTCCTGCCACTAGATTTTAGACTTTTACTAACCATATGCTGGAATATAACTTAATCTTTAACTCCTTTGGTTTTCTTTTAATTGTGTAATGAAAGCTTTGAGCACAATGTCTTTGTATTTAACAAACAAAATCTAATAAAGCAATCAATGTGACAACTCAAAGTAATACTGCGCTGAGTTACCTTTGTCTTGTAGGCTTCGATGATCTTCATGTACATCTGGATCTGTTTACCGAGCTCATCAAAGGCTTTTGGTCTCTCCTCAGCTTCCATGTACCTCTCGTAAATAGGCTGACCAAGTTTCTGTAGAAGAGAATGACATTAGATTACATCACGACATTCAGTCATCCAATGTGCCAAGGTACATTTTATTGCAAAAGTTTCACCATTTCAAAAAAGAGAAACTCTGAAATATTACTGTAGTTGTGAGCTAGTTGAAACTTGACAAAAAGTGACATTTTTAAGAATACAGTCATTCTCAGTGTTGAATTTCATTTAGTCTGAGCTATCGACTGTTCAGGAATAATTTTTTATTCTTTTATTATAACTTTTTTCCCACATCTACATTCTTGAAGTAATAATTAGGTGTCATGAAATATATGTGCTTGAGTTTACAGTGGTGAGACACAGATGAAAGGGGGAGAAGACAGAAAAGGGGCATGTGGCAAAGTTCCCAGGCCAGATTGGCTAAGGACACAAGCTGCCTTTCCACTATCACACCAAACACAGGTGAGCTTGTGCATGCCAAGGCCAGATTCCTTTTGACTGTCACTTCCGGTCTTTGATCACATCTCAGTGGGTCTATGTCGGGGCCAGATTCCATGTGCTAAGGGCCCGCCGAATACCCGTGGGCCAGACAGGGCTAATTGAGGCCTGAGCCAAGGGTCCCAGGCAGGGCTTACCTGGCTTAGGGCAGGGAGACGAGTGCAGCTGATCAGTAGGGGTGTCAGAAGATAAAGTTGACACCCCTGAGGATAAACGAAAAATGGACAACAGCTGAGAGTACTGGTCAAACGAGGAGACTGGGGCTCTGCTCACTATCTAGGCAGAGGATAATGTCCTCTGCACAGTCTCCAGTGTGTCGAGCAGTCTCAGCAGACCCAATGGTCATGTCGCCGGTGGGATATTCTGTCGGTAAGTTCTTTGGCATTTAATTATTTCTCTAACTAAACAGCCAAAGTGATTCAACTGAACACACCTAAGCCTAGTTGTGTTACAGATTGCTCGATGGTGCTAACTATAATTACAGTATGGCTATTTTAAGTTACAGGAGTCTGACAAGTCTGATTATGTTATCCGAGGTGTATTGGTATTACTCAACAGCGCATTGTACATGCTTGGGTAACTTTTACACTAAGGCTACAGGTTCTGGGCAGGTTTTCCGGCAATTCTGCAGGGCCATCAGCACAACGGCAGAAACGCAAACGGTTTTTGTTTGTGGTTTGAGGGCATGGGCAATCACCACCACCTGGCTCAAAGATAGTTCTAGCTCGAAGGGTGCAATAGTGGAAAGATGGCTATGGTGTCCTGTCCCAGTTCATCGTAAGTCCCTTCAAGATAAACTACCCATTCACACCTTTTTAATGCCACCCAGCCCAATGCTTGTACTGTCTGATACTAAAGAGGGTTGCTTATGACATCTTGGATAGATGTATCAGTGTTTAACTTTCACAAGTCCCTCTGTACAAACTATCTAATCACATCATGTGCATGGGAGTGATTACCTTTAGTTCAGCCAGTTTGTCAATGTAAACTTGTTTCTGTTGGTCCTCTCCATCTTCATATAGCCAGTTCTCTGTGTCCTCCAGTTTTAACGAGAATGCATCTCGGTCCTGAATGGAGTGGAAAAGTTAGATCAGATTTGCACATTATGATAAAATTATAGAAAACAGCAGTAATAGCAAGCAGCACACATATAGCTCTACAGTTGAGGTTTAACCTCAAATGGGCTTATTGTTGAGATCTTTGGATTGCATTTAGCTTTCCAAAACATCAGTAATTACATAAACTCACCAAGATATTTGCAAAGACAGCATTTAAGTACAGAGTGTATCTATATATAGAGGAGTAGTTTCAAATGACAAAGCTGCCAAAACCAGCCTACTGAACAAAAGATTATAAAAGTTTGGAACCATAAATGGGTAGCAGGGTTTGAGATTGACACCTGCTACGCACCAAATGCTGGCAACAAATATATTTGGTTCATAAATGGAAAAGGACCACCCAACACCCCACTGGCTGGTAATTTATCTGAACACCTCAGTGAGATACAATCTTTGGTCTTTGCCTGATCTCAAAATCTGTCCCAACTGACCACCATATACCTCCCCTTATGAGCCAGCCGATCAAATCAAAACAAAACAAACAGCATCTTGACCGGCTGCCTGTTATTCTGTCTCCACATTAAGTGGCAACATTTAAACCTCTGTTTCTCTGCTGCCTGGGTGGTTATCTAGCCTAATGTTAAAACTACTATATTCCTATGTGGAGGTACTTCATGACAAATTACAAATACATAAAGGTGGAATCAGTGATTCTGGAGAAAGATATCTGAAATGAAAGAACTCAGCAAATATCTCCTTATGGTCTGCTAGCCATCCATTCTGAGTATGCACTAAAAAAAATCCTTGCTGGTAGACAATCTAAGCTCACAGTATGAAAAAAATGGGCGGCTGAGCCTGAGACTGTCTCTGATCCTTTCACTGCAAAGGAACAGAGCATGTTCAGTTATTGGTTCACTGAATGTACACAGCAAACATTAGCTCTGAGTGACCCGCTGTTGCTGAGTCGATCAAGCCCGCCCCCCTCCCTCTCTTTCTCTCTAATGTCTTGAAGTCTTGAAGAAGGACCAAGTACCAAGTATTTTATTTGATATTTTGGTGTTGTGAAAATATACTTGCGGTACATAATAGAGTATGACTTTGCCAATAGCAGCTTTCAATTTGCAAACAGTATCTTTATCCAACTAAATACCCAGCTCACTGGCTTATCCTTCACAATTGACCATTCTAAGTGCACTTGTTAGCGAGCTGAACTGAACAGCCGGGTTTCACTTCAGAGAGTGGGACTATGCAGTCGGCGCTCCGGTCAAGCACTGAGCGATTCGATGAATGAATCTTTTGAACGAACTGAGTCTTTATCATGAACTGATTAAAATGATTCAGTACACTGAAAAGAACTGCTTTGCCCATCACTAAAGTAGCTCAGACTAGATCACAGATCACAACTGCATCCAACCAGCAACAGGGGGCGTTCGTGCCTGTGCGCAGGACGGAGGGAAGGGAGGGGGAGGGGAGATTGGGGAAAGGAGACAGTGTGAGCGAGAGGGACCATGACTCTGGCCGTTGATTTCAAATATCAACAATCTTTCTCCAGAATCCATAATTAAATTTAGGCTTGTCTTTTAATTGACTGTATCATAAAGGACTTGATGCTATACAGACACAGCACAAAATATGGGTACTATGCAAAGTTTCTCTTTCTAACATCATCCTTGTCAAGTAATTTTATTTAAATTTACCAGCCCCTGGTAGGTGAGCCAAAAAGTGAATTTTGGATACTCTGAGTGTATTTGAAAACAGAATATTAATTAAGAAATGGGCATAGTATAGATTCACATCATGTGCTACTGGCCCTGATCTGTATTAATCTGAAGAGTGGACGTGCATGGCAGAAAATGTAAGACCTCTAATTGTGCTGAAGATGCTCTGATACATTTGAAAACCTTTAGGGAATTTATTTAAGCCTGTAAAACTAGCAGCTCGCTGGATGGGGATTTATCTGGTGAGAGAGCTAACTAAAACACACTGGAGAATGGAATGGTCCTATTATTTACTTCATATTATATTCCCCTGAGAGAGATGACTAAAATATTTTAATAAAGATTAAGCTTCTTTCAGGTCTGTGTTGTATTGCCACCTACATGACTCAAGTGCATCAATACTCACAGCTTCACTGACAAACTTCTCCAGGACACCATGTAGTTTGTCCCTCATGTCATACACGTACTCCTCCACATTGTTCTTTGCGTCGTTCCTCTCTTTCTCCAGCTTGTCCTGCATGATCATCTTACCCTAGAGACACAGGGCACATTACATATTAACTGATAGAACTGATACATTATATAATGATTTCAAAACCACTTTGAGATGGACAAACACAGAACATAGCACAGCTTGGTGGATGATTTTATCCAAAGCGTCTCATTCGGTGCTACAGTTTAAAACCGTTTGTGAGGATGCGAGACTATGAACCGCAGTCCACAGCAAAGCTGCCACAGGGGACATGCACTTGCTTTTAAGATTTATTCAACATTTTACACCAATCTTGCTGTATTTTTGAGTTTTCCCTATCATCAGTGGGGTGTAAAAGACAAAAGGCAGAGCAAGGAGTAATGTTAATCCTTTCTTTAAAAAAAAAAAAAAAAAAATCCCACATTATTTTTGCAGACCTTATGAAAATCAAGGGTGAGAGAGCAAAGAAACAATATTGAATAAATAAACAATAAATAAATATTTAAGTCCGCCTCCATATCTTAAAATAACAATGAGGAAAAATGAAATTCATGAACCACTGGGAATTACAAGGTACAGATCGTAATGCCAGATGGTTTTAGAGCATTTCCTCACACAATAAAAGTAAACACAATAAAAGTAAATAAATTAATGTCTTCATAAAAACATTATATGAACCAATCTATAGGAGAATGCCAGGTACGATAATTGAACGTAATATGAGATTAAAGCATGACCACTCTGTCGCACTATAACCAAAACTTCAAAGATCCATTAATCATAAACTACAGATAGTTATTCATAGGTGTTTTCACTAAAAACAACACGAGACCAAAACTGAGCAGCTGTTCTTCACCAAGACAATGTTTAGACCGATCAAAGTGTGTGCCCTCTAGTCATTCCCAGTGATTTTTGGTGCATTACCTCATTCTCCACAAACAAATTTAGCGTTTCATTGGCCAGCTGCCAGTGCAGATTGTTTTCTATGGGCAGCTCCACCGTCTTCGTCTTCACTTTGGGCTTCTTTGCCTGCGGGGGCTGGTCTGTCTTCTTCTCCTGCTTGCCGTCCTCCGTCGATGTCTAGGGGAGGGGGATGGAAACCATTTTAGCCTGAGCGAATACTGTAACTGTGGCGGAGGAAAAACCTTGTGACTTCAGTAACTATCTCCTTGTTAGTGGACCCTAATGTTTTACACATCAGTTAACACACAGAACCTTAGGAAATGCTAGAATGCCTGAAACCCATGTGACACTGAAAAAAGTACAGTGGCTGCCAATCTGAAAAAGGCCATGTTTCTTTGTGATTCCTGGAAAGCTGACTTTTGGAAGACATATGGTTTTGATTACAGTGAAGGATAAAAGAACAAAGGACTTATTCATTCCTACTACAATTAGCTTGTTTAATTTGCACATGAAACAATCTGTCATCTTATTCCTGCTTAATACCCATGTATTCTGCAACAATGAGCGACACTTCAGTGCATTATACTGAGCTGCAGACTGCCTGCCTGCTCTAATCAGCTCATGTTTCGTCTAGAACGTATGTAGGTGTTTTGATGTGAGGTGCTTTTGTTCTGCATCTTTACTGACATTTGTATTGTATTTCACTATGTAGTTTGCAAATATGCAAAGCAAAATGTGGCAACTATTGAATGCAAATCACATTTCTCTTATGGGACCAATAAAGCTTTGAACTGAAGTGATCTCACTGCAGCAGCATACCCACTTTAAATTGGATTCTTGATGCACATGTTGTGGAGGGCTGTGAATGTTTGTGTGGGAGTTACTTATTGATCCTATCATGCACTTGTCTTGCGAGTAACATAAACTGAGTGCAGACTATAAAGGTCTTTTATTATGCCTTTCCATATACAAAGAGATTTATGAGTACTAATCCTTTAGTGGCTCTATGTGAAAATGCAAAATGGCTGCTTCTCTCTCTGAATGTTGATTGTATGCAAAGCCTTATGCTCTTTTGTGATCAGGAATACGTAAAAAAAAACAGAGAGAAGAATGTCCCAGAAAATCTTACTTGAGAATAATACTAAAATAATAAATCTTTATGTACACACCCTGCAATTATTTGTGTAAACAATATACAACAGCAAGATCTTTCAGTTAATACCACTTAATACCGTTACCTCCATGTCATCATTCTCTGATTTCTTGTCTCCATTGTCGCTGCCCTGGGATTTCTGCTCCTCCTGGTCCACCTGCATTTTGTTCTGACAGAAGGAAACAACAGTAGACAATCCACATATTAACATATCACTGATTCTTGGGAATTTGGATAAATCATGTCCCACTAAGAAAAATGCTATTTCTGCTGGAAATTTACAACATTTTAATGAATAAAAAGAATCAAGGGCATAATCAGGGGGTCCTTTGCACATTTGTAAGGTTCTTTTATAGGTTTATTTTTAATTTGTATTAATTTAATGATTTTATGTTGGCCCATGCCCTACAAAACCAGTTGTCCTCGGATAGGAGATAATCATTTAAACTTGATTAAAACAACAAAAAATAATAATTTCATTGAATAACATCTTTACCACATGAAAGAGTACATCATAATATGTATTAAAAACTACAAACGATGGGTTTTGAACAATATTTACTATTATTTAGTGGTTGCTCAAAATGTGTCCCAGATTTTCGTCACCACCGTCAGATATTTATTTAAAAAATAATAATAAAAAAACTACAAGGTCAATTACATTCCTGAGGAGCCCTTTTCAAACCTTCAGCTCTACTGCATGCTTCAAGACCGCTCAGGCTCCTGGAAGTTTTCTATTTTCTCTTAAATCTCTTCATATTTTTGGACACTGCTACTGTCACAACCATAAATTGTCAACACCGTCACTTTTGTATAAAAAATATTAAATTCGATTATGGAATGAATGTATACGTTTTAAGAAGAGGTCTGATGCAGGTAGCAACATGGCGAAAACAAGCTGGCTAATGTGAACAACTCATGCTTATCATGTGAAAGAGTAGGTTTTTGTCACCACCGTCAGATGTCACCACCGTCAGGTTTTCTGTCTGACGGTGATGACTGAAGTCTGAAAAATGCTTATAACAGAGCTCAGGATTGTTATTTTTTGTACCAAATAGTTAAATAAAGTTGTTAAGCAAGAAGCCATTGACTTGAGTGGTATAAATTTTGGAAATGTATGTTGTAATGAGGCCACTGTCACCACCGTCAGATTAGTGTCACCACCGTCAGAGGCAGTTATATTTGTTTTAAATGAATATGCTTACGATATGTTTCTTTGGTTCTGTTGAGTTATTAAAGTAATAGTCTCTTTAATACAAAAATATGTTTTTCAAATTAAAAAAAAAAAACATTACGGTGACGGTGTTGACAAAAACAAAGTAGCCTAATAACTGGAAAAACCTATTTTATGAAAAAAGTGCAAAATGAGGAGGTTGCACCGGTACATTGCTGAACAGCCAAGACCTTGGCCTATAATGATATACCTTCAGATTTTGTAATTTAACGCACTTTTTTTTTTTTCAAAATTAAAACCTGTTTTATCCAAATTCCCAAGAATCAGTGATATGATATACCACCTAGTTTCCAAAGCTTGTCGCTGACATTTTTAGGTCCCAGTGGAAGTCAAACCTCTGGCAGAGTTAGAGCCACAGCCACTGAGAAATACTAATCATAATTTAGTCTTGCAGATGTATACTATTGTTTCTTTCTGCACACAGTCTGCATAACTGGAGAGATCAGGACTTTTTTCCCCTAATTTCAGAGATCACTTGCCTGACAATTGCAAAAGCCAAATAATCCATCACAGGCAACATGAAGCCTTACTTTGTTTTTAGTGTCATCACCTTTTCACTGTGTCCGTGTTTAGCATTTTTAAAAATCAGCGCACATATTAGGTTACATTGTGCTTGCTGTCAATCAACTGACATGCACAGGAAGAAATGAATGTGTCTACCATGAAACAATTCCTAAAAAACATGTCAATTGGGCATCCTGCTGTCGAAATTGTTTACACACATATCACATTAAATCCATTGTCCCTGGCTCAAAAACTGGCCCAGGACCTTTATCACGTCATCCCTCTCTCTCTCATAGCCTTTTCTGTCTGTCTCTCATTTGGTTTGATGCCATAAAATGTGTATTTTAAACCACACAGAAGAAAACAAAGTAATAGATAGTATATATTTTGCTCATACATAATTAAAATATCTGATTTAATACAGCATACAATGCAGAATGATTTGGGACGTAAATTAGATATGCATATCAATAAATGCACTGTAACTGTAAATGATACTGGTATTTTCCTTTAGTCTGTGACAAATATTTCTACAGTGTTGTGTAGTGCATGCTGCACACATGGAGCTTTTATCTGCATTTTAAAAACAGATCCTACAACTTTCCTTCCCCAGTCCCTCAGGCTACTTCCTGACTGAATTCTATCTAATGTTGTGGCTTTCACAAATTCAGTGAAAAGTAATGAGGCGTTAACTTTAGAAGTCAAGGAGAAGAGGGGCAGGCATGCTTCATGAATACAAACATGGGCCGACAGTTGGCTCTGCAGCCCAGATGGTGCTGAAGAAACCAAAATAAAAATACCAGACAACTTACAAACAGGCATTAGAGAGAAACACATACATTTCCTTAAAGCTGTTTTGAGCTTGTTAAGGCTTGACATCTAAATTCCAAAGCATTGACGTGACTAATTGTCCATTAAAAACATAGGTGTGGCCACACTGCTTCTCTGTGAGAAAGCTGTGTCTTAACAGCCACAACTAGCAGAGATTATCTCTCTCTCAGTCACAAACCCTGCCTTTATCCACTCACACCCAGTGTAGACACACCCAACACTCACCTCGTCCTCCTTCGCCGCCTGGTCTGTCTCCATTGGCTCCTCCCCCTCAGCCGTTTTGACAATCTCTACTAGTGAGGCGCTCGAGACACTGAACACCCCGTGGACGTTGATCCGTACTTTTACTTTGACCTTTGAGCTCTCCCCAGACGCCTGAGGGACAACGTTCTGGATCACAAACTGGCCTGTGGGGCAGACGAAAAGGTTATAAAGTTACAGTAGAAATGTAGAAGCACAGAGTCAACTGTGAAGTTCCTTCCCTTTTCCATCAATAAAATGCTGACTTTCTATGGCCTATATGAATGTAATGGGTTTTTTTTTCTTGATCAAAATCTTGATCGGAAGTTGCATTAAGCTTTTTATTCAGTGTTTATTTTGCAATGGAAGTGAATATAATGTGACCATGTTGAAAAATAAATACTACATTTGATGAGTAACTACTGATTAACTGATTATTCAAACGGACGCTGACAAAATTACATCACTTGTCCCAATAATTCATTAAATTCCCTTTACTGGAGGACGTTCTCTGCAGTACGCAAATATTGATATAGTGCTACACTGAAGGGCTGAGGTTAGACAGTCAAATGATTGCTGTTAGTGCAAAAGCAGGGCAACACCTGAAAAATGAATCTCGCATTATTAAGATTACACATGAAAAAGGGAGAAAATGGCATGCTGAAAGGACTTCGGCATCCCAAAATCCCATCCTAGGAGCTAACAAAACTAATGAATAAGATAGCCACAGTAAATCTGGTTGAAAGCTTCCACATATTCCCATTTTACCACATTTCACCCATTTCAATAAAGTATTTCTGATTCTGATTTACACATGTGTTAGCATTTCTTGGTACAGTCTGTCAGCTTAAGAAAAGCTAAAACTGTACCCATTATTAACCACCAATGTCCTTAAAATGTAAAAACTTAATGTAGTGAGTTTGAATCACAGTACCTATAGTGGGGCTGGGATAGGGTAGCTCTTTGGGGTTGTTGTAGTATGCTTCAAGGGAGAAGGGATCTTTCCTGTAGAAGGTCAACACTTTGGAGAAGGGGGCTGCGTGGTTCTTTGGGAAAACTTCACAATCACTGTAAAAATGGAGGAGGAAAAAAAAAAGGCCAAAGTGGAGTCAATCAGCATCAAGCAAGCTGTGTTGAATTTGCTCTTAATCCACCTACAATGAGAAATGCAGGTTATGAAAGATAAGGCTACAAACTAAAGCAGGCTTCTGTGGTGATGCAGAGATCCTGAGATCATTTGGTTCAAATGAGGGGAAAAAATTAGGGGAAAAGGATAACAGCAAAGAAATTTTGTAGCATGAAGGGGAAAATGGTTTTTGTAGGTTCAGAAAGCCTCTTAGTGTCAACTGCAATTGATTTCAAATTGGAGGCTCATCAGACATGTGTCACGTGCATAGAACACTTGATTAATAAATGAGAAAGAGCTGCGATGTGACAGCCTGCACAAACAATAGTGACAAGGGACTGCAGCGAGCTTTTTACAGATTACCAAATCTGAAAGACAAACGAAACAAATATAAAAAATGTCCATGAGGGTTTTCCCTCACACAAACTGATAAGTAAGGCATACTGAAGAATTAACACCTTGAACCTGACAGACGCGATTTTTGTCAAGATTGCCCATTTCCTTTAAAATTAAAAAACTGTCAATATGGGAGTGAACACACGACACTAAATCTACACAATGTTGTGTAACGTAGTAACAAACAATTTCAGCGCTGAGATGTGGACACATCATCCTTCCAGTAAAGAAAGAACAGGAAAAATCTGCTTCATATAATAATAAGATCCTGCCTCACAGCAATAACATCCTCTCTTCTAGTTATTGTCATCACAGTGAGATACTTTTCATATGAAAAATCACCAATCACTTTTCTTGGCTAGAATCCATTTCTCAGTCAGGCAGCAAGCTGTCCGTGTAGCTTCACCTTTTACAAACCTCCCCATGCACACAATCCTGTGTGAAAGCTAGCTGGCATTATGATGGAGAGAAGTTAGATTGTCCGTCTGGACTCGGTACATAAATTCTCTGTCCTGACTGGCTCTGGCTGTACTGCCATAGAGAAGCCTTGGGGAGGGCTCACTGGTTTTCCAAGACTTTAACCTTTAACAAGATGTACCTATCCTGCCTGTACAGAAGTTATTTGCCTTGAGCATGCGGGAAAAACGCAGAGAGTCCAAGAAAGTCCGTCATAAAATTCCAAAGTAAACAACACACTCTCTGTCACTATAATTTGGAGCTGGCACATTTTATAAATTAAAAAATGGTATTAGATCGATTCCTTAAGCTTATGGGAGAAGACAAATACCAAGAATAGTCCAATCGGAGCTGTCTGTGTCTTTCTGCTCTGATTCCAAGGAAATAACATAAAATTGGAAACTGTTCCCCAAATTGTTCAAGAGTTTATCAATTTTCAAACGAGGCACTATGTGACCAGATATTATGTAAACAGCATGAAAATGTAATCAACTCTTCAATGGCACAGGACCAATCTTTCTACAAAGTTTCATGTAAATCTGCTCAGAGCATTTTGAGATACCTTGTTAGCAGACAGACAGACAGACAGACAGACAGACAGACAGACAGGAGGATATGGAAATGTTAGAGGATATTAAGTTAAATTCTGTTTTGCAAAACAGATAACTTAGGAAAAATAACAGTACTGTATTATGCACTATTAACCTTTATGTGTGGTAATCTAGGTGACATACATACTCTCATCCCATAATGAAAAAATAACTTTTTGTAGTATATATACTCTTCAATAGATATGTACAGCAGTGTATTACCCATGCACACCCCTGTAGTGTCCCTGACATTACTTTAATCAGGGTGCGATGGGAGAAAAGAAACTCCTCTTCCTTATTTTCACTGTGAGATCCCACCATTAACTAAAACACAGTCCCACTTCATTTCCTTATTAGGTCTTCTCAGGTGACACTGACAGAGTTCGTACCTCAGTCCCTCCTCTGCTGCTGAATTCCATTTTAGGGAGATGGGGTAGGGAACGACGTCTGTAATGGAGAACTCTCTGACTTTGAAGGCCGGCGACAGGATAGCGCACTGAGGGGAGCACGAAAACACAAAACAAACTTATTTACCAATCAGCTACAGTTGCCATTCAGCAGGATTTTTCAATTCACTGTGATGTATGATACCAATAAAAATGCAGCTAAAGTAAAACTGTTGCAAATGGTTCACCACAAATTACTGGACTGAGCAGGTTTTTTGTGACCATTACTTATTCATGAGCGCTACATACTGCATCCAACAACCCATCTGTTCCCGAAACACTCCAAAATAAAGCTTCATGGGCTTCCTGAGCCGGTGTGCATAAAAAGATATCCAGTATAAGCTTGGAGTGATATCCAGTAATATCAAATTCCACAATATCTGTGTCCAAATGGAATATTTTCTATCATATCGAACCCATCTTTAGTTGTAAGCCGAGTTACTCTGATGGGACTCAAACGGTTTGAAAGATTCAATTTAACACCTGCACCAAAAGGTACAATGTCTGGTAATAGGATAACATATCTTTGCAGTCTTCAATTAAATTTGAATTTTTGTTTTAAAGTCATTCTTTCTATATAACTTGTACTTAATTTAAAAAATGCTCAACTGCTGGCACGGCAACTAATGGCAAGTTATCTATGTAATAGTTGTACAGATGTACAGAGTAGCAGTAATAGCATGTATATGAAGTTTTGATTACACAAATTAATGTAATCACAATTTTGATTAATGTGCAATTCATGTAAATGCAACAGTCAATTTGGGAAATTTTAGAAAAAGAAAGAAAATGATTACACTAAAATAAAACACATGTTTTTTCTGGAAGTGTTGACGATATATAAATGTTTGGCTATTGGGGGAGATACATATATCACAATATTTCAATGACACAACATCACAAAATCAGTCGCCCAAACCTAACCCAGGTGCTCGTGTGTGTGTGTGTGTGTGTGTGTGTGTGTGTGTGAACCCCTCCAACTCTACTGTATAAACACAGCTACTACTATGCAAGTCATTTTTAGGACGAACGTGCGAGTCCTGAGGTCAGCTGTACCTGCAGAGCACAGCCCCGGGCCACGGCCTCGTCTGCGTTCAGAGTGGTGCTCAGCTCTTTGCCAAAGAATTTGCTGATTCTCTCTTTGATGGCAGGGATTCTGGAAGCCCCGCCCACAATCTCCACTGCATAGATGTCCTCCTTCTTCAGCTCTGGATCAGGAAGCAGGAGGGGCATTGGTTAAAGGGCTGATACAAAATAGGCTTCAATTTTTGTACTTTAGTTTAACAGAACAAATCTTTGCTTTTAAAATGTTCTTTCATAAAAATCACTATTGACAATGGCATAGTGATGTGCTCAAACTGCTTTCTGTGAACACTGAGTGGGCTATTATCAAGATACACAGATAAAAAGTCACAACAAAAGCGTTTAGAGAGCCTTTGGATTCATAATTTAATGTGTTTCTTTTTGAAAAGGCTTGTTGGGGCAGGGCAAAATGAAGGGAGCTCATTCAAAATAGAGAAAAAGGGAGAGGAAGCCAGTTTTATTTCACAAGTGGGACATGACTGTTCAAGAATGTTGACTTTTTTTTCTTTCATTTTGTCTACTGATTCACTATGAGCTTCCCATGAAAGATAAGCTGATTGCCAGGATGTAGAATCAATGGGATTCTGCTAGAAAAAATACAAACAATTCAAAAAAAATTTTTTTTTGTTATTTATTGTTAAAGAGGTAAATATGTCGCAATGGAAAATTAGTTAACAACCTAAAATCAACAAAATCATTTTTCATTTCATTATGACTAATGACATACATTATTAAAATCAACAACACTATCACAAAGTTTATGGCTATGATATTTAACAGACTAATTATATTGTAGTTGCTTGATTTGCTCATAATGTGCAATTAAGAGCAAATAAGAGCAAGGAGAGGTAGGAAGGCAGCGAGAGAATAGGGAGTCACGGTATCTAAAAGAATCATGGTTAAATTTAACCCTTTTTGAAAACATTTTAAGACTAATTTTTGAACAAATAATATTTTTCTTAATAAAATAAGCATGGCAGGCGAATTTGAAACCAGATACAACATTTTTGATCTAGTGATCTATTAACTAGAACATTCTGTTTCCCTTTGGATTGAGGTGCTACTGTAATAAATCCAGTTGTAACTTGTTTTCCACACAATTCAGACAGTGAAGTACAAGAATTTTTACTTTATACATGTCTGTATAATGCCTAAAATTTAAAATTAAAATGCCTAAACCTTAGCCAAACTCTATATTAATTTCATATTTACCTGAATGAAAGATAAGTATAAAGTGAATTGAGTTAATCTACAATAGGCATTTTCCTGGCAGGTAAGTGGAGCAGGTGAGTATAAAGGTAGTGTTGTGTTGAGCAAGCATAGAGTTTTATAAAATTAGAAATGCTAAGTAGAAGACTAACACATGGTCCTGGGGAGGAAAGCCTGCTTCCAGCACCCAGAGGTGAGGGCTGCCTGTGCATGCATGTCAGCATGTGACTACGGGGATACTCCAGTTGCTATTAAAGCTATATGTACTCACTGGCCTGTTCCATGACGCTGCGCAGGGGACCCTCCACTTTGGCCAGCAGCCCTGCGCACATCTCCTCAAACTGACCTCTGAGGACACATGATCATAGATTATTAATAGACCCAGACGCCCACACACACACCCACACCCACACCCACACCCATGTGTGCAGAGAGTGAGGGTGAGACAGGCACACAGATGCTTCATGCCATTACTCAGTGCTTAATTAGTCCACATCTTTTAGTCTGCGTCCAACTTAAGATAGCACATATCTGAAAACACAGACACTTGGCTATTCAACTGAAGACCGTTCTAAAAAGGTGAAATAAATCAACGTTTAATTGCCTTATAGCACAAACTGGGGCATAACATTATACTGACGGGGTTGTTGATCACTGCCAATGATTCAACACTTACCACTGGCTTTCAAATCTCACTTTCCCATTTTGGCTTAAAAATAAGTGTATAAATGCGGGTCCCTGACTTCGAACACCATCCTGCATCTGTGAGTGCTTGAAAATGCGAGCAGGTGTGGGGGTTTGTATCCTAAACATAAAATGCAAGCCAGAAAGTGAGCTCTGAAAGCCAAAACTCTCAGCACTTGGCAAAGTAACCGTTGAGTCACTGGTTTTGATCAGCAACACCCCAAACCCCAGCAGGTTTCATTTTGTGGGACAGTAACATCGTAATTAATGCACCTTTAATAGCCCTCTAAAATGGTCATGATCCAAAGGGCTATGGCTGCAGAACTCTATGGAGATTTAAGATGTAGAGTAATCATCAAATAATTATGATAACTTTAAAAAACAAACAAACAAAAAACAACTGTCTAATACAAACTCTATGACTATGGCTGAAACAACTAGAATAATCTTGGAATAGTCCATAAAAACCCAATAAATGAGTCTACAATGCTAATCATTTAATTAAGAATCAAACAGATATTTTTCTTACATTGCACTCAATTATGGAACATACTCTCACCACATAAACTCTAATGGGTTGCACCTCATAAGCCTTCATCATTTATCACTACAAAGCTCACTTTTTTGGGGTCGAGCACTCTAGCATAAAGTATCTATTGTGCTAGTGCAGCCATTGTCTCCTCCAGTACTTGGACAATTCTTGGAAAAGTTCAAAGCACAAACCTGTTAAGTGTACCGGTAACGTCAATGTCGTTCATGAAGCACTCGATGTTGAGTGGCAGGTCAGAGGAGTTGGCGCTCATCAGCTTCTTGAGCTTCTCACACTCCTGGTAGAGCCGCACCAGCGCCCGGGGCTTGGACTTGACATCAAGCTTGTACTTCTTACCAAACTCCTCACAGAAGTGGCTGACCAGGATGTCGTCAAAGTCCTTCCCACCAAGCTCAGAGTCGAACGCTGTAGCCAAGACCTGAAAGTGGAATGTGTGTGGTGTGGGATCATAGGAAAGTGTTGTAAATGTTGGGAAACCAGCACACAATCAAAACAATCAAAGATGAGGTTTCTTATGGAAGATACAAATCGTTTTTTTCCCAAGTGGTGAAGGAATAGTTCACCCAAAAATTATGAAATTTATTATTTACTTACCCAAGGTTGCCTTGAATGTCTCACAAAAATATTTTTAAAATCGTTTAAAAAGGAGAAAAAAATTAAAAAGAAAAAAAAAACTTTTCCATTTATCTTTCAGGGTGAGTAAATGATACAAAACATTTTTTGGGGGAAAGTATTCCTTAAAGCAGTACGTGCAAAGTACAGTGAACATCAGTCAGCAGATAATCATAACTGCATGTTGTTAAGTGCAAATTAGTAAAAGAAATGTTTGTTTAACCCAATGTACACAATTATATTATGTGCATAGCCTGTGAGCAACAGGTTTAAACCTACTATCATTAAATCATAAATAAACTAAGAGTTGAAAACAATCATTTTCATAAAACAGCCTGAAAAGAATAAATGAAAAGCTTTGCTAGGTATCACAGCTAACCATTCAGTGTGTATCCGCCCACATCAGGAGCCTTTTGTGCAGCCATCACAACCTTTTGTTTTCAGGAATCACAAACCAAACAGGCTGAGAACAGCTATCTTCTGCTGTATCATCATAACCTTTCCTGAGTTTAGGCTGCGGTTTCACAATGTGAACTAATTGCCTGCTATTCATATCTCACCTTGAGCTTTCCCTTGTTGAAGGCACACACTGACACCTGGTAGCCCGAGTGGCCGAGGTCCACAAACACCACCGTCCTGGGCTTCTCCTCCGGGGCTGGCAGGTCCTGCTTGTAGATGCCATATGCCAGGGTCACTGCAGAAACAGAGGCATGCTCTTGAGTTAGTCTGTGCTCACTGCTGTAGCAGTGTATAAGCCTGCATACCATGTACCAGTTCTACTGTACCTATTCTCCAAAATGATCAATCAGACAAGGCGTATTGCCAGGCTATAAATATCTTTAACTTAGGTCTGTACCTAACTCAGAATTTTCTTGTTCGAATCAAGATTTGGTCATTTACTATTTCAAATTCAAATATTTGTTTTATTCATTTATGTATTTATTTGAATTCATAATCTTTCTAGCTGAATGTTGACAGAGCACATCAACAATAAAAGCGGTCATAATGAATCATAATCAAATACAACAGGGTCACACAAATACATTTCTAAGCATTTAAAATCTACAAAATTCATTAAGTCAGCTGCATTAATTTAATTACAATTTCAATAACTAAGTGGCTTTGTCCCAATTATGAGATACAATAATAATAATATATTTCTAGTCAAATGAAGCTCTTCTAACTCTATTTTTTAAATATTAAAAAATGTTAATGATTAAATTATTATACCATTAAACAACCGTTGAGCTACTGGGGTCCCCCGGTAGCTCACTTTGTAGAGCAAGTGCAAGAGCAACTTGTTAAGGCTGAGTCCTTACCACGGCGGTCTGGGATCATATCTAAGCCCAAGCCTTCCTTTCGCTGCATGTATGCCCCTCTCTGTATCTCTCTACTCTGACTATAAAATAAAGCAGAAATGCCCCCCCAAAAAATGTTCCTCTCAATCTCAACTGAGATGACAGATGGTTCAACACATCAGCTTTCATGGAGTAGCCCTTCTTCAAATACATTGTAGGATTAGATTAGATTAGATGCTGTATGGTAGTGCATCAGTCACACTGTAGCTGATGGGAATGAGGTTGGAGAATCTAAAGCAGAATTCAGAGTTTCAGCATGTGTGTGAAAATATTCGGAAGCACTACTGTGACATGTTTACACAAATGTACAGCTACAGCTTAGCTCAACACCAGAGTACCAGCACTCGACAACCTACAGGCTAAATTCAGGGTTCCCACTCTGTCAAATGTAAAATCCCTTGATCTTACCTTGGTTTTCCACAACTACAGTGTTGAATTCCCATGGCTTATACGAATGTAACATGATTTTTTTTTTCCTTGACCAAAATTTGGAACACACTTCAGATTCAGAGGTCTTATTAAAGTTTATTATTTTCATATTCTAAGGGGTAAGTGAACGTAACACAAACAAAGGGGGAAAAGAAATATGTTTGGTGAAAAACGTATTTTAAATCAAGGCTGACAAAATTCCTTAACTTCCCATAACTCTATTTATTAAATTCCTTGACTTTCCCTGTCTAAAAATCATTGTTTCAAAATTCCATGACTTGTGGGAAGTTGTAAATTGCACTATTAATGATGTATTTAGAGAGCAGCCAACAACTCAAAGGGTCAATCAAGTACTTTATCTGTGTGTTACAACTATCTCAGGTGGCCAACCAGACTGATAAAGTAGAACTTGTTGCTCCTGCCTGCCTGGCGTACACCACTGTTGTTTACCTGCAGTGGTCTCATTCATGAGTCGCAGACAGTTGAGGCCTGCAATCTGAGCTGCATCTATGACAGACCTCCTTTCTGTGTCAGTGAAGTAGCTGGGGACCTGAGAGGGAAAAAAACAACAATCATGCATTGTTTATACAACATACTGATGAGACTCTGAGTGGAGACTGGCACCAAAAATCCAAAGGTGAAGGGTTTGAATCCCCCTGGGGCCAACCACAATAAACTGTACACATTAATGATACTGCAACGCAATTCAAATGTTAAGAAGACTCCATCGGATATCTTTATGTTTATGATCTGATCCAGTGATAATACATCTGCAACTCTGATAGCAATGATGGTAATATATTTCAAAGAGGTCACTGAAAATGTGCAGCCCGCGAACAAACACTCAAACATCCCCAGAAGACCAAGCATACCCTTTTATCTAAGTGAACGAACCCTTTCACTGATAATGATGCATGAACTGGCCGCCTCACAAGATGTCTGGACAACGTTACTGCGTTAGTTACTTAGTGTGCAAAAACAAAACATCTCCTTGTACAATGAGCTAAAATTAGCCATTGGCCACAGTAATAATAACAAGTTATCCAAGAGACATCTCTAGGGCTGATGTAAACTGTAGATTTAGGCAATAAGTAACGGTGCTATCTTTGTGAGATCTGTGACATTGCATAACAGATGCCATTTGGAGAATTTGATTACCAAGAACAGTAAAAAGGCAAACATCCCAGTTTTAACCAGGTGAAACAAAAAACTTTCAGTCAAGGCATCTGAGGAGCACAGAGCTCAAAATGTCACATCAGCTTATGCAACTGTACAACTCTACTTTTGTTTAGGCAATTACACCCGAATTGCCTAAAAATTCCTGTTAACATATACACTGTATGGACAAAAGTATTGGGACACACCTCTTAATCATCAAATTCAGGTGTTTCATTCAGTCCCATTGCCACAAGTGTGTAAAATCAAGCACCTAGCCATGCAGTCAGCTTACCAAGACATTTTGGACAGTTTTCTGCTTCTAACTTCATGGGAACAGTTTGAGGAAGGCCCTTTTCTGACTGAGCCCCAGTGCACAAAGCAGCTCCATAAAGGCATGTTGGGTGAGTTTGGTGTGGAAGAACTGGACTGGCCCACACAGAGCCCTGACCTCAACCCCATCCAACACCTTTGGGATGAACTACAACAGAGACTGTGAGCCGGGCCCTCTGGTCCAACATCAGTGTCTGACCTCACAAATGCTCTTCTGAATGAAGGGGCAAAAATTCCCACAGACAGTCACTGCAACCCCACATTTTAAAACAAGGTATCTGCAGACTTTCACCGGGTAAATTAAGGTTTTCAAAGACATTTTGATGCCAGTTAAAATACAGTTTCGTCACAAAATAGACCTGTCAGATATGCATGAGAGAAAAGTAGTGTCCCAGTAAAACAAAGTGTGTTTGAAACCTATAAAGATAATAACACTTATGGGTATATTCAACAATTATTACAGCTGTTTGATATAGTTTAATTCAAGACTTTTTAATAGACTTGCAGGTGCTCTGCTGAAGCCTGCAGACTGGCAGTGTTGGTGCCTGTGAAAACGCTTACAGAGATGACACAGTCGGCCACTGGTTTCTTCAGTGCACTCTCAGCAGTCTCCTTCAGTTTGGTCAGCAGCATGGCGGTGACCTGCTCGATACTGAACACTTTCTCCTCCTCCATGTACATCACCTGGTGTTCAAGAGAAATAAGCAACATGACTACTCCTGGTGCAAATGACTGTGTAGTATCGCTTGCATAACAGGACATAGATGTTAAGACTTGGAGCTCAGAGCAATCTTTGATCAAGAGTGTAAACAGTGACTGCAATGAATGAGTCTTTCAGAGTTCTACAAACAAAGCATTCACATTGTGTGCCACTCTTAAACCAATCCAGAGGAGTACATTTGTCAGCTGAGCTGACATTTACACCATCATATGGAAATAATGGCTCTATATTATTCACTTTGGGTGCTGCACTCTGCCCACTGACTTAAAAATTCATTAAGTATTACATTTTATATAGAACATATCAGGCACATAGCTGAGCACAAGGTTCAGAGGCATAATGCCCTAATAATATTCTGACCACAAAATGGTCTGTAAGAGAGAAGAGAAAGGAAAAAACAAAAAAGAGCAGAGGAGGGAGGTAGAGATTTGTTCAAGATAAGAGAATATTAGAGAGAGTAAAGGAGGAAGGCACAGAAAAGTGGATATGATTCAGAGAGGGGAGCTTGACAAAAGGCACTTCTTGGCTGCACACATCAGCAGCGTGTGGGGCAAGCAACACAGTCAGGAATAAGCCTTTATGTTTTCCACACTCCATATCTCTTAAATTTCTTATGGGTCTCCCTTTAATTTTCGATTGGCCTAGTTTAAGCAACGCCTGCAATAAATTGAATATAGCCTTCTGCTCACTCAGTGAATTTGAGGTATTTAAGAAGGGAACTAAGCCCACAATTCATGTTTCAAATGATCCCTTAAAAGCAGAGACAGCTAAATCATTCGGAAAAGTGCTACTGTTAATCTTACTTTGATCCCAGTGGATCCAGAAGGCATCTGTGCCAAGTCATACACCAGTTTAGACTTGGCTGACTGGATGTAGGGGTCGGAGAACGCCCTGCCATGGAAACGCTTGAAGCCCTGCACCGTGTTCTTACAATTGGTCACCACCTGGACAGGAGGAACAAAAGGAGAAAGAAGACATGAGGACATTTTTTTTTTTTAAATGTAATTACTTAGAAGAATATGAGGAAAAGAAAAGGGCGATTGACAAATTTTACCTGGCTTTTCGCCGCTGCTCCTATGGCTCGATTTCGTTGTCCAAATGAGACAAATGATCTGGAAAACAGAACAAAATGTTAGGCTATTCATTACAAAGAGCTGGGCATCTAAGCTAAGCTGTGTTTATATTGTAAACCATCTACTTATGAATATGCCCAAATACAAAAGTTAAATCAAGCCTCCCTGAAACCAGTCAGTCAGAATTTCAAAACGTATCAGTATCTGCAATAAAACCACGACTGCGTCGTTTCAAAATAACAACCAGCATCTGTGAGTGTCCCCCACTGTCTAAATTGTTTGCATAAATGGCAACCCGAGCATAGACAATTACAAGTGTTGCTTACAAAAAAGCAGCATTTTAAATCAAAATCATCTGCAATCTATAAATATTCATTTATGAATTTCAAGTAGCTATTTATCCCAAAATGTACTGTAACATTTTTTAAAATCCCTTTATCTCCTCTCTTTGGTTTTGATACATCCCAAAACCAAAAAACAGTGGGTGCCGCTTAATTAAGCTCAGTCTGTCAGAGTTCCCATTGTGTTGTAGATACACTCTCTGAAGTGCTGGGCTGAAGCCATGAGTATCCCAGTAGGTTGTGGTCTAAACACACCTGTCATCATCATCCCTACCAAACGCAGATGTCAGAGCTGCAGTCGCTGTCAACACATGTGCGCAGTTGGTGATGTCAAAGCGGGGTCAACCCTATGAATCTGTGTGGAAACTGACAAGACTCGCATGGGTCAAAACCTTAGCCCAAAAACAGAGTAGAGAGATTTAGGCTATAATGTGGCACTCATTTTTTCTTTTTTTTCTTGCTGGTCATCTTCTGTTTAGAACAAAAGTATAACAGGACAGGAAAAAAAATCCAGACAGTGTGAAAAGCTAGAAAAGGACAGCAAGAACTTGTGTGGCGAAGACGTCTTGTTTAATAACTAGTGAGGAAATACACCAGTTTGAAGGACTATCTAAGAAAGATGCTGGCCAATTTTTGAGCTGGTTTACAATCCAAGTTAATGTCTCCTTGGTGTGTTTGACGTAATAGTGTATGTGGATTTGCAAGTGATGCCAAAAGCCACTTCAACTTTAGATTCATGAAGTTATACTGAATTACAGAAGTCACAAGAGTTGATTGTGTGTGCATGAGTCCAGCAACAGATTGAGAGAATACCAGTGCAAGTATTCCTGAAGACATAATCACCACATCTTTGGCAGTGCATTGGATATCCTCATACCAGATAAACCTAATCTACTCTCTACACACCACAAAACTAACCAATTTTTTAACGTCATTGAAAACGCATTCAAACATACAAATGTTTAAGACATGTGCCCAACATAATGTTGTACAAAGAAACGGATTTTTTAAACTCTAATAAAAACATGATATTGGGAAAAATACATTGCATTAATATGAAATCAATATAGAAAAAATACACAACACCTAACTTATTCACAGTATTGGTTGACAGTTTTACTACTTTTTTTTTTTACTGTCTATAAGTTTAATGGTCTTTATATTTTCTTTATAAATTCATACAAGAAACCATGAAATCGAGTGTAACCTTTGAATTCCTGCATTTATAGATATGACGTTTACCAGACAGGACCAATAAGTTTACCATGAAATCAGTGATACATGTTATTCTGGCAAAATTGCTAGAATATTCCAAGTAGTGATTGGCTAATGTCGTCATCAGATACACCATAACGCACTACGCACGTTTTGTAACGCGGGGTGTGCCGGTTGGTCGGGGCATTTCGCCTTCATGCAACATAAGGCGAGAGGGAAACACCGCCCGCTCTGTACACACGGCGACTTAACGTGCAAGACGATACACACACACACCGTACTGTAATTTACCAGTGGTCTTACTAGCTAACTAGCTGCTTGTTGACAGATATATGTATGAAGACAAAAAGACAACAGATTGTTCCAAATTATTCCACGTTAACACTGAAACATTAACCACGTATCTGGGCTTTACGTGTCCAAAAAGACAGATTATTGAGCAAAAAATCGGACACAATTTCAGGTAGTAGCCGCCGCTAGCTTGTAACTAAAGCTGGATTCACGTGCATTATCCACACAGCAGTGACACAGGGGTGCTAGCGGCGTTAGCAAGCACACAGCATTACACACTGTCCCGACCAGACCTGCTCAAATCTGCCTGAGCCACAACACCACCAACATGCACCGACTCGTGTTTTACTCACGGTGTACATCGGTCGCTGTACTCGTTGGCGATGGTCTCAATCCCTCCGGCTCGGGCTACAGCCACATAGCAGCTCTGAAAGCCCAAGTCAAATCCCACCACTGACATTTTTCAGCGATAGTACCGTATTGTAGCTACCGTTACAGGGCGACTGAAGGGAAGAAAACAAAACAAAACGCGTGGCACAGTCTTCAGAGGCTGTATGAGTCCGTGGACTAGCGGAAACCAGTTGTATCCCCCCTTTAGACTGGGCTGCCTCTCTTCATAATCCTCGGCGCTGACTGTTGACCGGTATCTGCTCTGCACGGGCCAGATCTGCAACGGCACGGAGCTCTGCCTCACTTCTCGCCGTGAATCCTCGCGAGGTTTGCACGCTTCTAGATCACTCTGGACCTTTCCACAGCCATGTGAGTGTTCTCGAAGCGGCGAGCTGCTTCGTCTGGACACGAGTCGTGACAAACACCGGGCTGTCTTTGTTCAATCTTGTCATAGTGCTTCTTTTAGGTTTGATTCCCAGAATAATTCCCCCCAAAACGTGTCACACCAACAAAGATTCATGCATTACTGATGTGTAACAATCACAATTTGTCTGTTTTATATCCACAAAACGAGTCCTTTTACATTTTTAAACATTTAAACCTATTTGACTGCTATTGAAAATTTAAAACTCATTAGTAACAAATTGACAAAAATTATCAGATTAGACATTTCAAATTTACTCCAGTTAATTAAAACATCCTGAAGTTTTTTGTGTTTCTTTCTTCTCACTACATTTTGTTATTTGTTGTTCATTATAATTTCTTTTATATAATTTTTATACTGAAGTATGTTTACAGCAACTTCTTGAACCTGCATTTATCTGTTCAAATAAAGGACAAAACTAAAATGAATTAATAAATAAATAGATTTAAAAAAAAAAAAAAGAAGAAGAATCGTGACAGACTATGTGTCAGGTCCACAGGGTTACCATGTGAACGAATGGAAATATTTGTGATTCAACTGGTTGATGCTGCTACAGATCCAGGCCAGGTGGGAAGTGTAAAGCGCTTTGAACTGCTCTGTGTGTAAATGGTGCTATAAAATTAACTTGCCTTGCCTTGCCTTGCTTATAAGCATTAAATGATGTTAATTAAAACATCAATCTCCATCAAGCTCCTACACATTATCAGTCATATGGTTCTTGCCATTATAATGTCTATAAGCATCATAATGATTATAATTCACAGTATTGAAACATATACCTGTGTAGTAAGAAGGGTTGTATTGTACTGGCAATATCAAATCACTGACCCCAATTTACACACACTCTGGTGGCAGTTAACATCTGAATTAGTTTGGCCAGATCTTCACTGGAAAAAAAAAAAAATAAATAAATAAATCCTTCAGTTTTGACTTGCAGTTTGAATTTGCAATTTACCTTGTCCCAAGTGGACGTTGGCTTGATTGGTATGTTAACTGATCGACTAGTCCCACCCCTACAGTAAACAGTTTAGACTGGTAAAACAAAACTGGTGGAGTTAAATGAGGAGTAACTTGAGCTGTCACGTGATCACACAGGGGATGACCTACCACATAATTAACAAAAAGTGAAATAACACAGAGCAGAAGTACCATGTAGGGAGATCGTGTCACTGCAGAGGCAAAAGTGACGGGAAAATAGGAAAGAAAGACAATTACAATATAAGTGCACAAAGGAGAGCTAAAAACAGAAACTAAACTATCTACGAAGCACTAAAATAGAAATGTAAAATAGAATGTAAAATATCAGATTTCTTAATGCACTGTAAACTGCTGCCAAAGTCAAAAGCACGTAGGCTGTCAGAGCTGAAAATATGGGGGAGAAGCATGGATTACTAGCATGTAAACCTACACATTCATTTTTAAATCCATGCCAATGAGAAATTAACACTGCAAACGGCCCAAATCATGTTTTGCCATCCTTGCTGTAAATGCACTGAGAACGTTAGTGACCTGTGCTTGGGGCCCATTGTTGTGAATGACACCAAAGTGCTGCAACTGATGCTTGCACCCAAAGTAATGCAAATAATAATAAAAAACCAATGGTAATTCATCTTTAGTATACTGGCAAACGATGATCCCATCACATTGCAGCAATATGGTGATGAATTCGGCCCAGGAAATCTGATTTTCCTGGACAGTCTTAAAATAAAGCCCATCCACTTTGTAGGTAGTTTGATAGTGGGTAACACTTTAATTATTGCGATCAGGTATCTGAATTGCTTTTGCAGCATCTGTCACTCTGTACCATTTGATTTAGAGGTCAGTATTGTGGCTGTTATACATAGGAGAATTTATTTATTTCTCTACACTCGTCTCTACACCAAAACACACCCAAAAGTAATTTGAAAAACATAATTAAGAACATAATTCCTATTCTGAGATAGTCATGAAATTCCTACTACTTCTGTTTGCGCCTCTTGTGAGCGTATTAAGATCGAAGTCATTTGTTTTCAAAACCAGAGGTTGAAGTTAGTATTAAAACCGTGTTATAGAGCACATGAGGCAGAAATCAGAGCTCAGTGATGACATGTGGCTCTGATGTGCAATGAATATAGGTGGGAGGTTTGACAGTCTGAATGGTGGGAGGGCACAGTGCGTTGGTGATTGTTAGTCAAGCGCTCAACCTCATGCAACTGATTACGCAGGATCTGAAATGAAAAGAAAACATACAGGTTTAGCGTAAATTTAGATGTTTTCTTCACCATACTGTACATAGGCCGAATGTGAATTACGGTAATCGTTTGATAGCATACCAATACTGTGCCATTCGAGATCACATCCACTTAGCAGGTCTTATTTGGAGAAAAATCACAAAAAAAGAATGGATAAGTTTAATAACTATAACAAGTACAACTAATAATTCTAATAAGTATAATAACTGTAGTTGCTGAGCATATCTCAGATTGTTAATGAGCTTTCTTTACACAGGCTTGATTAAATATCTTTATTCTGTGAACATTTACATTCTTGTAAGATGAGAGATTCTGCATTCTTCCTCAGTAGCTTCTGGTATTGAAATTGGTATGACATAATTTAACATCTTAAAGGAATGCACAGATTAATAAAAACTGACTCATATTCGGCCGAAGGTTGATTGTGGCATAATGTGGAAGAGTTTCAGTCTGTACATCGTGCAATCCCCATGTACACCGGCAGTCTGGAGGTATTTTCTTGAGGCAGTTAAACCCCCTTTTTTTGGTATGCACAGTATGAACCATCGTCTAATAGAGCAGATGGAGCCTCAGTTCACCAGGACCTGATCACCTGGGGCCCCTTTCTCAAAACTTATCCTCCAGGATAAAAGTGATCCAGGTGGATTAAATCTGAAAACTGGGTTTCTTACAACAGAGTACAACATCGCTGACCTGGAAGATCAGGACTTGGATTTAGTAATCCAACCCAGACTTTAATGGGGCTTAAAGGTTTTCTTTGGGTTTTTCAAAACTCAGTGTAAGGTAATCTGGATAAAATTACACTTTTAAAAAATCTGGATAATTTTGATTCCATTTCAAGGGCTAGATTTAGAGTGGATTGACGAAATAGTTTCATAAACCTTACAGAAATTACTTGGAACATCATAAAATACAGGGGTGATACACCTGTGATCACTTAAACTAAAGTATTTGAACTAAAAATATTTTTTTCTTTTTTCTTCATGTTTCTTGAAGCTAATAAACACTTTACCAGATCGCATAAGAGTAAGGCCCTGCCATACTGCAGCCTGACCTTTATTTCTAACCTTTATTTCTCAAATGACGACAGATGATGAAATGAAAAAGGTCTGTTGTCAAAAAAAATAAATAAATAAACATACCTGTTGTTATTATGTCCAAAATGAACTGTACTTCATATGTCCGCAGGTGGAGAAAAGGTAGATCATTGATGATTTCGCTGTTATTACCAGATCAGCTGTTCTTTGTCCAGCAGATGGCCACATGGGGTATTAAAACCACTCCAGATCCTGATCTGGAAATCCAGATCCTGTGTTATCTCAATCAGCATAATCAAATCTGACATTGTTTTTAAAAATCAATGAGATCGTTTTGATCCTGGATAGGAAAAAGCGGGATCTGGTCATCCAGACCATTCTGATCCAGATTACAAGTTTGGAGATAGATAGAATGATAAAAATGTTATTTACATGGAGAGGTGGAAGTTGTCATTCATGGCTTGAAAGCTGTAAAGCAAGGAGGTTCAATTCAGTTAAATTCCATCTGTTTTGATGAATTTGTTTTTTTTTATTTGATTATCTTTGACTAGTGTCAGTACTTTTATTTAAACTGATTTCTGATGATATTTGTCCACTCAGCACCTGTTGCACTCCTGGCCAGGGCTGGCTGGGGGATTTTTACATATATTTGTCACATATTGTTTTCTATTGACTAAAGACTCTACATGAATATGAACTTAAACTTGAACTTGAACTTGAATTCAGTTCAATTCAAAGAACTTTATTTTTCCATTATGAATGGCATGTGTGAATAAATTGTCAGTGCATACACATGCAGTAATATGACAGACATTAATAACAGTAAATAAAGGCTGCTGTATGGAGAAGAATCTGTGACACATTAAAACATAGTCATTACAGTGGCACAGTTCAAAGTGCAACACACATAACATTACTTTTCACTAGTGAGCATCAGAAAATGTGTAAAAATCAAAAGTAAAATTTTCACTGTTTTGCATGTCATTTCATCTCAAAAAAGAATGAGTATGAATTCGCTTTTAAACAATGAAACGCTGACATTTTATCAGAAATGGATGCAAACCAGCCTGAACTAAAGCACCAAGTATGTAACTGAAGTAAACAGTCAGTACATCATTGCATTTCTCCAAATACTGTGTAGTGTTTTCACCGCATTTCAATCGAAACAATGCAGCAGTCAAGCCAAAATGGAATACAACTAGCCCAGTCAAAGCCCTGGCGCAAATTAGGGGCATATTTGATGTTACAGGTCTTATAGCCAGACTCTTTACATCAAACATCAATAGCCACCCAAGCTTTAAAACCTGCGCAAATGGAATACATTTCTGGGTACAATCAATCCAAGTCAAGCTTATTAATAAAGAACATTTTAAAACAACCAAGGATGACCACAATGTTATAAAAGTCCTAATCCAAGGTCCATAATTCAAGGATAATAATGTATACATCCTCCATGCATACACACACACACACACACACACACACACACACACACACATTGAGAGACATGTCATGAAGAAACTGTTTTTACACAGATGGGATTTTGAGCTGATGCTGTTCCATAGTTTAATGGCTGCAACCTCAAACAGCTGATCTCCCTTACACTTTCACTGTAGACTATGTGGCTAAGAGGCCTCTGTCTGATGACCTAAGGGGCCCACGGGTCGAGGGGCGGTGTGGGAGGTTGGATATTTACGCAAGAATCAGTCCTTTCAAAGCCTTAAGGATAAAGAGAGGCTTAACGTCACATCTGAAGCATAGTGGGAGCCGGGGAAGAAAAGCAAGTACACGAGTGATGCGGTCTCTTTTCCCGGAGCCAGTCAAAAGCACAGCGGCAGTGTTTTGTGTTGGTAGTGGGCTGGACAAGGACGGCTGACTAATGACAGAGTACAAGGAGCTACAATGACTGATAACTGGCAACATGCTATTATCTGGCCAAAGTGATAATTATTAGGCACACTGTAGGTCATCATCCACAGGCACACACAGCTCAGTGAACATGAGCTGAGAGATGATCTTTATTTATTCTTGGAGGGAAATTAGATAGAGACAAAATGACACAGGATTCACCAGGGAAAATGAAATAGAATGTAATAAAGCAGAGAGAGCAAGAAAATTTAATTTAAACAATTGCAGACATGTATAAATGTATGCTGCTAATGACTTCATCACATTAGGTAGACTTAATAAAGAAAATAAGGGAAAATTATAGGTTACTAATATATATGCATTTACTCATCGTTTGCAAGGTGGTTGCTATTTTGTCTGGGGGTTTTGCCATTTGGTTGCAATGGTGTTCTGGAGGGTTGCTAGGGCATTGCTAGGCAGTTGCTATGGTGTTCTAGATGGTTGCTTGGGCATTGCTAGGCAGTTGCTATGGTGTTCCTTTTGGTTGCTAAGATGTTGGTGGGTGGTTGCTATACTGTCTTAAGGTGTTGCTGTACGGTTGCTATGGCGTTCTGGGTGGTTGCTAGGGCATTGCTAGGCAGTTGCTATGGTGTTTCTTTTGGTTGCTAAGATGTTGGTGGGCGGTTGCTATAGTGTCTTAAGATGTTGCTATGCGATTGCTATGGTGTTCTGGAGGGTTGCTAGGGCATTGCTAGGCAGTTGCTATGGTGTTCCTGATGGTTGCTAAGCTGTTGGTGGGCGGATGCTACAGTGTCTGGAGGTGTTGGTGTTCTGGGTGGTTGCTAGGGCATTGCTAGGCAGTTGCTATGGTGTTTCTTTTGGTTGCTAAGCTGTTGGTGGGCGGATGCTATGGTGTCTGGAGGTGTTGCTATGCAGTTGCTATGGTGTTCTGGGTGGTTGCTAGGGTGTTCTGGGTGGTTGCTAGGGTGTTCCTTTTGGTTGCTAAGATGTTGGTGGGCGGTTGCTATGGTGTCTTAAGGTGTTGCTATGCAGTTGCTATGGTGTTCTGGGTGGTTGCTAGGTTGTTGCTAGGCAGTTGCTATGGTGTTCCTGATGGTTGCTAAGGCATTGCTATTCATATTGACTGAATTGTTTCCTTCCATTATGTCCTTTATAATGAGAAGAAAGTACGACCTGTAATTTGAACTGATTTAACCTGAGGTGTGGCCAGAGCCATGCCTTGATGCATCCACTTGACAACCATGGCATTTGGCGTGGAGACCGCCCTGTTGACCAAGCTGAGTCTGAGCCAGCATGTGGATCCAGTCGAGTGGCTGGATCCCCCTGCATGTGAAGCCTGTTTGTGTAGCCGGCAGGATAGTGTTGCTGCTCCTCTCTGTGCTGTTCTGAGAGGGGGCGTGAACCTCCATCTCTGTCTGTCAATACTGTCTGTCTGTCTTTACTGCAGCCACTCCTAAGAAAGACATTTAAAAAAAAAAAAAAAAACTACAAACAGCCTACCTCATTATGGAGTTGTTGGAACTGAAACATGTAGCTGACAACATAACACTGACTGTATTTTCCAAGCACATGTTTTCATTATGTCAGTTCTTCAAGTTGAAGAACTGACATAATGAAATCCAATGCATGTATGCAAACATAAACGGATAGTGAAAATGCTGGCACTCACAAAGAAACAACGCTTAAATGGAAAACAAGGTGGACACAAGGTGAACAAGGTGGAAAACAAGTACTGGGTATACCAAGGTAAACCCAGATACAGCTATGTTATAGAAATTAGATACAATGCATTATAGTTGAATTAATATAATATATATATATATATATATATATATATAAATACAATATATATATATATTATTATGTTTTTGAACTCATAGCTATAGGCCTACCCACTCACTACCAAAACAAAGCTCATGTTAACAAACGACTGACAGATTTTATTTAGTTATTTAGATGTCTTCAAAAAAAAATAAATAAAATAGATATATATTCAAACAAAATCCCTATTCTGCAGTGATTTCAGTATGAACAGATTTCAGTGTTTTCAGTGTTAACCCAGATTACTGGATGTGATTTTTTTTTTTTTTTTTTTTTTTTTTTTTTTTTTTTTTTTCAATTTTGGTATGAACATTTGGATCTAGTTTCAGGTTTTTTTGTCTTTTCCAATTTTATTTTTTCAGTTTCAAGTTTTAATTTAAGATGCTCCACTTCACGATTCCTTTAGAGCGCTCTATATATTGTCCAAAGCTAAAAATAAATAAATAAATGTATATGTAACCCCCCACCCATGTGAGAAAAAGCAAAGTGCCCTCCACAATGTCACAAACCAACAGTACCTGCAGGAGGTGCCCTCTTTGTTTTTTTCCTGCCCTTCACACAGCCGCCACTGTCCACACGTGTAAATTTATTGCACAGTTATGGTGACCTTCGATACTGAATTTATGACTTCATTTCAAAATTATGCTAAACAATGAAAACATACGATTTTTCTTTTTTTTTTTTTCCAGTTTGAAGCGCCTGAATGATAACCTCCTTTTCAATAGGGGGCGCTGAAGGCTTAAATACTGCACAGTTCCGGCGGACTCCCGGAAATACACACTTATTCGACACCAGTGAAGAAGAAAAAGTAAATTGCAACATGGCGACTCCCATGCACAGAATAATAGCCCGGAGGCAGGCGTGAGTAAAAACGATTTTGCCTAAATGAAATGTCATCATTTCGGTGTTATATTGTGGCTGAGGTATTAGCTCATGAACACACCGCTCCGTGAACAGCTTTAATGTGAATAAACCCAGTTCACCGGGCCTCACATGATGTGCTGCTAATCACAACAACGGCTTCACATCTGCCTGTCGTTTTCTCTCATCCTTCACACAATGAACACCACAACGGACCAATTTGTCTCGTTAAACTTCACGAGTAATTTGTGGATTCGTGTTTCATGTGTTTAAAAATCCAAATAATTGATTATTTATCAGGAAGCGGCTTCATTTTGTTACAGCAATGAATGGTAATTTCAAATGCAAAGTGGTCGATACAAAACAATCCGGCTTGGTATCATTGTTACAGACAATACTGCAATGATTGTTCAATGCCAAGACCAGTTTAAGCCAACAAATTTAATCGATTATTGAAGCGGCTAATCGTGTAATGGTAACTAGTCGTCATGTTTGTCGACGTTCAAATTTGGTTTACCAGATTTCTTCTTTGCTGTGTTGAATTCAGGGAGGCCAACAAGCAAAATGTGCGCTGCCAGAAGTGTTTGGAGATGGGACACTGGACGTACGAGTGCACGGGGAAGAGGAAGTATCTGCACAGGCCTTCAAGAACAGTGGAGATGAAAAAGAAACTGAAGGAGAACGAGATGAAACAGAACAGCATCACCGGGTAAGATGTCTGAACACACCGCCTCTGAAAAAAAGACAATATCCAAGGCTTTAACAGGCTGTGACAGCAGAGATCGTCACTGTTATTGAGCCTGCTTTGGGGATCAGGGGTGTGATGTAGCATGAGCAGACTGGAGAGGCTGAGTGGTGCCTGTGACCCTGTTCCCACCTGGTTTTAACATCCATCCTGAGAAATCTGAACACAGGATGGCACCTATAAGTACAGGTGTAAACAGCAGCAGTGTGTCCTCAATGTCTCTTGAGTGATCGGACATCAGGACACAGTCGGAGGTGGCCTGGGACGCTTTTGTCCACGTGGAATTTGAAGTTTAACATACATTGAAGGGCCACTTACTAACTTGACATCCTCTGGACTCTCAGCTGATGGATCAAATGCAAACTGAGGTGCAGGTCGGCTATAAAGCAGCTGCTTAATGAATAAAAACACAAACTGTCTAGTTTGTGGAGTGGAGCCAGGAGGAGCTCAGCTCCCTTTAGTAAGACATGAGCTCCACTAAAAACATGATGCAATAAATTTTAAATAACTAAAATATCTAAAATATCTATTGACAACATGCAGGTTTTTTTTTCTTCAATATAAAATTTGGAAGCGGTGGCTGTTCTTCTAACCCTAGATGTAATAGTTACTATAGGAATACTACAGAAAAATTACAGGCAGCAGTATGAATCTGTGCATTGCAGTTATTTCAAGAATACCACAGAAATATTACAGGTCATTTTATCCACTTAATCAGAGAACCCTCTCAAACCCGCTGGAATAATTCAGTAATCTGAGCCTGAACGTGATTGGGTGGAGCTTATAACAGATGTGAAGTGCGTCTTCAGTGATTGACAGCACATCAGAACAAGGCTGGAGTTAGCGAGGATGTCTCTTTTTCTTAAATACCTGCTGAAATGCCATTTTATTTTTATTTTTTGCGTGGAACTCTCTCTCTCGATCACTCTTAAATGAACCTGCATCTGGCAGGTTAAGGCCAATAAGAAATACAAAAAAACTCAAAAATAGCAAAATATAAATCGTGATAGAATGAGTAAGGTATGAAAAATGAGAAATTAGCCTAAATGAATAAATGACTAAATTAAAAACTCAAAACAGTAGACTAAAAGTAAATAACTGGTTACAAGTGCAAGATAAAATAATAAAAGGAACTAAAAGAGAGGAGATGTATAGAAGTGAGTAACACCGGAAAATAAAAGGCAGGGTATTAAAAGGAAAACATTTCAGAACAGCATAGGAATGATATGAATAGTTAATGGAATATTTCACTCTAAATGAAAATGTATTCATTATCTGCTCACTCCCCTCTCCACTGAAGGAAACAAAATGTGCAGTATAATAATGTTTTTTTAGCCAGACAGTTGCAGTGCACGGTGGGTGCAAAAATCCACATTATTGCCTCATTATCGCCTACATTTTCCTCACGGACAAAGCTCTGGTTGCTGCACTCCTTAGTGGAAGAAACAGGAAAAAAACAGGAGCTGGCAAGGGGTTTTGTGCAGTTCTTCTGATAATTTGGGAGAAAGCTGAGATGAAACCAAGTGGGCTAACTCCCTCTCTGCATTTGCTTGAGCTCCGAGCTTTTGAATTTGAGTTTTGCTGATATGGGGCTGGTGAGTAGATAATGATAATGAATTTTCATTTTGGGACGAACCGTTCCTTCAAGTACTACGTGGCTCTCATCTGAACTTTGATGATAGATGCCGTGGGAGATAAGAATTTCTCTCTTTCATTTTAAAGCCCAGATTTTCTCGGTGGGTCTGACTGTATGGATCAACAGGCTTTGCAGTCACAAGCCTGAGGCCTCTGGTGAAGGAGGAGAGCTGCTCGACATGTGTGGGCTCTGCAGTTTTCTTCTCTGTTTGTCTAATTTGTGTTCTCTCAAAGATGCTCTGGATTGTAGGGCTGCTGCCAGGCTAAAATGATTAATGATCATCTCAACAAGTTTGATGGATTTGGCTGTTGAGTTGGACAAGGTGTTTGCCAAACTAAGCTGAGATGCCAGATTGCGAGAGGCTGTCGGCAGTGGAATGGTAAAAGGAAGCACAGCAGCTTCTGACTTTCATCAAAGACCCTGAGTCTACAGAGAAAATGGAGACAATGTTCTACCAGACACCAAAACCTTGAATATGAGCCTTCTCTGTGTTCTACATGATCTGTAAATTCATAGGAAAGTCTATGAAATTGCCATTGTAGAACATTGAGGCACTGGCAGTGGAAAATGTTATTGTGCATTATCGCCATCTAGTGGTGGACAGTATAGACGCAGCATATTGTGCTGTTGAACTTTTTTTTTTTTTTTTTTTTTTTTTTTTTAACCTCTAATGTCAAGTTATTGCTGTTAAAGCTGTTAATTTTTCCTGTTCGCAGGCCAGGAAGAGAAGGCTCCAATGAGAAGAAAGTAAAGAAGAAGTAAGTGACGCTTATTGTGATTTGACACTGTTTGATTGTTTGGATGAACATGAGTTATCATTTTTGATGTCGCACAAATCAGTGACCAGTTCAGTCAGCTGTTCAGTAATAATTAGTTACAATTCAGTTATTCTGTTCATAATTAGACATTTTAATTCATAGAAAAAAAAGTAATCTACACAGAATTTGTACATGTATGGGACAAATAAACATTTGACCCTTTTCTTTGTGTTACTTTGAGATTCCTCACAGCCTTATTCCTTCAAATTAAAACTCGCAGTTAGCACTTTGAATTAATAATCCACAATGCTTTCACAGACTCAAATGTGTGTTGTGCTTCACTCTGTTGACAGTTGATATAACACAATCGTGATTCAGCCTAAACCCACTTTCCAAAAGCTTTCAGTTTTGTTGTTCTAAACACTTTGCAGTGAGTAGCACTTCCCTGGGAAAAATCCTCTTGTGCACAGGAAGTGATACATTTTATGGCTGGGTTTGAAATAAACAGAAGAAGCCTGAGCAGTGAGGGCCACAATGACTGTCAAACAGTCAAAAAAAAAACCCTGAATAGGTATAGGTATATGCATTTTGTATAATGAATTTATGGGCTCTGCTGTTTACCATTAATATTCTTGAAATACTTCTAAATGCTACATTTATTTAAGGAAGAAAAGATGAAATAAGTGTGAAATTTGTGTAAATGTATGATCTCTGCTGTCTTACAACTTGAATGTTATGCATACATTTAAAATTTTACAACAGTGATGAGTCTACTTTCTATATATTCCCTCTGCAACCGGTGGCAACGGAGGGAAAAAATCAATTAAAAATTTGTTTGGAAAATGAAAGAGATCAGGCAGAGGGTAGACTCAGATGCAGCTTTTTTTTTTTGTTTTTTTCTCCACGCGAGGCGGTGGTGCTGTTACTCATTAGCTCAAGTCTACATTCAGTATTTTTATGTGATCAGGCCAGTGTAGAACTTGAGCTGCAGCTTGGTAGGTCTGTTGCAAAGTTCATATCTCAGTTGTCTTTTGTCAGGGTGTTATCACAGGTTGATGATTGACTTGAGGCTGTTGGCTAAAATCCAACTGCAGCTATTATGTAACTCCTTTATCACAGTTTGTAAAACATGTCCGATGTCGTGCAGACGTTACTGTCTTTGTAGACATTTTCGGGAGCCGGCGTAAAGCCCTGCTGATGTGTGTTTCATAGTTGTCGTATAGCTGCCCATGCATGTTTGTTTTTGAGGTGTGGCGTGTGCTGACGGGCAATGACGTCAAAGCGCTGGCGACTGGTGGGAAGTGAACTGCAAAACATCAAAGTGCAGGAGATGTCTCTAGGGGCCCCAAAAATGACAGGAACCTCACGGGTTATCACTTCCTAACCTCAAAGTCATTGTGTTATTTAATTTCCAAGGCAGTAGCTGTAGAGACCCTTCCTCCTTTTGTGAGAGGGAGAGTGTCAGACTGTCAGAACGGCATGAGGCAACTTAAAATCAGCGCAGACATCGTCCCTACTTGTCTAGCCTTCTTGGAAAGTTGCACCAGCTCCTGTTTTCCTGCCCACAGCCCACGCAGCGTTTCATTCACTGTACAAGACTTAAGTAACATGTGATGATGCTCTGTGTTTTCGGCCTCTTGCTCCCAGGTCTAAAGACTCCAGCGACAGCAGCAGTGATTCAGACAGCTCGTCCGCTGACTCATCGTCCGACAGCAGTGACTCCTCCAGCTCCTCGTCAGATGACAGCGACAGCAGCAGTGACAGTGACGATGACAGCTCTTCCTCCTCCTCCTCTTCCTCCTCCTCTTCATCTTCAGACAGCTCAGACTCAGGAAGTAGCAGTGATTCAGATCAAGGGCCACCAAAGAAGAAGAAAAAGAAGAAATGAGCAAGTTGTTGCAATAAATGTTTTTTTTTTTTTCTGTTTTATGCTTTTTTTTTTATTTGGCCAAGTTCAATTTTAGATGTACACTTGGTTATGATTTTTTTTTTTTTTTTTTTTTTGAGGTTACTGTACTTAAATCCATCACAGTGGGATGGATCTGAATTTCTGATTTCAGCTTGTGAGTCATTCAGGTGTTTACTACTCCTACCAATAGTGGATTATGGACTAGAATTGGTTTTGAGTCATGCAGATATTTTTGCTGTCTTGTTTTGTTATCAAAGCATCTTTTTTTTTCCTGTCACTTGTGTTAATGTGATATATCCTCAACTTCACTGTTCTGTCAAGATGTCTGTTTTAAATAGTTCGGATGGAATTTCATGTTGAATCTTGTGAATTTGTACTAAAGTATATTTTTAGTCAAAGCTTAAATCTGTACAGCTCACAGTCTTTTAAATCTTATCAAAAAAAAATCCTCATAAGCCAATACAATACCTAGAACTGAAAAGGCATTAAAGGGAAACCTTTTAATGGAAACTGAATAAAAATCGTCTTCGTGGTCTGTTTCAATGTGTTTCCAGTCAGGGTGAAGTGTTGCTGTCATTGTGCACTCACTTATTCAACAGCAAAACAAACTTGCTTCGTTATTTGCACTGACAAGTAAAGGTTTTCGCTGCAGTGGAACACATCAACTCAGTTTTTAATATTTAATGCGAGAATAAAATGGCAGCACATTTTGTTCTTCATAATGACAGTTCAAAAGGTCATCGCCGCACTGTGGCAGGAACAGCGGTTACTAACATACATTATTTTATTCAAAAGTTTCCCACTTGGCCTATCAAAGTCTGGATGATGACCAGGGATGGATTTTGAGTGAAAATTCAATAACAATTACAATTCACAGTTGGCAGATGCTGTTATCCAAAGTGATGTACATGTGAGATTTTTATCCACCACAAACACAAGATTGAAAGGGACTCTGTGGATTGAATGGAACTTGGTAGCTTGTGCCAGCGCTGAGGAAGAGAAGAAGGCTTTTTATTCTTTTATTTACTCTGGCCCATTACTGTCACAATCTGTTTATAGCTTGATCAAACCCATAAAGCAGGGGTTTTCAACTGGTTTTGTCCCAGGGACCACCATTGTAACCAAGAAGCAACTCGGGGACCACTGCTTTGGGGGACGTTTGTTTTATTTTGCACCATGCTTAAAATAAAAGAGTAGCTTATATAGGCCTATATATGTAAAGAAGGCTATTTATTTGCATCAGTCTATTTATTTGCATCTTGTTATAAAAAGAAGAAGAAGAAGTCAATTAATAATGAACAACAATAGGATGTGGGAAGCCAAGAGGGCTTGTGCTGAACAGTTAGCCTACTTTACGTTAGGCAGGGCTCGGATCGAAGTCATGCAAAGAGACAGTCCATTTTTTTCCGTTTTTTTTTTTTTTTTTTTTTTTTTTTGCTTCTGGGGTCCGTTTCACGAAGCGGGTTCAACAAACTCCGAGTCTTAACCCAAACTCTGAGTTGATTTACACGGAGTTTGGAAACTCTGAGTTTTCGGTTCCAGAACAGCTGATTTGAGTTAGTTTGATCAACTCGGTGTAGTTTCACCTGGAGTTAGGCGCGTGCACCACAGCTATAAAAAGACAGCCCCGATTTGACGAGTCACCATGGCAACGGGGAAGCGTCGGGCTGCGTTTTTCACCGCATTCATTTTTTTTTTTTTTTTTAAGTGCAACATCGCTGCAGCGGCAAAGGAGAGGGAGACAGCGTTGGAGAACACTGCTGCTCGGGTCAATGCGTAAGTTTAAATGTAGTCCGTTGTAATAATATTACAGGGGAAAACTGCTTGAATGGTAGCCTATTAATTTATTTCATTTAGGTGTAATCCCGCGGGGGAGAAGCGCACTTGGCAGCAGCTTAAGATGAAATATAAAAACATTGTTCAGACATCTATGCGCGGTCTTATAACCATCTCCCGACAAATATTTAATTCTCTGCGCAGTAACACTGCACCTTCATCCACGGCATCATTGTCGAAAGGACATGCCATGTTCGTTTGAGTTACATCCTTTTGTGAAACGGAAAACTCAGTTTCCCTCATTTCAGGGTTAACAAACTTAGAGTTTTCACTAAACCCGCTTTGTGAAACGGACATGAGGCTTGGGAGAGTCTCGATCAACTCCAGTTGACATAATCTGGATGGGTAAGTTATTCACAGAAATGAATTGTGAATGGAAAATAAATTAAGTCTAAATAATAAATCATTTTAAAAATTATTATTATTATTTTCCATTTACAATTTCACGGACCACCTGCAATACCGCCGCGGACCACCGGTTGACAATCCCTGCCATAAAGCATCTCCGTCTGATCAACAGTACAGCGAGGGCCTATGTGTACATTTTAAAAGTGGCCTCTCACAAAATCAGACATGGCAGTTCCCTGTTTTCTATGAGCCGTTTGGACTTTTGCATTTTCAAGGCTACCACTAGGGGCACCGCTGACAACGGCAGAAATTGATATCTCAGTGTTCTTGACCAAGCACTACTCTGATTTTCTCATAGTAATTGATCTGCTTAGGGAAATTCTTGTCTTGTTCCTGTCTTAAAGGAAAGAGTTGTCTGGTTTAAGGATGATCTGTAAAAAGAAAAACAAAAGCAACACTGATTTAAAACAGCTTTTGTGTGTGTTTGGTGCCATTTTGTTGTGTGGTGGCTTATTTTTTTCTCATTCCCACTGGATAACTTGTCAAACATGGACATTATGACATCATGGCTCAGTTCTTGGCATGCGGTGACAATATAATATGATATGGGAAAAATTTCAACCCTAAAATAGGCTATTATCAGCAAATGTCAGGTTTTGGTGTCTGTTCCCCAGAATCAAAACAGATGTCTTCTTTCTAGACTCAGCACAGCGCATCAGCGAGCAACCGAGCAACGATCACACAAGAAGAAATCCATTACAGAGCAAACAGCAGTTTCTACAATGACAGCAGTCACAGTGCACCAGCATATAATGCAGAATATGCTTTGCAACTCTAAGTTCTTGCCACAAAAATGCTGTCTCACTACTGCTGCTTCTCTCTCCACTTACACAAAAAAGTGGAACACAGCTAAATGGAGCAAGGCTTGCTCTGGGAGTTGTTGAGAGGCATTCTGGGAAATGTAGTTAAATAGTGACAAGTAGAAGTAGACAGCCTGCAAGTTAAGAGAGGAAGGGGTGCACCAAAAAAGTAAACTACAACTCCTCATCCCATTACAGGCATGCACTGGTCATCACTAACTGATGATGCTTAAATGCAAACTTCTGTTTTGTGTGGTAAAAATGGTTTTTCCTTACTTACAATTTACAGTGGGTCCACACAATCACTTTGAGCATTGAGCAGTCGAGACCTGCATTAACAAAAATAGTTATAAATTTTGAAAAACTGGCCGTTAGAGAGGGCACGTGGAAAGTGTGAATGGTCACACGGCGAGGGTTAAGACACGTATGGAAACGATGCAACGATGGGCGCATAGAGGTCAAACCTGATTCACTCTGATCAAACTCAGATGCCATCTCATACTGTGAGTGTGACCACACTGCTACGTTTCCATTCAGCCGCTGACCTTTGAGAGTGTCAAAACCTCCACAGCACTGCATCGGCTTGAACTGCAGCCAGCACTCCAGCAAGTGGCACTTTATTTCCTTCTCAGGTTGCAGTATAGTGATACTTTTTAGACATGACTGCAGATGCAAAGTTACCATTCCTCCCTGTTTTCTTCTTTGTACCTCACAGCCTCCCTCGAAATAGTAAAATTTCATCAACATTGAACATTTTTTTTTAACTGTGTCTGATGTCTTCATTTGAGCGCACTTCCTGTGTCTGTGAAAATGTGACCACGTGTGTGTAAAAACAACCCCACACTATACTGCAACTGCAGTGTCCTTTTCTTTTTTAAGCTCTGAGAGGCCACAGGAATAACACATGCAAATTCTTATTAACAGATGCAAACCCTAAATTTTACATGAAACCTTATTCCAACAAGCTCAAAATAATGTCTGGCATCATGCGCAGACAATCCTTGAAGGTCTCAGGGGTCATTTAAGGATTTGGAATATGAATGCAGGCAAGTTTTCAACTCCTGTTGTTTAAAGTTTTGTCCTCAGAGATAACCCAAATCACCTTATACTGAATCCAGTGTCCCATGTGAGGCAGAACCATAACCACAAATAGCCTATCTGAACTGAATCGCTTATCTAAAGATGACAACATTAAAGAAGGACTTCCTTTAAAAACTCTCAAACTACAAAAAAGTCCTTCTCACTAAATGCTGTGTATTTATTTAACAAAAAGGAAGAAAAAAAAAAACACATTGTGAACAAAATGTCTACCACCATGTGACATTTGTTCATAGCAGCTACAAAACGAGAGGCCCGTTACCTGCAGTCAGAGCAGACAGAAAAGCCTCACTGACGAGCTACCGGCGGTCACATGACGCTACATGCACCGCCGCCCGTGCTGCCTTCACGTACTCCTCGTGCTGCCTTCACGTCCTCCTCCAGTCGTTTGAAGTCCTAACTTGTTGCATGCCCTTGGTTAAACATAATAATTTCGTTTTAGTGGCAACCTACCTTGAATGAAGGGGGTGGGGGGGACTCAGTTTGGGAAATGCAATAGCCTACATTTATTTACCAAAAGGCGTGTGACAAGTGAAAAGCAAACAAAGAGCTTGAAAAAAATAATGGAGAATTTCATTAATTGTTTACATATAACGTCAAAAAAGAAAACAAAAGAACAGGCAAACCAAACAATGCTGCATGCAAGTCATATGTAAATAAGCGTCATGATTCCTTCATAGATGGAGGCAGGGATTTGGAAATACATTTTAAATTATCCGAAGTCTTGTATGTATTCTGTGGAATTGAACTGCTCCTGATCAAGTTTTCCCCATTTATTTATGCATTTATTTATTTATTGTTAGAGACAGACACATTATGCATTGATAAACTAAAAAACAGTTATCCAACATGGCAGTGTTTTTAGCTTAGTGTGCTAATTTACAACACATGCCATGTACCCATAAAGTGGGGAAAAATAACAGAAAAAAAAATGTATGTATGAGTTCAGATTTAGGTCTAGTTTAATTCACTAAAAAAGACATGATCACACGTTTGAAACCGCATACCGGCGTGTAAAGATCAATTTACTGAGTGGTACAGTGAAGTTGGTGTTACAGAGCAAACAAGACACTGCAGTGCCAACCACAGAATAAAATATCGTGTCCTGATATGGCATTCTGAGTTGCGATCGCAAAAATTGCTCGTTTATTTGAAATCCATAAATGGCTCCCCACATTTGACTGCAGCTCCTTATTGGTCCTTATCGAAATTTGACAAGCTGGAGAAACTGATGTACGTTTTCAAGAGTCCAGGTTGTATTTACCACCTGAAAACCGAGGTAAGCGGTGTTTTCAAGTAGGAAGTCAGTGTCGCTTGTTGTGGTTCGGTTTTAATAAACAACAAGAAACCTCATCCTCAGCAGTGGCTGGGTCGTTAATTGCGTATTTTCCGACAGCACCTGAACACAACACGCTTGCTGCCATCCATGCATCCAATACTGTTGTACCTGCTGGCTAGTTAACTTAGCTAGCAACCTTACCTAACAGTCACTACTGTTGAAGAATAATGAAATGAATGAGAGACAAAATGATATTACGTTGTCTTCCGCTAAATTTTCTGTTATATTTGAGAGGGAAGATGACGTCCGTCCGTTTGTTTTTGGTATTATAGCTGTTATAACGTTTCGCTGAGTCCATTTTGCGTGTATCTGGAAGTGGAAAAGACAAAGAGAAAAGAGCTTTCCAGTAGCTAGAATGGTTTGGGCCTAAATAGAAGATAAGAGGTAAGGATGTTCGCCGGTGTGTGAAACGTTACATGGCAGCCGACTCAAATAAGTGGTTTTCTGACATTTTGTATGAGTGTTCACTTTAATTTTCACTGTGTATTTCCCAGGCTCGGGGCCAGCTAACTGTTAGCCTAGCCGCATACTAGCAGAGCAGGCTAGCTAACGTTAACGTAATGCTAAAGCAAATTGGCAGAGTAGTGGATATCATGTTAGCTTTGTGCTAACTGGTCAAACTTGCTGGTTGGATTTTTTTTTTTTTTTTTTTTTTTTTTTAGTTAGTAATGTCGGCAAACACCGAATACAAGATTACCTCGCAATGTGCATCTGTGTTTGCTTTTCATTATGTTTTTTTTTTTTCTTTTTTTTTCTCCCAAACAAAGCACAATGTTTGTGTTAGTGGGTCGTATTTTGTCTGTGTAGCTACTAGTTCATGACGTCTTATGTTTTTGTACTATCGTTATGTGATATGCACACTCTGGTAGGTAAAAGTTAACTTGCATGTACAAACAATGTGATAAATTCAATTCAAGCAATTCTCCATCCAATAGAGACATTGCACAGAGATTTATTATATAATTGTGCTTGGTGAATTAAACTGTAGCGCACTCCACTCAGCTTAGAAAACGACAACAACCAAGCCGCCTGTCATTTTAGTTTTGCCTGCGCATATATTGACTTTTTTCCACAGTAAATGGAGAACCTAACCTGGAATAGGTCTATAGCAATAGTCAAATATTTGCAGTGACCAGTTAAAAAAAAAAAAACAACTCTTCTGGCTTCTTGAACTGGAGCATCATTATAACCTATACTTCATTTATTCTATCAGATTACTATCAAGGCTACATCCAGCCTGCTTAGAGCTAGATCTGCACTTACTGTAGCTAAAGGAAACTTCTATTTTAAAGGAAAGAAATGTGATAGCTTATGTGTCTAGCAAAAAGGACAGCTGATATGCTTTTCTAGGAAGCCATTTTACATGCCACTGTTGGGGGGAAGGGCTGGCAAATGTATCATAAGTCCAGTGTAAGTCATATAACTTAGGATGTACATGTCTCCTTAACAAAAAAAAAAAAAAAAAAAACCTTGTATATGGAAACTGAGTCAGATTATCAAACTTGTTTTTCTTGTCTGACAGATGGTGTGTGTGTGTGTGTATCTGTGTGTGTGTACATGTGTGGGGGTGCTCTGAGTGCTTAAGGTCATGAACTCGTTTATGGCATGTAGCTGTGAACTCACACAACAGTTGTAGTCAGGTGTGGGACGTTTGAGGTGATGATGGAGTTGTTGTTTTTTAAACAAGGTGAAGAACAGTTACATTAGTTTTAAGAAACATGGACATATTTATGCTATTGTTTGCATATGCTGTTAAAGAGACGGGACAAAAGAAGCTCCCTTTCCATGTAGAAAATGTTATGGCAGGTCAAGGTTTGTTCTGTGTAGTGCTTGTGACGCAGCTTACTGTGAAATCCTCCACACTTCCTGTTTAGATTTTGCTGGATGGTTCCGGTTTAACCATTTCCTTCATAGCTCAGTGCAGGTCACATACAAATATTCTCTTGAGGTGTTATGGTGACATGTGTGTCCTCCCTGGACTGTGCGTATTTTCTTTGGCTTTGGCAGCTCTATTGTAAGTTGAGGCAGTGCTACAGTTTGTTTTTGCAGGCTGGATGTTTGGGAAATGAACAACACCTATCTTGCTCTAGGCTATTCGAGAATACATGAGTATACAAAATTATAGGACCGCCCTCCTTAAATTTATTTGCAACCCTTTTTGGCACAGTCCATGTCTGAACTCTCCCAAGGCTTAACAATCCCTCTTTATCCTGCTTCATCCACTTCGTCATCATCTCCTTTTCATGATTGAAGAGGATTTAATAAGTCAAAAAGCAATCATAGCATTATCCTGGGTTGCCTTTTTTATGGAAGGCACAGGTGGCCTTAATAATTTTTACAGGGTTGTTTTACAGTTACCTAGGTTTTTAGCAATCACATTCTTCTTTTAAACCTCGCCTTAGAGCTAATGGTCTCTTCAGCTATGACCAATAAGCCAGGTTAAGTTCATAATCAAATCTTGCGACTCTTATAATAAAGGGGTTTGTTGAGAGCCAGTTGTCTGAGGACTCTTCCAGAGTCAGCCAGTTTAATTAGCTCAAATCTAATCAGACATCAGCGGCTTTTTTTTTTCTGTCAGTGCTGTTGCTCACACAGCAGAAAAATATGCTGCTCGCTGTGTCCTGACCTCACGCATCTGTTCTTCAGCTTTTGTTTCTCTAGGACCAGAGTTTAGCTTTCATGTGGGCATATAAGCTTGTGTGAGGTGAAGCTCTTTAGGCTTATTTTATTTCACAGCTGTAGCATAGATTGTATTGTTAGATGTTGCTCTATCATATTGTTTTTGAAATAGTTCAGTTATGACATCTAGCAACACCAGTACTAGCACATGAATAATAAGGAAAATAATAATGAGCCTCATTGGCAGATCACTTTTGGGAACAGTTTAAGTGCTTTGCAGGCAATAAAATTAAACCAAAAACACAAAATAATACAAATGACAAACAGGAAGTAAAAGGAGAGTCAAGCAGACAAATGCAGCAAAAATACAGTCTAAACTATTAACAATATTTTGATTAAAATAATTAGTGATTTAAAAGACTCTTATCATGGCAATACACAATTCTTAGGTTTTGGGTTGCAAAGTGAAAGAACCAGGATGTGAATCATGCTGTTGCATCTTTTCATCAGCTAGTGTTTTTATACAGGAATTACGAGTTTGTTCAAGGCTTGTGTGTGAGTGTCTTGTCTGGAGTGTGTGGAGCATGTTGACGACAAAATCAGTAACAGTAATTATCTCAATATATTTTTCCTCACTATCAGTACAAAAAATTTTCAATAATGTCTTGATAAATTGCAACCTCGTTATGGTCCATTATTGATGCACAGAATAACCAGTCATGTGGCAATTCACAATAATAGACAGTATGCACACAAATGACACAAACAGCCAATCATGTGGCAGGAATAGAGAAATTTCCAGTTGCACGCCCAATTATAAGTGAGGAGACACAAACCCTACACAGGAACTGCAGGCTGCGTGGTTAGATGGTCTAAAGGAGATTAGTATAATGAGCCAGAAGATTGTGGTTTCCTGATGTTCCTGTTGTTACTCAAGTAAAAAGTAGCCTTTAAATGTGACATAATAATTACTTAATGTATTTAAACAATGAGAAGGAGTGCCCTAATCAGCACGTGTATCAGCATGGCTGTGATTTGGCCGAAGATAACAACTACATGACCTTGAGTGTGATATTGCTTTCATACAACAGTTCTACAAGCAGTGCCATTTATCAAATAATGGTAATAAGCAACAACAGATCACGAGTTATTTAATCACTGTTTTGGCTCCACCAGCACAAATATTTCCATCAGTGTTCAAGCAACTCAACTGAACATGGCTGAAAACAGTTTCCTGACTAGGGATAGCAGGACAGCGGATTTTGGATCGTGATTAAAACAACAACAACAACAACAACAAAACACACACACACACACACAAACAGTTGATGGTGGTGAATTTCCAGTATCAGGATAAATTGGGATAATCGTGAATATCCTCATGAATGACTTGAAAAGACTGTCTAGTTTGCTATCGAACAGTCCTATATTAGTTGTGTTGGTGAGAGTGTGAATCTGTCCTTGTTTGTTTTTAAAAAGGACATTGAGTAAACAATGTGTTCCCCATCTCTGATACAATAAAAATATTTGTTTCTTAACATATCTTTATCTTATACACAAGTATAAGATAAAGGGATCCCAGTATGTTTTTGTGCCATTTGAAGCATATTTTGATGATTATTTGGGTAATATTGTGAATTGCAATTGTTTTCGCCAGGATAATTGTTATATAAAATCCAATTGCTATTCCTGACCACTGCAGGTTTCCACCCCTTTATTTTTGTTGCCCAGAAAGTTGGCTGTTAGGCAGCGCTTACTAACCCTCATCCCACCAACCGTAGCCCCAACCACAGCTAAAGCAATGGGAGGTAGACCTACCTTACAGTCAACAGGTGGGGCAACAAACGCAGAGAGCAGCCGCCCCTTTTGTCTTCTTTTAATGACCATTCATTATTTAATTCTGGTGTTACTTTTTAGGAATGTGTACATCTTTGTGCTGTCGTGATGCAAAATCACTTATGCAGATCATGGCCATGAGTACAATTTACTTTATATATAATCGTAAAATGTCAGTAGTGCTGTTATACTCTATATCAGCACTTGTGGAATGCCTGTTGTCCAATGTGATCGCTCCACCAGAACTAGGCTACCTGTTGGGTAAATTGAGATAATTATTGGTATTGACCAATGATAAATTTGATCTTCATAACAGTTTTGGCCATATCACCCAGCCCTAATTCAGATGTCCAGAGTAGTAAGCAATAATTTAGTATATTTCTGTTTCTGGTTTCTGTTAGCAGATATTCCAGTGTCAAATTTAGCTTCAACTGTTTGCTGAGTAATTAGCTTGTGACTGATAGATGGAAAAACACCACACAGCACCAATAGAGAACTTCTGTGACACCACAAACAGGGTGGGAATAATGTGCTTAACTTTATCTGTTGCCATCACGCATGTGATAAGTCCCAGGGTGTAGGCATTAATTCTCACGACGCATCCAATTAGAATGGCTAAGGTCATGTTTGAACATGACCAAAGTGTGTTGTCCTTTTTAGCAGGAAAAATTACCCTGATAGTGTTGTCCTTTTTAGCAGGAAAAATTACCCTGATTGAGGAACAGTTAATAAATGGTTTAGGTTAGTAATAGACTGTAAGTAAGCATTTTGGCTCAGGCTAAATGCAGGCCTGATGCACCATAAAACAAAGCCCGAGTTGGATCTGTACAGCAGTGCCAAGATGTGTTTCACATTACCTAGATTTTCATTGTTTTTCCACGTATGCTAGGCTTTTTGCCAGTGAAGAGATTCCTTTGGGTCAGCTACAGGACCAGTAATTATTTTTCTTTTGTTTCCACATTTCATGCTGTAAAAGGTGTGTTTATTCAATCAAGACAGAGTTTTGATGACTACAGAGTCACTAAAGATTGTTAAACCCCACTTATCCAGAGTGTACTGTACATGTAGAAACAATGGTGCTGCACAGGTTGAAATTTTAGTTGGGTCATAGACAAATACCATAGTGTTATACTGTCTGAAGGGGGGAAAAAACCTTTCGAGGTACCTTGTTGACTCAAGAACTAGAGAAAAGGTGCAAATTGCTGAACATTTTGCATTTTCAAGGTTCAGTACAATATTATCACAGTTCACTGTGACTGGCCAAAATTCCTTTTGACAGGCTTGGTTTGCACAATGAAGAGAAGAGCTTTAGTGTAGCAAAGCTTAAACATTTATTTGTTTGAAATACTGCCAAGATACCAGAGTGTTGTGTGCTATGTCCCACGAATAACTGAAAAACAAAAATGCCCCACACATTGTGCTATTGCTGTGTAAAAACTGTATGGGAGAAACACTCACCTCACAGTGTAATTATTACATTTAAACCCTAACCCAGATAAAGCTTGTCTGCCATTCCCTCTATTATTACTTAGACTGTTTGGCTCTTTTGTAAGGTGCAAAGCCAAAGCAGGCAGAATTTATTAATGGAAAGAGATGTATCTAAACGTGTAAAACTCAGGGGATCCACTAACTTTATCTCACTTCAAAGCAGGGCATAAGAAATAAATACTAGCCCATGATCTTGCGCAAATGATAAAAGTGTAGAGATGTTACTGCATTTATACATGTTTAGAGGAATATGTAGTCTAATCTGTGAATCTAAAAGCTTGTTTTTTTTTTTTTTTTGCAATCTTCAGAGCTCTAGAACTATACAAGGCCAGGGTAGTTTTAAAAGTACAAAAATGAAGGCCAGAGTAGTTTTAAAGGTACAAAAATGAATGCCAGAGTAGTTTTAAAGGTTCAAGGCCAGCATTTATTTTGTATTCATTCTGCATGAATTATGAGCCCTGCTGCTAAAATTTCACACAGCCATTAATATCAATGGGCTGCTTCTGATTTTCAGTCACACACTGTGCGAGTGTCTATGTTTTGCTGTGATGTACTGTCGCACTAGTTTTCCCTCCTCTGCTCTCTGTGTTTCACCGGGGGCGGGGCTTAGCCACACACACAGAGCAGAGCCGAGGAGATACAGGTGAAGTGAGGATAACGTTACCCAAGTTGACAATGACGACAACTCGTTACGTCACTGTAAGTGCAATAAAAGCTCCCCAACAAGATTAATTTATTAATGTAATTCGCCCTGAAACCACAGCTGTCGACACCAAACATCAGACATTCAGGCCAAAATATCTGCGTTTTTCTGGTCTCTCCTTAAAAAAGAACAGCAGGGAACTGATTGACAAGAAGGACGAGATCACACTGTGTTCTGTGAAAAACTGGCAGGCCACACACTGTCACACACACTATTTCTGTACATTCTGTACATTTGTTTTCACATGCAAGTTGTCTTGATGTACTTTTTTTAAAATAATGTTTCAATTACCAGTAGTTAATAAGTTAATGAAACTGACAAATTAGTTCTCAAATGCAGACCAGTCACAATACTAGGCCCTGATCATACACTGATTCAGATAATATACACCTGCTGAGTGGAGGCATTCCAGGCAGTGAGTTAGGATGTAAGCAGTTATTAGAGAAGAGGACCAAGTCCAATTTTGATAAGTTAATTCTTTCTGAGCTACAATGAAAATGCATAGAGGTTTTTTTTTTTCCGTCCAGTTACTACAAATCCTCTAAAATAATCACTTTTTGACATTTTTTCCATAAACATCCCACCATTACCTTAATTTTTTTTTTTTTTTACATGAATGAGATGTTATTTTTTACTGTAAACACAACTTTTAGATAAGGTCTATGTTTTATTCATGTTTACTGAACAAATTTTACATTGTTTTGAGAGGATGATATACAGTTTTAATGGCTGGACTACACCTATGGCACAGTTTAGTCTTGATTGGCAACAGCTGCTTGAATCAGGCAGGTTTGCAGCATTTGAATTGACGCACCGTCTGGAATGCCTCCAGTCAGCAGTTTTGAATCAAGTGAATCATGGGTGGTGGCACTGTCTGCCAATCAGTACCCAGCATTGTCACCATTCTGCGTGTGAGAACTTATTCTTCAAATACATTTTAAAAATATCCTGTTAGGTAAACTTCCTTCATGGGGGAAAAAAATCAAATGGCAGATTCTTGTTGTCCTGAGGCAGAGTATGTTTAATAAAAGAAAAAAAAGGTTGAAAAGTGTCTTCTGTGGTACCTGAGTAAATTAGATGATTCAGCCTATTACATTAGCTTGTGACGTAAAGGCGGAAATGAGGAATTTTTGATGTTGCCGATGTAAGTCATGTCCTCATTTTAACTGTGATCCGTGTAAGAGTTGTTCGCAGGACTTGACTTAAATTTGTGATGATTATAGTTAGAGCTTGGTATTGAAAAGCCATTTCTGTTTGTGCTGTAGATATTTGTGGAATTAATATCCATTTCAAAGGTATCAACTACTTTAAAAAAGCTTTTAAATATTAAGAAGTCATCATGCTAAATTTTAGAGATGTTGTTCAGTAAAAATTTAGTGTAGTATGCATGTACTTAAAAAATGGAGATGTCACGCACGTTGTATCATGTTGTGCTGAAAATAACTGACTATACAGGCTGTAGATGAATTTTATGTATGAATTTTACTTTGAAAGAGAAATTGGAAAAGGCAGTTTTTTCAGAGTGTTGAGTTTGAAGTTGGGGAACTGGTATTTCTAAAAACGCGCAGGCAGCTCTGATCACCTAACCGTTCATCCCTTCCAGGCTCTTGACAGAAGCAGAGCTGTTATGTGAGGACTTTGTTTTTTGACATCGTTTCCCCCATGTTCACTTTGTAACAGGCCTTAAATCACACCATAAAGCACAATGTAAAGATCAAAACACTTTGACACTTTGCACACTTAAGCAAATATTTTCTGTGAATTCCTCAAAATAAACACAAGCAGCGTATAAAAAAATCTTTTATTAGAAACTTTTTTTTTGCTACACCGTGCTTTAGCAATCAAATTGAAGCAAATACACTGATTCAAAGCACATATAACAGAGAACACATCACAAAATAAATTTAATGCATAATAAACGAATATAATGGCTAGAAAAAAGAAGATAAGACATGTCATGTAAAAGTGTGTACAAAGTTTTTAGACGTGGTTTATAAGATGTTGCTCAATAAACCAGCCCACGCTCCTCGGTCAAGTTGTTCCAAAGTCTAAAGGCCCTGATAGGAGAAGTCCAGTTACTTTAGTCATAAAACTGTTTCAGCACGGTCTTTTTGTGTAATATAGCTTGCAGACAGACCTGACTATGTTTTCAAAAAGTGTTTTAATCGTCAATCCCAAACCTGGCAGGTAACTAGTAGCAGAAAGATAAGACCATTGGAGTGACATGATTTTTTTTTTTTTTTTATCTGTGTGTGTCATCATCACATAGCTGATGAAAATGTCTCCCGTTTGTTACAACCCGCCTCCCTCATGTTCCTCCCTGCGCTGTCACAAACTGTGCGCTGTCTCTTTAACGGGCTGTGCTGATGCTTTGCCCTGTGCTCGGGGCATAGTGGGGGAGGGAAGTTGTTGACGGAAAGGCTCTCTGTGGTTGGCTGGGCCGTCCTGAGGGCAGTGACATCACACGGAGGAGAGGCTTCGTGGTATAAAATAACATCTCCTTTTATGGAACGAGGTGGATCGTTCCATTCCAGGAGAGAGGTGAGATTTGTTCCTCCCCTCTCTCCAGGTTCACTCATTGTTTTTTTTTCTTTCCTCCCTGTGGATATTCTCCCTAATTGGCCTATAAGGTTCTTGTGCAAATTAATTCGCTATAAGGCTGTCACATAGGGTAGAGTAATTTATTTGTGTAGTCTTTGTCTTTCTAAAGCTATTTCTACTCTAATTGCCTCTCTTTTAGTCCTTCGATTTTAAACTTAAAGGCTGTCACATATTTCAATTTTAAATTTTTCCCTTCACCCTGTATTAGGTCTCTCAAGTTTTTCTCTCCTTTCTCATCGCTTCTTCCTCACTCCTTTGATTTGGTTTTATTAAGGAATAATTAGGCAGATGGATTATTTTAGACTAAGAGATGCTTTGCCGTGTTAATGCAGTCTTTACAAATGACTCATCGTGATCAGTCTTCTCCAGCGTAGTGATGAGCATTGTGCTTAATTGTGCCCTGAAAAATACCTCTGCTTAGGTAATTCATATCCTTTTCATAGCCTTAATTAACCACAATGAAGAGATTTGTATGCTTCCCTCTGAGCCATTTTGCCTTACAGCTGAACATCTAATTTGGCCCAGACTGTAGTTACCATTAAAGATATCAAGCACCACCAGGACTGTCTAGTACTGAGTGTTCATGTGGACAGGAGACATGCCAAATCTCTCTCTCTCTCTCTCTCCCTCTCTCTCTCTCTCTCCCTTTTTCCATCCTCTATGTCCTGTCTCTTGCTCATTCACCCACAAACACTCATCCACACACTTGTTCACCACCGCTCTTTCTACCCATGTTGAACCCCACACATACTTACCCTCAAACACACACAAACAGAAACAAAAGCAGCGGCTCCCTTAGACTTCACCTATTGTCCCCTGCTTGCTGCCACCCCCGTTGTTTGCCGACATGGTATCTCCCGCGAACGAGCAGTCACCTCCCCTCCCTAAGTCAGATTTGTCTCTACTCCAAGGAAATACACTGTACCTTCGAATCGAGTAAAGAAAGTATAGTCACACTCTTCCAGCTGGACACCCACGTATAGAAAAAAAGGACCTGTTTGTCTTCACGGAAGGAGGTCTACGTGCTAATGCGGGCTGACAGACCATGACGAGAGTACTTCTGAATCCCAGGGAGCTTCTCTGAACCCCCCTCCCTCCTCCTTCCAATGTTTCAGTGGTTGGGGCCATGGCCTCTCAGTCAGGGTAAGAAACGCACAACTAGTTGGCTGCTTTAGCTCCTACTCTTGGTGTCCGGTAGTATTCAGTATCGTAATTGCTCACTATTTGTGGTTTTGTGCTAGTCGTACTAAAAAAATGATAGGCTAGTTATGGTTATGACGTGTTTGTAAATGTGTCACAGAGGCTCAGGCCTGTTTTCATGGTGCTCAGATAACCATCAGTACTTTCTCTCTTTTTTTTTTTTGCTTTTGTTGGAGACGTGGCTTTTCTGCTATTGTTTTGTAGAAAGAGACAGATGAGCTGATTAATTCAGATACAGAGTTTCTCTGTCTCTTCAACTCTGCAGACTTTGACCTTTTCAGTCTCTGATGGGCTGTAGTTAAAAAATCATTACTACAAACTTGGCTTGGCATCACACACATTGGAAATAATGGATGTCATGTAACATAGCGCTAGCAAAATCAGTGTAGGCTCATGCATAAAAGGATTTGCTTAGGCTAGCTAGCCTATTTTGAAACATTCATATCACCCACCTTTGTTTACCGTGTTGGCAATGTATCAGCTCTGATTTTGAAAGTGATGGGGCCTTGGATCAAGGCAAGGCCAAAAATCCAGATTGGGGCCTGTTTTACATTTGTGCCTGTACTGTTGGCACTGTAAATGAATAAAATTGGAATGTAGGCTTTCTGCTTATGCGTCCCTGGCCAGGTGTAGTTTTATTCTGTATTTGCCTGCTTGTTTTAGCAGTATGCAGACACTGTTATTGTCCTGATGCTACACTAATGTGCTTGCACATAGTTTTCATGAAGGCTACACACCCACAGTTGCTGAAATGGTGGTTGTTAACAATTGAGGCAAATTTCAGTTGAATTGGAGAGATTATTTGATTGGATTGTTGTGTAGTTGGCTTGATGCCAAAAATATATTCAATTTGGAGGACAAAAGCTTTCTGATGTTTATTAGCCACTATTTAAAAATAGTTGTTTACCTCCTTTAAAATGTCACTGGTTGGTAGTCGAAAGGCTAATGCTAGCTATTAATGTCAGTAAGGTTCAGTTGTGAGTTTTACTTTTATTCCCAACATTTCTGCACATTGCCTAATCAACTAACTTTTACTACCTACAGTAGTAATTGGTATTTACATGCCCTCAAAATCACATGCTCTCATCCATTTAATCAACAAAGCATGTTGTTAGAGCACCTTTGTTTTCTTGCCTCATTGTGGTTAGCCAGCAGGTAGACCCATCAGCTGTTAAGGTACATATGACACTATAATGGTAGTTTGTTTCTAAGGTAAAAAAGTGGTACAAGTTTTTTTTTTCTTTTTATTCAAAATGTCCTGTAGACATGGGGGTTGATGAGACACACAAGGTGCTATTTAAATGTTTTATTATTCGTATAAAAGCTAAGGTTGCCCACTGAAAGTTGAGTTGAATCATCAGTCATAGGCCTCCACAGTTGACTCAGAAGGTGGAGTTGAAGAGTTGTACTGAAAAGCCAGCTCTTTGTCAACTCTGGAAATTGTGAGTTGGGTACAGCCCTAATAAAGGCATTTTTAAAATTGGATTTTGGATTGCTTTGAATTTGTCTTTTTTCTCCCTGTGACCCAGTTTATGAGTTTCAAAGTTGGTGTAAGGCCAACTTAGAAACAAGCTTAGCTCAGAAGCCTGTTCCATATTCACGCACCCCCATGTGTTCAGCGTGAGTGTTTCCCATGCTCCCTTCCAGTTGGTTACTTGGTGCTTTTCCCTGTTGATTCAAAGCCATTTTATTTAGCAGATTGTTTATACCTAGAGTCTACAAATCAGTATGGGAGGGAACTGCAAGTTTAACCTCACATTCACACCAATTGAGTTTCACCAAGATATATTACTGAACATTTATTGCAGTTGGTGATAAGGAAGTAATTGTGTTTTTTGTAGAAAGCACAAACATTGAGTAAAACAATGGCTGTTCAGGGCCTATTTATTAACATTATATGCTCCAGTATCACTGAAACCAGTGATGCCCGATTTAACCTGTCTGTCTGACGATTGTCTTGGCACTTAACTACAGTATGACAAAGCAAACTCCCCTGTTCAACTAATAAAACACAACTGGTTAGGACAATTAAGTCAGCTTAATGGGCAGGAGCAGTGTTTACTAAGGAGTCTGTGCCCAGGGCATTTGATCATTCAACAAAGTGCTAACAGCAGCCCATTAACACATTCAGCCCCACTCCATGACTTCCATTACTGGGTTTGTTTGCATCAACAAATAGGCTAGTAGTGTTATAGTAGGCCACCCCTGGTTCATCATCATTTAGTTTCATTGTTGTCTCTAGAGGAAATGTAGAGATAGCCTTACTCTGTTAGCCCACTGACCAGAGTATAAAAAAACACTTCTTAAACCACATGGCATGTTTTTAGCATGAAACAGGCCTTCCAGATGATGGTCAGTGGTTGTCAAAGTAGGTGGTAGAATAGATAAAATTACTTACCACAAGCAGAATTTGCTGGCTAGTGCTGGATTAATCTTCTACACTGTAAGTTGGAGTAAATGCTTGTCCATATGAAATAGTAAGTGGTAAGTCCAGTTGTAGCAGACCTTCTTTTGCTCTTGACACATCTATTCCCTTGTTTATGTTTTATAACTATATAGCTTAAGCCTGGGGCTTTGCTCTACTGTAAGGTCAAATAAAGAAAGCCCAGAGATGATAAGAGGCAGGTGTGAATGGATATTTTGGTGATGGATTGCCTAAACAATGTGTTTTTCTTCCTTTCTTTACACCTCCCCTGATAAAATGGTGTTAATGGTGGGTCCCAGATGCCTTACAGCAGTCATAGCCTTGGTCACTTCCTGAGGTTTGGGTCTTAATGGAACCTAGCTATAGATTGCAGAATCATGCTGCCTGTAAGAGTAATGACTCATACCAGGGATTTGTTGCTAATGTAAAATGGGCAAAGGCCTGCTGAAGAGGTTGGTTTGGAAATTACTATTTGGACTTCCTGATAAGCTTGCAGGTAGTCAGCCAAAAATTGTAAAAAATAACTGTCTGTGCTTCAGTGCCAGCAATGTTTAGCCAAGAGTAACTGGTTTAACTTAAATTGAGTCTGATATTCTCATATTTTAGGTACCATTGGTCAGTTCACACATGAGTTCAGCGCAACGTCTGTGCAGATCTTTGTGCAGTATAATGTCATAGTTTGAAGGATGTTGTAAAATTGTCTGCTTTTCATATCTATAGGCTAGTTTTCCCCCACGCCCTTAGCCTCAAATTGTGAGCACAAACATGCAGTGTTATTTTTTAACTATAGGAGGAGGCTGGGTGGGTGCTGCATAATCTTACAATATCAACAGCTTTAAAATCATTGTTGTGTTACTGGCCATGCTTGAAGACTTCAGACTAAGCTGCGAGGTAGCACGCATGACTGATAATTTGCTTTGTGGTTTGTTTCTGTTACAATCAAGGTGCACAGAGGGGAAAAGTTAGTTTTGTGAGTCATTGTCGCTGTTCTTTGCATACTTGTCCAACTGCCTTTGATGGTGAACAGAATTTTTCTTTTGAATTTTGGCAACTGCTAAAATGACTAATAAACTTGCACATTTATCCCCTGGTAGCAGAGCCCATTTTATTAAATGCATCTGGCAGTTTGCTTTCTGGTGTGAATCCACATATCCATTTACATGTACTGAACTAAAATCAAGACGGCCTTAAATACCCTTTATTATTTTTTTTTGGCCACTCACATTGCACTCAAAAAGACATGAAGAGTTGAGAGGTTTGTTTATTAGGCCTCTTGCCATGCCAGGTTTTTTACTGCCTGTCACCATTTTGTGGTTATGCAATCAATGACTATAAAGAAACCTACAGCTAATTTGATAGCAGTATGTTATTAATTAGGCCTAATTACACCCTCTGTTTGCCTTCATCCTATTCTGAGTGAGTTCCATATCCATTCCTCCTCGTGTGGTGTTGGTGAATGTCCAGCACGCTTTTACGGTTTAACCCGTCTTGTAGCCAATTTTTTCAAAAAGATAGGCTTTTCTGTTGGATCAAGTAATAGCAGTAGTAACAGTCGTAGCTCATTAAACTATTCCATCTGTGAAAATACTAAAATGGTAGTCAGAGTTGGGGTACAAATTTGACCATCTGCACAAGGAGGTGATATGTGGTACAAGTAGGCTACTGTACAGTGTCTAGACTGGCCTAAGCCTATTAGAGGCGACTTTCTCCACCGGTCATCACCGTGATCCTTTCAGTTTATGATGTATGGAGTTTCACTAATGATGTTGATGTTTCTGTTGGTTGCTCACCTCGAGAAAAAGTGGGACACATTGGCGGCTGCACCTGAAAACTCTGACTGTTACATGTAGAAGCCGCAGCTGTTTCAGCAAGATGTTTGTGACTGATAAGATGAAACGAGAAGCTTACCTGACTGTATGATCTGTTTTAGGTAGTCGTAAACTTGTCGTAGAAGTTGGTATCCCTTTGAGAATTGGGACATCACAGCAGGAATTGAAACAAAATGATGAGTTATTGTTTTGTTTCGCTGTGTTACCCTACTTCTGATCAAGACTGAGTCTTAGATAAATACATAACTTACAGACTTGTCAAAGGTGTTTTTAAGACAGGAGGATAACTGCAGTTTGAAACATTGCTGTTTTTTAGTCTTCCTTGGTGATTTTTCAGGCAGTTGAGAAGTCGTTGCTCTCTATACTGTCATGTCTCATCTTTCCATGTTGTCTTGTTCTCATGTCTCTCTGTTGTTAGCAACATGAACCGTGAGGACCGGAATGTGCTCCGAATGAAAGAAAGAGAAAGGCGAAATCAAGAAATCCAACAGGGAGGAGGAGAGGCCTTTCCAGCAAATTCCCCTCTCTTTCCTGAGCCCTACAAAGTTGTAAGTTTGTTTTGCTGACATAAATTTGACGATTTTTTATTTATTGTTTCTTGTTATTTCTTTAACATTTTTTGTGGGCTTAAAGGAATGACAAGCTGTTAATTTAGACTAACAACAGAAGAAGTGATAGCAGTGATAGGAAGAGGTAAGTGTACACACAAGTGTTTGGAAAGACGCTTAGGACCTTTTCCTGATTTAAATTTCTGCCAAGGAGGAGTCTTTCACTTTAGATCATCCATAGCAAAGGTGGCATCCTCTACACTTTTAGTCTCGTTCTTTCTCTGCAGACTCAGCTTCTGCAGAATGAAATAACAATCCTTTGCTCTTGCTGCCACAGATATGTCTGTGGATGTGAGACCTTGAGATGCTTGATGTAACCAAGAAGATCAAAAAAGGTGGTCAGTATGTAAACAACAGAAAGTATTATGAAAGACATAAAAATAAAGAAAGCAGCAGATTTACTGGGAGACAAATCAATAGAAATCGCTACACTGTGTGTCTCCCAGAAGAACTCCACAGGTCTCAGCTCTGATTTTCTTTGCTGTTTACCATGTTATAGATTTCTCGATAAGCAGGCCAGACTTTGCACCACATTGTTTATGTAAAGCAAATCTTAGAGTTAAGGTGAGGGAGTTTGTGTTTGGATAGAGCATTTGTCCTGCCCTTGTCTCTCTGTAGCCATATCTCGCATCTCAACATGTGGAAAATAGGATTCATTATCGCTTTGGGTTTTTGTTTGTTTATCATTGACATGTGTGAAATAGGTTATTTTCACCTGTCTCTTTTCATTATTAACAGCACATAGCACAGATATAAAGAGCAGAGGTGCCTGTAGAGTGTCAGCTTGATCTTAACATACATCTGTACCCTTTTTTGTGATGTTTGGCTTCATCTTTATAGCCCCGCAGTGATAAAATCCCACTAGTTGTTTCGTATGCTTCCTCCACAACCCACTTAACAGTCTGTTGACTTGACACCACCTGACCTTGTTTACCTGTCTTGTAGTACAACTGTAGACAGTAAACATTGGAGCTTGCCAGCCTCCCTTCCTTCCCCCTTCTTCTTTGTAGTCCTCCATTCCTCCCTCACTTACAGACCCACATAGATGTGGGCCAGCCGGCTCCCGCCCGGCCAGTGTAATTGTAAAGAGGATTTGCGTCCTCTGTACTGGTCTAATCTTTGCCACTAACCAGATTTGAGCAGAGGTAAGTGGCTCCTCTCCTTTAGCTAGAGCCAGCCATCAAAGAGGCAGTGTGGAATGTGTCCTGACAGGTTGGGAATAGAAAGGGATCAGAGGTGAGTGTTGAGTGCTGGTCTGTGTGTTTTGGCCTACAACAAAGTGAAAGGTAAAAACTTTGAAGAGGAGAAGTTGAAAAGGCCACAAGTGTGTCTGTGTGTGTATGTGTGCTTGGGGGAAAAAAGGTTTTCACAACAAATAATCAGTGTTATGGTCTTTAATTCTTTCTCAAAATTCATTTTATTGCGTCTGAGCAGCTGTAGATTGAAAGAAACAAAGTCACACTGTGTTGCAATACAGAAAACGTAAGAAAAAAACATCCATGTGCTATCTCACATCTCCTGCTAGTTTCCAGAGTCTTACGTAAGCTTCAGGGCTTTTTTTTTTCTCTGTCATGCTCCAGTAAATGGAAGTTTACTGTGTTCTGCATTAAAGGCCATGTGTGCACACAGCTGCAGCTGTAGCTTCACAGATGTAGACCAGCAGAGCAGTAACATTTTTATAGAGCAGGATTACCACAGATGTACCTCAGCTGCACGGGATGAAGAACACAAATTTATCTGTTGCAAAGTATCTGAGTTCATTTGTTGTCCGTTTCCAGAAAATACAAATCCTGTAGCAATCACATATTCAATGCATATACTATGAAGTGAAATCAAGCCCTTCGCTGTCCCTAACCTAAACAGGTGAGACCACACTTCAGTACCCACTTTGCACATGTCGGCCAGACCAGCTAATACAAGCAGGAGGGAGGTGAGCATGTTATGGCCAAGCTAGTTACATTTCCTGCTACAGATAACGGCTTGTGTTTCCTCACCCTCTCACTGTGAATCTGTCAAACAGAATGGGGTCTGAGGCCCCATGTGAAACTGGATACTCTCCACAGATTGTGGTTTACCTCCTGTCATGGGCTAGTGGCTTGCAGGTCAGATGGAACCTGCAGCCTCAAAGTGATTGATTAACCTCTGTAGTGGAGCTATGGACAAACCCTTATCTCTTCTAACAGATGGGTGGGGAGCAGCCCATGCCGAGTCTGAATAAGCCAATCATCTCTATGATTAGGTCCCTTCCTATGCTCAGTAGATTGTTTTAGTAATGAACCTTGTGACACAAGGAGATAATTTTCCCTGGCAAATCTTTTGTTTAATGTAATGGGAATTTGAGTACTCATTTTGCTTGTTTTCATTGATTTCAGTGATTCCTCTGCAGAAGGAGGAATAAATTTGCTCTCCATCTTTCATGCATGTTTTTGATGGAAAGCAATTAACCTGAGTGTTGAACTTTTGCTCGCAGTGACCCTGTGTTTTCTCTCCCTCTCTTCTCTCCTCTCTGCTTTCTTTCTGTGAAACCTCCCCACCCCCTCTTTTCTTTTTCTTTCTCTTCCTCCACCAATTTGCCTCCTTCTCTCTCTTCCTTTCTCCTTTCTTTTTTCCTTCTTTTTTTTTTATCACCCCACTCTCATGTGCCCCACGTCTCCCTCTCCCGTTTTCTGCTTCTCTCTCCAGTCCAGCAAGGAAGATAAACTGTCCAGCCGTATTCAAAGCATGCTGGGCAATTACGACGAGATGAAAGAGCCAATTGGAGGTGACACCATCCCAAAACTTAGTTGTAAACCCTCCAGTAGTTCATCTTCTTCTGAGGACAAATCAGGCCAGTCCTTGTTCGGCGGGGACCAGCGTGGCGTAGGTAGCGGTGGCAGCAGCCAGAGCAGTAAGTGGACGCCTGTTGGCACCCCAGCAGGGACCTCTTCATCTCAGTCCCAGAAACGCTCAGGCCTCCAGGGCGGGCACGGCAGCCAGAGGGGCAACGGAGGCAGCAGTAGCGGCAGCAGCAGCAGTAGCCAAAGACACGGAGGAGAGGCGCGGGAAAAGAAGTCAAGCAAGCACAGCGTGGGGTCAGAGCACTCAAAGTCCCACACCTCCAGCCCAGCCAAAGGCTCGCTGAACTCCTCCAGCAGCAGTAGCCACTCTCGGGGCTCCTTGTCTGCCGAGCAGCATCACGGCAAGGAGCAGCGCTACCGCTCCAAGTCCCCCCGAGATAGAGAGGCCAATTGGGACTCGCCCTCGCGGGTTCACACCTCCTTCCCCAGTGGACAGCACTCCAGTCAGGCCTTCCCCCCGTCTCTCATGTCCAAGCCCGGCTCCATGCTGCAGAAGCCAACTGCCTACGTTCGGCCTATGGACGGCCAAGAAACGGCAGAGCCCAAGAGCTCGCAAGCAGAAAGTTATAGCGGACAGTCTCACAGCAGCACCATGGGAGAGATGAAGTCCAATGGCAAGGCTTCGCTCTCCAAGCTCAAGATACCCTCACAGCCAGTAGAGGTGAGGCTTTGTCTACACAGTGTCCTTTGGTGTCATTTCTCTCCATTTTCATTTTTTTTTTCTGAACTGGGCAGGACTAGTGGACTACATGATTAAATATTACTGTCCCTGGTACCTGTTTATGTATGTATGTATGTATGTATGTATGTATTAGGAAAAAGATTTATTGATTTTTCTCCCCTCTCATTTACACATAATAAAACATGGCCTTGATATAGCCAACTTCTTCCCCGACTGTCAGTGTGGGGCACCACAGTGACATTGTACTCATATCCACAAATGCAACACTTTCGCTGGCATTTCACATGAATTTGCTTATTGGCATATTTGACCAAATCTTTCAAATGGCTGTTCCTAAATTCCTAATTCTAGACTACTTGTATAGTAGTTCCCAGAAAGTTACAAAGCTTTTGTTTAAATTTCAGTAGAATTAGTTGAAATGAACATCCACTGTTCTGAACACATCTACTGTTCAGAGAAAAAGAAGTAAAACGCCATTTATGTGTTTTATTTACTGTGTTGAATATAAATGTTGGGTAGTGGGAGTCGCATGAAGGATTTTGTGATTTACAGTAGTGGAGAAGGGTTTATGGGTTGAGCATGTCTTGATAATGATGTCATTGTTGTTATATCATTGCCATGTTAAATGACCGCACAGCAGTGAGTTACACACAATGTTCTGAACTGGTAGTCCCATAAAGTACTTGTAGCATGACTCATGATACTCAAAATGGAACCCACCACTCACCTGCCACACTGGCATCATGTTGCTTATGAATGTATGTGTTAAGCATGATGTTTCTGTCTTTAGGGCTCCGGTGATGCCAACTGTGTAGATGAGATTTTAAAGGTATGTACATAATTTTGTTGCATAAACTCCCTCTCTCAGGCCAGCAGTTCCTCATGAATATTCAGGATGAAATCTATGGGCAGGAAAGCATTTCTCATTGCTCACTCCCAACTGCTCATTTTCATGGCTTTTTGCGGTGTGGTTTTGCCCTCTTGCAGGAAATGACTCAGTCATGGCCCCCTCCGTTGACAGCCATTCACACCCCCTGCAAGACAGAGCCCTCCAAGTTTCCATTCCCCACTAAGGTCAGCATTCCTCAGTCCTCAGTGGTTTTGTTTACAGTTTATTTCATAATTCATATTAATATGGCTTAATTACTTTTGTTTTGTGTGAGTAGACCTCACCTAGACTTGTAACCAAACCAGTAAAACCTTTTTGGTGGCACTCCTTTCACAGTGAAAGTTTGTATTGTCTGTGTTGTGTGTGATGTTGGCCAGGGATGTTGATGTTTTTATGTTGTTTTTAGACTGATTGAGCCTTTGACCAAAAAGCAATTTTCTATCACAGTGTGATAGACAATAAAGTTTTTCTTGAATTTTGAATGTTGAAAGTGATTTTGTTGCCTTTTAAATATTTAATCATCACAGACAGTTCAGGTACTTTTCTGTCAGTCTTGGTGCGTTTTTCAGTTAGTGCTTGCATGTAAACATAATCAGACACAAACTCAATAAAAAGAGGATCAGCTAAGGATGGAAACTAAATCGTCTCTTATCATTATAGGATTTGACTGGCAAATTATGTAGTAAAGTGTCATGAAAAGATGGAACGAGTATATGAAAATCATTGAATATTATTTCCCTCAGGATTCTCAGCACTCAGGTTTTCCAAGTGGTCACAGTAAGTACCACACACATTTCACACAGAGATATAAACGCAACACTACACAACAAGTTAATACATATAATAACAAGATAGCAAGATAACAGTAGTTTTATTCGGTTATTTTTAGAGAGATGCAGCTCATCCAAGAGCTCCAGCAGCCACCAGTCCAAGGCCTGTGATGACCAGCCCAAGTAAGTGCTCCATCCATCCCTCTACTCATTCTTAACAGTCCATTGATGTGATCCTTTTTGGATAGCATCACTGGGTTATATAGGCACAGCAAATGCTGCCAAACTGGAATAGTTACAATGTTGTGATAAAATGCAAAGTACTAAGATTTAATTATGTGTAATTACGGTATTTTAGTATGCTGGAGGATGACTTGAAACTAAGCAGCAGTGAAGACAGTGACGGAGAACAGGACCAAGCCAAGAACCCCTCCAGGAACGCATCAGCAAGGTACAAATGGACTTTATAATTACTGATTGCAGCATAAGGCATAGAGAATTCATCTGGCACCTCCAATATATATGAAATATGCAGTATCAGCTTATTTAGCCTAGTAGTGCTGGTATGGTATTTTTTTTAGTCCCTAAAAAATATTGAAAGCATAAAAGAAATGTCCTTCTTTTCTGCTTTCCACGTTTCACACTACTTCAGTCACTCCTGCCGCTCATTTAACTATACACTACTCTTATCAGGTATCCAGTGTATAGGCATCCTGCAATTTAATAATGTCTAATTTCTGTGAGCACTCATGGTCTGCAAAGTCTTGAAGTATGGAAAATAAAGTTAATAATGTCCACATTTTCACAAGTTTGCGAATTTCACTGATGTTAGATGAAAAATATATTGTTGTGAAGATTAATCCTCAGCTACAGAGTGGTATGGCCTAGTTAATAGTCATTGCCCGGAGATCAGCACACATCATATTAAACATTGACAAAAATCTTCACATGGAGTTGAGAAAAAAAAGTTTGGAGAAAGTGTGGAATTTGAGAACTAAGGTGAAAGAATCTTGAATGTAGACTAGTAGATTTGAAGGACTGTACTGACAAGCTATATGTTTTGCATCCATCTCTCCAGTAACAATAGTAATAACAGCGAGGGTGCTGACCATTCAAGAGATGACTCCAGCAGCCGCAGTGGCTCAGAGAGCAGCTCAGGCTCCGACAGTGAGAGCGAAAGCAGTTCGACAGACAGTGAGGCCAACGAGCACCCACGGCCTGCCTCTCCTGAAGTAAGGATTCAACCGTAACTTCATATATGGCTACACCTGCTAAAAATGTCTTTGTTGTAATGACACCCGTTGATGACACACTTTGAAGCCATGTATGTTATTGGTTGACACTCTTTGCCACCCTTGTCTGCAGTTGGAATGGTTCTAACAGTTTTTTAAATTTATCAATAATCTGTCTTTTCTTTTAATCTGTGTCTCGCCTCATAAAATCTTTATTTTTTCACAGGAAAACAAGTTCTTATCTCTGATGTATTCTCCTCCTCCACAGCCTGAGCAGCCCATGGCCAACAAGTGGCAGCTGGATAACTGGTTCAAGAAGGCCAAGCAGTTCTCTCCAGCGTCCCCAGTGGACAACAACAATGTTCCGCCCAAATACAAGAAGGAGGGCCGAGATAACAGCTCAGGACGGGGCTACAGTGGCCAGGGAGGGGGGCTGAAAGACTCTGGGGCACCTACACCAAGCAGAGACCTACGGGCAGCGCAAAAGGGTGCAGAGAGTGGCCGTGGTCGGCAGAAATCCCCAGCCCAGAGTGAGGGTGGCACAGGCCAGAGAAGGACTGTGGGCAAAAAACAGCCTAAAAAGTCTGAGAAGCCTCCAGTGGTGGAGGAGCCCAAAGGAGGTCTGAGAGTAGAGAGTGAACCAGCTCCAGAGATAACACCCCACCGGCCCAAAGCTGCTACAAAGGGTTCACGCAAACCAAGCATAAAAAAAGAGCCCAAGTCCTCTCCAAGGCCCACTGCTGCTGCCACCACTGCCGCTGCAGACAAGCGCAAGGCCAAGGCACCCACTAAGACTTCCCAGAAGTCTCGTGAGTTTGTTGAAACGGACTCCTCTTCATCAGAGTCTGAGGAGAATGACAGCATTCCTTCCTCGTCGCAGACACCTAAGTACACAGAGAGCATCAGGACTCCTGTATGTGTGTTCTCTCCAATGGAAGAGAAGGAGCTGCTGTCTCCGCTTAGTGACCCTGAAGAGCGCTACCCTGCCAGGCAGGCACAGCAGCAGGTTTTGCTGGTGAAGATAGGTTAGTTAAGATTTTACACAAGCCAAAGAAGTCCTCTTAAGGCTGAAAAAAAGTGCTATTTTTGTGTTCTGTGTATTTGTTGTACACTTGTCTGGCTTTATCACACAAACTAGTGAACATTGTCTTTTATTTACATCAAATTAATCTCCTTCTTAACCCTACCCTTCCCTTTTCTTCCCCTGCCATTTCCCTCTTTCCTGTAGACCTTAGTCTGCTGTCTAGGATCCCAGGACGGCCCTACAAGGACCCTGTAGAGATCAAAGTGGAGAGGGACGACTCCCTAGACAGGGACAGCAAAGACTTCAGCAAGCAGAGCTCCGAGAAGAGCTCTAGCAAGGGAAAGAGGAAACACAAGGTATAGAACCTAATACCACAGATTTCAGTCATTTTTTTGTGTTATGTTGCTAAAGAGATTCTCCTGTTGATTTCTTTTCATTGAAGTTTAGTCTTCTGTTCAAGACCAGTCTGACACAGTACATGGAAACACGTATTGCGTACTTGAGTGATATAACTTAAGGTTTTTTGGATTTGAATTTGAATTAATGTATCAGACTTCATATGGACAGACTGCATATTAGTTCTCTGAAGTTTGTGCCTTTTGAATAACTTTTCAGTTAGTGGTCATCCTGTGAAATACTCCTTTTCACTTGTAAATTAAACTTAAATCAGGAATTTGAACTTTGAAAGAACATTCTCCCTTTGCAGCATGCACACCTCCATGAAAGTCTAGGATCAGTCAACCACAGTCATCAAATTCCTCTAGAATCCACCATTTCAAGCCATCAAAATGACTTCTTTAAATAAAAACTTAACTTTTAACTAAGTTTTATCCAGTGCACTGAATGACATTTTACCTGGGTCTTTTACTTTGTTACCTTCACTAAGGGGATTATATTTCTGCGCCTGTTAGTCAGTTTGTCTGTCAACAGGATACATCAAAAAGTTATGTTTTTTGCATTTGGTGGACACAATGGTTTGGCCAAGAAATATTTGATTAATTAATTTTGTTTCAGTGATTGACTTTAGTGACCACTTGTATCTGGGATAATAGATCAGACAGTTCTATGTTTTTAGTCCTAACTATAAAACTATCAGAGATAGAGACTCTTCTAAATCCTAAGGGTGCATTTGCAGCGTCAAGAGACCAGTTGTCTAATTAATTGTCAAATTCAAGTGACAGTGATAGGAATGAATGGTGTAATGGCAAGGTTTGAGAATTGTTAAGCACTGATGGAGGTTTCTACTCACTGAATACCCCCTAATTTTTATTTGTGTTAGAAGTATAAGTTTTAAGCTAAAATTTAGACAATTCTGTTGACTGTAGGTCTTCAGATTGGACAGTTTTTGTGGTTGGTAATTCATGAATTGCTTTAGAGCTATGCGCACAAAGAAATCTACTGGAGTTTCACTTTAAATGACCGGCTTTCTCTTCTGTTTTATCCCTTTACTTTTAGAATGATGATGAGAGCACCAAGTCTGACAGTAAGCGGTCCAAGCTAGAGGATAAGTCCTTATCTCATCACAAAAACAGCAGTAAAGAGTGAGTATTCTTTATTTCCCATCTGCTTTACCACTCACAACAAACCTTCTGTGCACCTGGAAAGTTTTATGTGAGGTGCACAGGCAAAGCAAAGCTTGTCACATTATGGTCATGTTTTTTTTGAAAATTATTCTTCATTCCCTTCGAAATAACACCTTTAAAACTAGAGCGACAGAAAGTCAAAATGTTAAATAAACCTAGAAATGTGGCTTGCTTATTGCATTCCAACTTCCGCATACAATTAAAGCAGTTCGCCTTTCTCTAATAATATCTCTCTTGTGTACTTACACTCATGTTCACCCTGAATGTTAACATTCAGCCCTTGTATGTTAATATTTTGTGATGGGAGGTAATACTCCTACAAAACAGTCCCATTTACAATTACCCCAGCCTCTCCAAAAATTTGATTTTAATGGGGATTCATATCACAATAGGTCTAAGAGATCTTTGGAGAAGAAAGAGGAGCCAGTCCCTTCTCCTTCCATGTCAGGTCTTCAACGGACGCCCAAGGCAGAGCATCAGAGCCGAAAGCGGACAGTCAGCCAGTCGTCCACCTCTCTGTCCAGTGGGGCCGGCAGTGGTAAGGAGGGAGGCCACAGCACCAAGGGCAACTCCACCTCCAAACACAGGAAAGGAGAGGACAAGGGACGTAGCACCCGTGATGGCAAGGTGGGTCTTTGGGAGAATGACCTTGTTATGAAGCGTTTACCTGCTAGGTGTATGAAGACCTGGTAAGCTCTGTGGGTGCTGCAAACTGTTAGCGCAATTTTTCATCATGTTTGCCAATTTTGCATCGTGTTTCCCCGGGGGGCTTAAATAACAAAGCAAGCAAAACAACAGGGACAGGCAAGGGGAAAATTTGTTGCTTTGCAGCTATGCCCCAGACTTGTTATTGGTTGAAGCCATTAAAAAAGGCTCGTTTCGACCAGTGCATCGCTGTAAAAGCAACCACAGGCAGCAAGCCTAGCTGACACAGTATGGATGATTGTCTTTTCAGCTCCCATGTTAATGAACATGCTCGTTCAAACCTCCTGCAACCCGCAGAGGCTCATGGATGTGAAGTTTCAGGAGGAAACACAGAAACATGACAAAGCACCATACAATACACCATATATTGCATTTGAACAACAGTGTAGGTCATGTAGCCCTTTTAATAGTTTATCCTACTACATTTGTGGCTTTACTCCACATGTTCATTCAAAACCACATTTAAATAAATAAAAAATTAAAAACTCTTGGTACCTAAAATGAAATGTAAAATTATTACAAACGCCCTAAATTTTAATCAGTGCTGTCTGCAGTATACCCTCAGGCACTAAAACATAGCCCAACTAGTGATATTTCTGGGTAGCTCAAGATTGTTCAAAATGCTGCTTATATGAATATATGTGTTTCCGTGGCACAAGGGCGACGACTAACCTTCTGCTGCCCCTGTGTTCCTGACTAAATTATGGAAGCATGAGGGAGTTCAGTGGTGGAGAACTTGGCTTGATGCTTGCAGTTTTATTTATGTGTGCACACAGCAGTTGGATATGCAGATTTTGAATGTGAATGATTTTGGATGTGATGTGATGCCGTTTTTTATCAACAGTTACTCCACACTCTTGCTAACTAATCCTCCAGTGAATGATTTGCCTTTTTGTCCTGTACTTGTACCCAATAGCCACAGAACATAAGCCAGACAATTTCCCCCCAGTCTCCTTCACTCTCACCTTCTTCACGGTTTCCTCATCTCTATTTCATCCATCACTTCAAACGCCAGGGCTCCTTTTTCCTGAAACTTTATTCCCTTTCGCTTACTCTCACTGCAGGAGAAATCCTCAAAGGGCTGTGATAACCAGCTGGCCGTGCCTCCACTCTCCACAGACGGCTCCAAGTCTCAGAGATCCAAGCTGGTGTTTGAGGACAGGTAAGAGGAGCCTGTTTCACTGTGGATAACCCCTCAGCAGGGTACGCAGAGAGAGCTGCTGCGGGGATCTAGGGTTGCCTTTGATGCACAAAGCTCCAGGAGGTTTAGGAGGTCATGAATGGATGTGCTAGCGTGCAGGAGAGATGACTTAAATTTCCATTTTAAAAGCGCTTCTGTTGTCGAGTCCTTGGCCTTGTCATGCTACATCATAGCCTTTCTAGTTATGTGTCATTGTTTTAAAAGACAATTTAATGGAAGGATAGATAGGTGGAAGGGGAAGTATTTGCACACAGGAAATGTGTGTAGTAACTGTACCATGACATAGACATGTTGTAAAACTCTAAATGAAATGATGGGCCTGTTGGACCTATTTTACATTTAACTGTGGAAAACTGCAATTTGGTTAACCAATAATTGTTTTGTTTTGTTTTGTTTTGTTTTCTATCAGGGTCCATTCAGCAGATCATTACTTACAAGAGGCCAAGAAACTCAAACACAATGCTGATGCACTGGTAAGAGCCTGTGGCTTTGTACATGTCTAACTGAGGGTAGACTGCACCAGTTGTTGCATGCAAAGCAGAGGGAGACAACTGAAAGGATTGTTTCTTAAAATACCAATAAGTTGATCCCTTGATGTAAAACGATAGCCTGGTGAGGTTTTTCATGGATATTAAAGCTACGTGCCAGTCAGAGTTGTTTGAGCCTGGCTGTGTTTGATACCATCTGGTTTCAGAGTCTTTGTTATAAAATACTACTACTACTACTACTACTACTACTTTATTATCAGTAGTAGTAGTAGTAGTAGTACTAGTACTAGTAGTACTACTACTGATAATAGTAATGATAATAATAATGATAAATCATAAATAAATAGATAAATAAATAAAAAGGAATTAATTTGTTCAAGAATCTTTACGGCAGAGATTGTATTACACTGATGACCTATCTGGATAACACTCTGGGGCAGCTCAGATATGTACTCTTAAACTTATTAAAAGTGAAATGAAAACACCTTGTTGCCCACATTAGTTCTATAGTACATTTTTTCCTCCTCTTCCTGTTACCAGGACATTCCCCTGCTGTATTGACCAGAAAAGTTACTTGGCCTATCTTAAAGTTTTCAAAAGGCTCATTTTTCATTAAGCCCCACAGTGGCAGTTGTTGTATTTCAACATACTCTAAAAAAAAAAAAAAAAAGAAAATACCAAATTCCTTTTCAGCCTGTTCCTTAAGTTACTGTAAGGTAAGAAGGGGCTATATTTTTCTACGGGTCTGCTATCAATTATTTACCCGGGGATTATCAGGTACCAGCTCTACTGCCTCGTATTTCCACTCTTACAGGGAATGGAAATAATTAGCCTGTATGCCTTCAACATTAACCTTTTTAACCCTTTCTAATTTTGTATTATAGTTGTTATTGGGGAAAAAGAGGCTTTGTATAATCTACAACATGATGAGTACAAAATAATTTTGTTTTGCAACAGGGTGCTGTTGTAACAGTTGACGAAGGCATTGCATTATTTGATCAAAATTATTGTTGATAATCACTTTGTATTTGTTTGTTTCTTCCTCTACAGTTGGACCGTTTTGAGAAGGCGGTATACTACTTGGATGCTGTGTTGTCTTTTATTGAATGTGGTAATGCCCTGGAAAAGAGTGCCCAAGAGGCCAAGTCTCCTTTCCCTATGTACGCCGAGACTGTGGAGCTCATCAAGTAAGGATAACCACATACATCAGTGACATACACTCTGTTGACTTTGCAGTATTGTAATTTAAATGTAAAGTCCTTTTAAATATATAGGCAGTCTGTTAGCCTGCTTAAAGTATGATTGTAATAAGCGTTCCTAAAAAAAAAAAAAAAAAAAAGTAGAGACTGATCTTGTATGTAGCTAAATATTTATTTCACCTTTACTTTTAGATACACTATGAAGTTAAAAAGCTACATGGCCCCTGATGCTACTTCAGCAGACAAGAGGCTAGCTGTCCTGTGGTAAGTCTGCAGACGGATATCAGCCGATGGATTTTCATTTCATGTGCCAGAGGTGTCATTCTATCCTTAGCCTTCAACTTGCAGTACAGACATAGCCTGAAGGGAAGAAAATTATGGCTGTTTGTCTACATGGCTGCCGGTTCAGAGTGTTCTGTATTGAAACAGTTCACATCTTTGTGGCTGTTGCTGTCTGCACTTCAAAATGTAGTTAAGCATTTCTCCTTTTCCTGTAACTTATTTCTCCCTCCAGCCTGCGATGCCAGTCCCTCCTTTACCTACGATTGTTCAAGCTGAGGAAAGAGAGTGCCCTGAAGTACTCGAAAACACTCACTGAACATTTAAAGGTACTTTGAATCTTTGTTCCCTAGAAGTGCAAATTTGGTTGTCACTCCTTCAAAACATAAGAATCACTCCCTGAAATTTTCATTAATGTGGTTTTGTATGAGTGAATATACGGACACTTTGTGCTTTCCTGTGTTCGTGACGCTCTTCCCCCTTTCTGTTTTGGCAGAATTCTCTGAGTAACACCCAGGCTCCCTCTCCTGGAATGGGAAAGTAAGTCGCTTTTGTTTGTTTTTGTGTTTTATTTATTTATTTATTTTTATTTTTTATTTTTTTCATGCTTGGAGATTAAGTAAATTATTGTTAAATGTACACAGCTGGATTTCACAGGTCTGAAAAAGTCTAGAAAATGACTGAAAATGCTATTTTACTGCCAGTACCCTTGTGCAGTGGAGCATGCCTTCTGTCACGTTTTCTTTTCTTGTTTTTGGTTTTTGCTTTTTGTTTTTTTTTTTTCATTGATTTTTTTTTTTTATTTATTCATCCATTTAGTTATTTGGGGTTTTGTTTTCTTTTGTTCTTCAGTTTTTTTAATTTTTTCCCCATGTTTGTGTGGAACTATTTGGTGTCTGTTTTTGGCTAACTAGTTCACTGGTACGTTACTGCCTGTGGCCAGGAGAGTAGCTTTATTTATGTATTTATTTATTTAATTGTTCCCATCCTGCAGGCTCCTGTTGATTTTTTTTTTTTCCCCTCCCCTTCCCATCCGACTAATGGAATTGATTGTGAAATTGGCCGCTGTCCCACAGGAATCCTATGACCCATGGGAATCCCAACAAGATGTCAGACTCTTAAAATATCATTGCTGTAGTTGTCAACCCGCTGTCATTTCACCTAGTGTACTTGTCGCGAAGAGTTGTCTGATAGTCCGATGGATAGCTTATGGCTCTCAGGTCATATTGGCCTGCAGGTATCCTCATGTTATTAAATGGAAAATATGTCGTAAGCTTGTACAACCAGATGAGTAAACCTGAGCCGTAAGAGGTCATGGTTAAGACCCAGTGTGAGTCGGGATGTGAAGCTAAGCGACACGTTCATATTAGTATGAACAGTGATTTTCCAGTGTTGCAGCATATTTAAATGCACTGTCATATATTCAACATTGTGTTTCCATCTGTGGTATTACAGAAACTTTGAATTTGCCTCAGCCACTCAGTTAATTGAAGTTATCCTTTGTCCAAAAGTAGTAATTTTCTTCTTATTGCACATTTTATAAACAACTGCCAGTGTTAATAATTTGTTTCTGTTTCCTAACACAGCAAGGCAGCCGGTATGCCCTCTCCGGTGTCTCCCAAACTGTCGCCGGGCACGGCTGGTGGCTACTCATCAGGCAGCAGCAGCAGCAGCGGCAGTTCATCTGTGACCATACCTCAGCGTATCCACCAGATGGCGGCCAGCTACGTCCAGGTCACCTCCAACTTCCTGTACGCCAACGAGGTCTGGGACCAGGCTGAGCAACTATCCAAGGAACAGAAAGGTAAACAACTGAAAACAATGTTTCTTTATTGATTTAGCTTCAAACGTTTCCTCAAGCGCCTTCTGAGGACATAGCAAAATCAATCAGTTTGTTGCAAAATGCAAAATAAACAAACGCAAAAAAAAAAAAAAAAAAAAAAAAAAAAAAACAACAATCTACAGCTTTGTGGTGAGTTAATGAGAAAATTACCCACCAACCTCCTTTGCTTCAACATACTCCCTTCCTATAGACTTCTAAAAGTTTTTTATAATTTTTTTTTTTTTTTTAGTTTCAGACTAGGTACCACCTACTAGAAATGTAGAAATGTATCTCCCGTCACATGCAATAAATTAGCTGTATAGGGCTGCTGTAATTAAAGGTCATAGTTGAAAAGCAAATGTGTCTATGATTGCTTGACAAATATAGCTCTTGGACCCTCAGCATCTACCATTATGGCTTTACAGAAATGTTTTAACAACTGTGACAGCTGTAGCATTCCCACATGGGCTTGAACCCTGAAGTCATGGTGTGCAGTTATACATTAACCAGTAAATGGTAAAACAGCCAAGCCATATTTTGACAGAAATCAATACGTGTTTTAAATATGGCAGCAGGGTGATTTACATGGAGACCATCTGCTCTGACCATTCTGCGGGGGCAGGAGGAGTTTCTGTTCATATTTTAGTCCGTACACTGCACACATACCTTACATTATTGACTTTCATGACTTGTCTTTGAAACTGGCCTGCATTCACTGTTAGATGTGCATTATTGACAGGTTTCTGGCACAACTTTTGGTGACCTGTGACTGACAAAAATAATTAGTTCATATTCTCACGATAGAGACAAGTTAGCAAATGAATCGGAGCAAAGACGGACAGAAACATTGAATCAAGAGGAAATACATCACATAGTGAAATACTGTAATTGTGAGCTTTTTTAATTTTTTTTATTTTATTTTATTGCTTTACTGTCTTGTGCCCTCAACTGCACACTTATTCCTTCGTTGTTGTGCTGTTGAAAATAAGAGCAGTGGAGAGAGAAGATTGAATGTGTTTAAATTCACATGGGGTGATGTTTTTTTGTTTGTTTGTTTTTTGTTTGTTTGTTTGTTTGTTTCAAAACATACTATTGGGTGGAAAGTGACTTTTTGAAATCTCGGCACCCGGTGAAGTAAGCAGAGTCAGTAGTACACAGATCTGTTAACCCTCCATGGAGAAATTGTCATCATTTTGCGCTATGGGACAGTAGAAGGTCTTAGTTATTGTACCTTTAGGTTGACTCACAGTGGGTCTGGCTCATTTGCAAAGAAGCTTCTTAGTTCAGCAGCATTTTTAGAAAAATGGCATCTTAGGAATAGTCGTAATAGGGATCACATGAGATATCATAGTTAGGGTCCTTGATGTTGCAAAATTTTTAGGTAACATCAAGTGGTTCCATCACTGTGTTGAAAACTCAGCGTCAGCTAGCTAGTTGTAAGGTAGTTAATGTTACCTTTTCTCCATTCTTTTCATGGAAGGCTTGATTATCATGGAAATCAGCGATACTGCGCTGTGTGGATTTCCATGTTGGTCATGTGGCAGTTATGTTGTTTAAATTCTACACTTTTAGACAAAATAAGTTTCTAATAAGGAGCACTGCTAACGAGGCACCAAGGTGATATTAGTATTGAGACTGACCCAGTGACTTGTTTTTGCAGAGCTGATCCCTCTCTCTCTGTGTTTTTGTTTTCTCAGAGTTCTTTTTGGAGTTGGACAAGGTGATGGGTCCTCTGATCTTCAACACCAGCAGCATGACAGAACTGGTGCGCTACACACGGCAGGGCCTCCACTGGCTGCGCCTGGACGCAAAGCCTATTCCCTAGCGAGGGCTCGTTCCCTGCAGGCTGCTTCCACATACACTCACACCTCAGCCACTTGCATTCAGCAACATGTGCTCAGAGACACACGTGCATGCCAGGGTGCATGCACTCACATACAGACACGTGCGCTCAAACACACACACACACACACACACACACACACACACACACACACACACACACATACATACATATGTACTGTATGCACACACAGTTCACCTCTGGTCCTCCACGTACACACTTGTGATGAACTTCTCAGACATATCTCCAACACTGTGTCCATTTTTCTACACCAGCTTGCCAAAAACACTGAGCAATTTGGAACATCTTACACCTGCAGCAAGACCACACAGGGGAAGCATCCTATAACTGCAGCCCAGGATAATAATAATAATAAAAAAGCTTATTTCCATGCTACATATACTGGCATTCTTACACATATCTTTGGCTTGTGACAGAAGGCCATGTTTCTATCTATTTGGCATTGAAGCATTTTGCGAATTATTTTCGAATACACTAAAAATGTGGTTTGGTTTATAGGCTACTTTGGCTTCTAACTTTTGTTCTCATTTGTTTTACCAAAGTACCTCCCTTAAACACCAAAGGTGCTTTAAAATGAAGGTTTCTCTTTATCTTTTTTGTGCCTTGTATGTGAGCTACAGGAAAAATGAATGATCATCCATCATGTCTGAATGATTTTTGTCATCTTTCTTTTCCATCTCTCTCTTTTTTTTGTTAGGGCTACAATCATTGTTTTATGCATTTAAACACCATTTTGAATAGCTAAAGGAAGCTGGCAACAATTATGTTCATACAGCAGTCCTATTTCACACACGTTGGACATTTTGTGTATAATTGCAACAAAGATGGTGTTAGCGCAGTCTTGGCCTCCACTAAGCTGGCTCGCTCACACCATCTTGTTTTATCTTTCCTTCAAAGTCTCTAGGAACTGGAGTTTGATCATGGAACAGGCCAAGGATTGTAGGAAGGGCTAGTGTGCGCACCTGATAGATACTTCTGACACACACGTGTTTGTAAATGTTCATCTTGGCTGGTATATCAATCAAAATCTTAGTTGTAACAGTGTCTGTTTGTAGAAAACAGGCACTTTGAGAGATTTGCTTTTTCTCTGAGGCTCGAGACATTTGAGTTTCTTCCTTTGAGATGTTATTACTAGCTACATTGTTGTCCATTGAGAAATTTCCTTGAGGAAAGGTAACTTCCAAACACGGTGTTATTGTTCTGTTGATCTGTCCTTGATGTGTGCACAAGGGTTGCTCATAGTGTATTTTTCTAAGGAACAGCAGGGTGTGTCTAAGTATTGAAAATCGTACCCATGTATACAATGCAGTTATTTACAGTGCAGTTTATAACAACTGGGCCTGTGTGACAACAAAACGGGAAGGCTGGCCCCCAAAAACGCAAATCCAACCAAGCGGAAAGATGTAGGTAAATATGTTCTGTAGAGTAGCAAACTCATCAGTGATACAGATTAGCAGTGTTGCATTTATAGATCAAAGAACTTTAAATCTATGATTATATATTCCAAATAAGAATTAAAACGGCCAATATAGATTTTATTTATGTACCAAGCAGTTTTCTTTTTCTTCTGGCAAAAGTTATAACTTTTCAAATGCATAGGTTTAAAACAGGGTTGAACAGGGATAAGATGCAAAGTATTTGTATATGTATTTGTTCTTATTTAAATGTTAAAAAAAAAAAAAAGTAGCTCCTTGATTCTCTACCTAGTGTAGTCATACTTGTATTACAAGAAGTATATAACAAATACATCAACTAGTCGTCTATATTTATATGGCACAGCAGGCCGGGTAGAGACAACAGAGTAACTGTGTATGCCAGCTGTCCAGATGTGAACCGTTTCAATTGGTTGTTCTGAATTATTGTTTTGTCATCAAGACAAACGTGGACAGCAGTGCTTTTGAACCAAGAAGTTAACATTTCGCAAGGGAGTTAGAAGTTTAGGTGTTTGGCCGATGGTCAGCGATGTGAAGGACTGTCCTGTTTTTTTAGCCCAATTCCTATAAAATCATGCTGGAAACATATAAGCCAGGCCTGGGCCAAATATTAATTGACACTATTTTTATTTTATTTCGTTGGCAGATGCCTGTGGGTTCGGTTTGCCAAATATGACGAGAAAAAAGTGCCGGGAAGTTTAGACAATCACAGGGAAGTATTTTAAACTCAGTTTGGCGTACTTTTCTCGGTCGACACTTTACCCAGTACTTTTTTCACTGCAAGGTAAAAACAGCTTTTTTCGGAAATACTATTTGACCCAGGTTTGTTTATTATTTTTTTCCTCATCGGCTCCCTGGCCTTTTTGTAGGAGGGGATACTGTTATTTCCTCTTGCACTTGAAAGACTGACAGTCAGAAGAGGTATTATTTTAATCTATGCAGGATTTTTACAAAAAAAAAAAGGATCTGTTTCTGAAAAATCCATATTTAATTTTTACGCTCGGGATTTTTCCCCCACTTTTGTTTCCGTCTCAGAAAGAAACCTGTTCGACTCAAGTGTCCAATGCCTTTAGCTTTTGCAATTTTGTGTACTGGTTTAGTATATATGTATATATAGGTCTGTTTTTATAACTAAACACGGATGGCTTGAGCCATTTTGTACTTAAAAGCTGGAGGCCACTTTTCTCATAGGAATTCCTCTGGGTTTTGCCAGCCCACTCAATGTCTTCATACACTGGTACACTTTGTAAGTACAGGTCTGCGCCTCGTGTTCCCTACGCTATCTAAAAGTCAAATGTGCAAATTTAGCATTAGGGTAATTTGTAACAGTTTGCTACTCACATTTATTTATTTTTCTGCCCCTTTGCTTAATGTTTTTTTTTTTTTTCCTCTTCTGTTTTGCCTTTCTATGGAACACCATTTTCTGAAATAGGAAGATGTTAATGTATTGGGGTTGTTCACGATGAGATTTCATTGTAAGTAGTGATTAATATTAATTCTAACTTGAAAGAATCCAGGGTAAGATGATTTTTTTTTTTTTTTTTGGACATTCAGTAGAAAGATGTTAACACTTGCATGTTTCTATTTAAAAGCAAATGTATAAATTGTAAATAGAACATTTCTTTAAGGGTGAATTTCTACTACAGTTTGACATTTTTATTGAAATTTAAAAATGTTGTAAATACATTTGTGAGATACTTTATGCACATTTTTTTTTCTTTCTTTCTCTGTGAGCTTTTGCGTTCTCCTCTTCTCTTCCAGGCTGTTACGGATGACACCCTAGTCTCTTAACACTGTATATCAAATTGTTTCATCACTCATTTTGTTTCCGTGCTCGTATGCTTTTGTCTTCTGCTCCACTGTCTGTCAATATCATGGTCGCCACATAATCATGTCTCTTGATCCAAGTGCGAATATTTTGTCTTCTCTGTATTTAATATGGAGACGTGTAAATTCATGAAATGTATATTGTTGATCTCATGGGATGGATGGATGGATGGATGGATGGATGGATGGGTGGGTGGATGGATGGATGCGTGGGGCAAAGTGTGTACAGTCAGTTGTGTAAAATCCCATCTGTCTCTACCTGGCGAGAAAGACGTATTTACTATGTGTCCCTTTTGAACAATTGGTCCAACATGTCTTTTGAAACAGAGGTATTTCTCTAAGCGTCAAAACAGTTGTAGGAGTTTATACAGTATGTTGTACCACATCTTTTTCTAAAAAGTCGTCTCAAAAGCGAGACCAGCAGCATACACTAAGTACAATAGTCTAAATTGGGTTAGTTTTAAGAGAACCGATGATAGAGATACTATATATGATGGATGCAATATGATTAAGTAAAGGTACTCATTGAGTTTGGTCTTCAAACTTAGGTTATCATGTAATTTAAAAGCATTCTTGTGAAGTGAGTATTAATTGTTACTAATGGGAGTCTGTCCTGAATATTCTTTGTATTTTGCCGTATTGAGAATAAAATATATATGGTTATGTTTAAAGGAGTTGTGCTGTCTTCATTTTTCGCTTGATAATGAATACCATTTGAGGAGATTATCCGGTGCACTCAGAGGGCGAGGCGGGGGCATGGAGCAACAGAGACACGAGAATGACTGTCATTCTTTTCCTTATAAATATGCTTTTGGCTCTTGAATGCCTCAAACTGTCTCAAAAGCTTGGTTGTTATGATTTTATTTTCAGTTCTAAGGTGAGGAGGGGTAAAAGCCAAGATAAAATGATCCAGAGAGGTTAAAAGAAGACATGTAGGTCCCTGGATGGACCTGTTGATGATCTCTCTGATGTGCAAAAGAACAGGTGGAAAACCATATAATACAGCAGAGAACAACACAAATCACTCACTACCAACAGTGCAATAAGTAACAAGCACTTTGAAGCACACACAAAAGTAGCCACAGCAAACATTTCTTGTTTTTGCGCAATTTACAGTTTGCCACCCATTCTCTTTTGTGTCCTCTAATCACAGGGAATCAAGTGTACCACGGTCTGTGTGTGACCTCTGAGGTTCGTCTGAAGGTCTGACTGAGTGACGGTACAGTGAGGCTGCTGAAGGTCATAGCTCAGCATTATTGCACTTAACAGGCAGCCCTGCACACCAGTTGTTCCCCAGGCCTCAATTGCCACCATGTGGTCATGGGCTGTAATGTCACTGGTTGTCCTCCCATCCATCTGTCTTATTGCTTTGTCTCATAAGTGGCAATAATACTTAATAATAATAATGATAGCAATCGTATTATTACTAGCAGCAGCACCTCAGTATAAGTAATGCATATTGTTCTGGCCTTCACAATGCAACAACAATCATTTAAATAAGAAGAGTGACTTTGGAAGAGATTATTACTTCCATAGCGAATAGATGCTCACAAATGATCCAGCTTGTGCTTTGAGGGCTTTCCTGATTTGACCTGTTCAACATGAGCTTGATTTTCCATCTTAGAAAGCTGATTACGTCGATGATTATCATATTTTGTTGGACACGGCGGTACAATCAACTGCATCTTCAGCCGTCCTAACAAACGGAGCACCCTCAGCTGTTTGTCTCTGTTTCAACAAGGTGCTTATTCTCCATAAGCACCATCCTTGCTTAATCTTTCTGTGCATGAAACAAAAGTATTCAAAGTAGTTTATATAGCTCCGCATTGCAGAGCCTCTTAGAAATGATTAGCTCGTTTCAATCCACATTTCACTGCCCTGAGAACTTTAACTCTTCCTTACCAAAGCAGAGTGGACTGTGATGTTACCTGAGCAGCTTGTTTTTTTTTTTTTTTTTTTTTTTTTCCAGCAAGCAGTGTTTTCCCCCCTGACTGTTTATAAAGCCTGCCCACTTATATCAGCCTCATGGGCATTAATTCATCCACTCATCCATTCATTTAGCCCAGCATTCTGCTTGGTTATATGCAAGGTTAAGTTTGAGACCCAGGAGTTAAAACTTTTATTTCACCATCTGAGCAAAGGTCACTTTTCTTTTTCTTTCTTTCTATCTTTCTTTCTGTCTTTGATTTTATGGCAGTTCTCTTGCAATTTTTAAACAAACCTTTGGGCAAGTTTATGGTAATTTGCTTGTAATTTAATTTCAAATATGTATTTGTAATACTTATGTAGTTTACTTGTATTTTTTAAAGAACGGTTTGCTAATTTTCCAGTGATATTTTCTAATTTATGCCAACCTTTTTACAGTGTTCTGGTAAATTTGCACAGTTTTCAAAACATTAATTTCTTAAAGTTTTCTTTTGTTTAATTTATTATTATTATTATTATTATTATTATTATTATTGTTAATGGTAGTAGTGGTAGTAGTGGCAGTAGTAGGATTGTGATTTCGTTATTTCTTTATTTATCTATTATTTCTTTATTTAATTTTGTTGAATTTACTAAGTTGCAGTAGTTGTGTGTTCGGTTAGCGCAGGACAAACACTGTCACAGCTTGAGCGTCAACCCCTGCGGCTCTTGAATGAATTGAGGCGCATGAAAACGCTGGAAATCCTCTTGGGCTGGCAGCTGCTTATTGAAATTCCTGCTTCACTTCCGCCATTAAAGGCGACCGACCAATGATTTGACACGTCTTCCCAAAGACCCGCCTTCCGTCGCAGCTCATTGGTCGAGACCGCGTTCCATTAACTTTCATCCGCTTCTCCCGGAGCCAAGGTAGCTGCGAGGGAAGCGAAGGGAAAGCTCATTAGCAGAAGACTTTCTACTACAGGACAGCGCTGCCCGTTAAAGCGGTAAAAAGTGAGAGGTAGCAGCAGTTTTTTTCGTCGTGGTGTCCAGTCGAGAAGAGGAAACACACCTGAGAGACGGACAGAGTGAAACCACCGGGGAACCACCGGGGAACAGCAGGTATGTGACGGCAAGTTTGGCAGCGGCAGGTGCATTAGTATCGCTGTGACGGTACAGTTTCGGTCAGCAACGGTCCTAGTTTTTTTCCCAGGCAGGATGAACTCACCACAGGACAGGTGTAGCTTATTGATTTTTGTCATGTTGGATTTGTAATGAGTTTTAGTCAAAAACCCAGCCGTTCTCCAGCAGGCTCTGTTTGCCATTAGTTGACTCCTATCAATTAAGTACAGCAGGCCACCATATTTGTATCCCTTGAAACTATAACAATATTCTTACAGGTGTGTATTTGTGTGTGTCTGTGGGTGTGTGTAGCACATACTTTATAGAGCCCTTACAGTGCCTTATTTTTGTATCACCTATGTTATTACAGTGATTGTTTCGTTTCCTTTTGTGGCATAATATTCTGACCTATAATGGTTGTGTAACATATTTTATTTCTCTAATATCTATTTAGCATAGATTGCTCTTTGTTTTTTATCATGGAGTGTTCAGTTTCTCTTCATTTTTTAAAAAATGTTCTTACAGTGTCTAGTGTCTTAATATTTTAGGATTTGAGTTTGCCTTTCTCCTCTGTGTTGTTTTATTGCTTGTTTATCATTGAGAACTGATTGTGATGCATGGTGTTAAAGAATTTCTTGCCACTTGAAGTTTTTGCAAGTAAGCAACAGGTGGGCACTGAATGTCTCCTATCATGGATTTGGAAGAAGCTGTAAGAACAAAACAAAAAAAGCAGAAACACATTTGCTTTATATTTGTGCATCATGTTACCGATGCAGTTCCTGTTGTTTTGTCAGTGATGTGCAAACAAGCTAGTATTGTACATCCATAACCTTATCCTCTTGCCTCAAATGGATACCTATCCCTGAATAATGCAGAGGACGGCCTTTCTAGCTAATGACTTAACTATGTTTTATTTAAAGTGGGAACAAAAGGCGCCACCATTGCAGCGGGGTTGTTTTGGGGGAAACCAGACACTGGTGTTTTGTGCCGTGGCTCAGGCTGAAGCACTCATGCGGTGTGTTGGTCAGATGGTGGGAGCAGGAGGAGCACACTGGCCTCTCTTTGTGCTGCTGCCGGGTGACTGGCAGCTTCAACAGCACCCTGCACAGGCCGCTGACTCTGCTCCGCTGCACCCACACAGTCTGACCTGCAGGGACCCGTGCATAGAAGGGAGCGCAAACACACGCAAATGCATGCAGGCACCCACACACCCACACCCACAGACGAAGACGAGAACTGCACAAAGACACGCAACAGGATCTGACAGCCTTCCTGACCGAAGATGGAGAGACAGAAGTGGAGGCATGCAGACAGAGTAAACTGTGTGTGAAACATCCCCTACAGGTGCATACCGACTTGTTGATCCTCACCACATCTAAGGTTGTTCCAGCCCTTGGATTGTTATACAACATTAGCACTGGGTTGTTGGACTTGTCAGACAAAATACTTTAAATGACGCAGTGACACACAGGATGTTAATGGCTTGGTTTGAAGCTGAAACATGCAAGAAAGCAACAAGGGACAAGCAAAGAGACACCCAGTTCATCATCAGAATACCTTTGTGTGTGTGTGTGTGTGTGTGTGTGTGTGTGTGTGTGTGTGTGTGTGTGTGTGTGTGTGTTTTCTTTAATCTTCTCCCACAGACACAAAAGAGGATGGTAAATAGAAGGGCAGGGTTATAAAATAGACTGGAGCCAGTAAGGTCACAAAGCCCATGGGCCATACATGTAAACTTACCTGAGGTGATGAAACATGATCTCTGTCTCGCTCTATAAGTCTCTCTCTCTCTCTTGCATTTGTTTCTTCCTGTCGTATTGTCTCATTCCTTCTGCTTCCCTCTAAGGAAACAAGAATGTGTATGTGCTTTATGATAGTGGAATACCAACAGAGTAAAATGGAATAAATAGGAACAGCAGGGTATTTTTTTTATTTTTTTATTTTTTATCTTTTTGGATGAATTTGGATATTTGTCACGATGCTGGCTGTCACTATATCCAATGTGCACAACCTGCAAACATTGTGTCTGTACACGCACAGGAACACCACAAAGCTGGAGGTCTAGACTAAATGTTTTGTTGTTTGACTTGGTGGGGCAGGGCCTATTTTAAGCAGTGGAAAAACTTGTTTCATGGATGTGGTCATTACTTGGATGTTTGTAACTTTTTACTTCCAAAGTCCGCCTTTACCTGGATGGACTTAGTGGTTTTGGCTGCATGCTTAGATTGAATTCAGATTGTTTCTTTAGTAATATGTTACAGAGAACTTGATAGTGTCATCACCGAACATGCAGAGACACAAAGCCCAGTGTGTACAAAATGTTGTGGTGGCTAGTGGTGCAAATGAAATGGTAGGATTTTGGATGTTATTTAGGCAGATGTGCACCGATTTGGAGTGAAAATGTCAAACGACAAATTTTAAGATATGAAACTGTCAATACTCCAGGTGAATACTACTGTAAGGAAAGGGATATCCTCCTGAGTAATATTTCTCTGCTTGTGTTGAGAGAACAAAATAATGGTCAAGGAAGTAGTAAGCATGTGTCAAGATCATAAATCAATTAACAGTTATTCTTGACCACATTGTTTACGTTTCACCATAATGGAAGCACTAGGCTAATCTTGTTATCGTTCCGCCTGTTCTTTTGTACCTGCCTACTGGCTTTAGTTGGTTTCAGGAGGAAAAGAATTACCTCACACCTTCAAGGAAATGGCCGACTTAATGAATGACTTGCTCAGCAAATGGGGAATTCAGGAGGCTTTTTTTTTCCCGGAACGGTCAAAGGACGTGATTGACTGAGATTGGTTTTTGTAACAGGGCTACAAAGAAAAGGCTCGTGATTGTATATGTAAATCACAGGCATGTGAGTCAACTTCATTTGAAATGCTTCGATCAAGTTCGAGCAGGTTTCAGGATGCAGTGCTTTACAAAAAATGGCGGAGTTAAATGACTACTTGGCTGGTCAGAGTCCATCAGTCACAATATTATCAGTATTTAATAGGTCAAGAGTGAGATTATTCAGAATAGGTTATGTTGAATATCAGAGATAAGAGAGAAAGGGGAACATTGCATCGTGCAGAAGGAAATGGATGTTTCGGAGCTGTGGTGCTTTAGAGAAGTAGGCCAGTATGGAGATACGACATGCAGCAAATAGAATGAATACGAGGGGAATATAATCACTTGGGGTTAAATTATAAACCTAACACAAGCATTAAAGAGTGTACAGTATAGCAGTCTGGTTCCTGGACAATGTTCAGCATGATGTCACCTGTCCCATGCAGCAAGAATGACCTGGAATGGTTGATAAGGTGATGAATATGCGTTTAAGAGCACACACACACACACACGCACACGTACACATGTTAGTGTCAAGATGTTATTCATGTACTCTAAGTTGCATAACGTCATCGCAGGAATAACCGGGAAAGGCCACAAAAAATACCCATGAGATCTTCAGGTTGTTGGACAAAATGATCGATAAGAATAAGAAATAATTTTTAAAAGTATATATTTATGGCACCCAGATTATGCGTATCTATGACTGAAACACAAAGCAGAGAGGAAACACTGTACTATGCTGTATTCAGGTTCAGTAGCGTAGTAGGGAATTTTAATTGGGGCTTTGTGGTTAATAGTCATTATGTAAGAATCAGTAAATAAATATTACTTCCCACATGTGCTGCACGTTATCACGGTATGACCTGCAGCATGATACTGGGATGATGACAGTAGAATTTATGAGTGTACATTTTGCAGTGTCTTATTATAGTAATAACACCTGAGTGCGTGTCGAGTGCTATGATTATGGGCATGACAGTGATATATCTTGCTCAGAGGCCCAGCCGACAACCACGGAGCATCACCGTCACACCCATCATCACAGTAAAGAGCACACTGTTGGGTCTTACTGTTTTTAATGGAACAGTTACTGATCCATGTGCATTGTCTGAAACCTTTCCCTGAATTTGCATCCATGCTGAGTAAAAGAATTAAGAGAAAGGAGATATCGCTGGTTATCACAAGAATTGGCATAACAACCAGGAAGGAACAGCGAGCCAGACATAATAGTTTGGGGAATTTTTTGTGGAAATGGTTAGCATGGTGGGAATGGATTATTGACCAGGTTGCTTGGCTGAAAACTGCCTGTTGCGTAACGCTCTGTTCTCGTCAAGGTATCAGCTTCTGTTTGCATGAAACGATACACCATGTGTAATTTCTTTGCAACTTGGAGTAATTTGCTAGTAATGAAAGTTCTTGTAAGTGTCCAGAGGGAATGGTTTGAAAAGTTAATTTGAAATTGGGATTCAAGAATATTAGATGTTGAATTTTTGGAATAGCATGGTCCTATTTAAGATGCACATATATATATATAAGAGCATCCATGACTGTAAAAGCGGTCTCATTTACCAGTCAGTTTCTTACTGTAACTTACCCACTATACTTTAAGAGATCAATTAACTTGCGGTCATTTTTGCTGTCAGTTATTGATGCACGAGGATCGTTCATGGATGATTCAGTGTTATTGTTTATGGTCTTTTAGTAGAAGCATGCCATGATAATATGGTGTTTTTTTGGGTTTTTTGGGGGGATATTGTGTCACACAGCTCCACTGTCTAAAGTAATGGTACCAATAATTGCTTTATTTTAAAACTAACAAAATCAGGCATGTATCAATTTAAGTTATATGATTCCAAATATTAGTTGTATTTGATATCACACTTGACACAAGCATGATGTGTCATATTATGATATATACTGCATATCATATGTTCTTGTATTCATATATCACAAAAGCCCTAATGAGCATTGTGATGTTAACTTCAACCATACTGCCCTTCCCCACAATGGACCAAAATTGTCAATACTTATACTGTAACACGTGTACAACAAAACCCTCAGTGAAGTATTTTATTAGCTGCTTGTCCTTATCTTTTACTCGGCACCTGGATGAAACAGGTCGGACGTGCTCACTGTTCTTCCTCCTCGTACATGTCTGACATTCCAGACATGGCGGGGGTCCTCCGTGGAAGGAGAGTGAAGCCAGGAAACACACGGCTAGACGCCAAAAGGCTCTGTGTTTGAGGAACATATACATCGCAGTGTGCAGGACTATACACACACACACACACACACACACACATATATGCACATACACAGGCACAGGCAGTCATCCTCCTCACTGACATGCTCACAATCCCCTTTATCCCACACAGCCTCCACCATATAAACACACACACTCTCCACCTTTACTCCAGTTTCCTCCCTGGAGCAGCACTTTATGGGGCCCAAGGTCCTCATTTAGGTGGGTGGGGGGGTTAGAGGAGTGTGGGTGTGGACGGGGGTTAGGGTGGACTTTTTGTACCTGGGCTCCCCACTCGTCAGTGGTTGTGAGTTATTGTCAGATTTTGTCAGTTCCTCCTCCTTTGTGATAGCAACAGAAAGGCCTGTTCAGGTCCTATAGAGCAGATGGACATGGAGGAGATGAATAGCTGCCAGAGGTTATCGCTCGCTAATATGAGACCTGGGAGGGGAGGCTAGCAGTGTGTGTGTGTGTGTATGTGTGTGTCTGTCTGTCTGCCTGTTCTGGTTATCTGGCATGACCACACCTACGCTATTGTATGGCCCTATAGGACCGTCAATGTGATATGCCAGTGTCATGTGTCAGGGGTTTGTGGATGGTGATGGTGTGTGTGTGTGTCTAATGCCAGAATCAGATTACACAAAATCAGCCTGATTCTGACATGATGTTTTTGTGGCTGACAAATTTCCAGCATTGTGCCTAAATATAAAACTTGTAAACGCTGGTTGTGCAGCCTTAAACCACATAGTAGGTTTCATGTTCCATGAATTGAGATTGTGCCGTGCTGGACGGCCCAAAACATCCCAAGGTAAAGCCTGCACCAGTTGGAGTTGCAAAGTGATGGTGAGAGATGAGTTTTAAACAATTCTTCTTGCATTTCATGAGCGAAGGTGATGTTTGCCTCTCTGGGTCTTGTTGAAATAACCCAGTTCACCAAAGTATTCACATTTGCTGCTCTAAGCGCTCAGTGTCAGACAAGTTTTTCCCTCTCAAACACTAGAAGCCATGTATTTTAAACGGAAGGAGCTGGGTAATGACTGCTTCGCAACAAAAATGTCACAAATTTCTTGCAGATGACTTTTCTTTAAGGTTCAAAATTTTAATGTTCTTTCACAAGCATTATTTAAATGCTTGTGAAAGGCCGTTCAGATGCCTTTCACAAGCATTTAAACACAAGGAATCTGATGTCGATCCAGGTTTCAAAGGGTTATGGCAAAAAAAAGCACTATCATTCTACAGCTGTATGCCCCAGCAAGGACAACTAGGCCTTTGCTTGCATCAAAGTCTGAACAACAGGGCTCAAACTGTAGCACAGAGGCTCAGACAAAAGGGGAGGAGGGGGTGGAGGACCGGACGTGGCTGCTTGCTTGGACCACAGAGCACCTTTCAGCCTTTTGTGTGAGGGAGAGACAGAGAGAGACTTAGAGTGGGGTTGTGTGCACTGTACCTCCACAATACAGCTTGCCAACAGGTCTGCCAGAGGGCGGTCTAAGGTTTCATAGCCCCTGATGAAAAGGTGTGGGTGAGGGGCTGTCACCAGGACTTGAGCTGGCCAGAGTAGCAGTAATATGGCTGTGATATTGACTAATAAAAGAGGCATTTACAGCTGTCTGACATGGGAGGAGAGCTGGAAGTAGAGGCTTGATGTCTTTGTGTGTGTGTGTGTGTGTGTGTGTGTGTGTGTGTGTGTGTCTCTGACTGTGTTTGTCTTTGCAGCTATCTGGTAGGACCTGCAATTGCCACAACACCTGGGTCTCTGCTCACTTATTTTATGGTTCTTAATTTTTATTGGGATATAAGCTAGATAAATAGTAATTTACTGTTCTGTGCTTCCCTCTTTTATTTCTTTTTTGTAAGAAGAGAAATATCTAAAGGAGCTTAAAAAAATCAGTCAATTGCTAGCTAGATAGAGTGATAGATAGATGCACTTTATTGATCCCAAGTTGGGAAATTCTTGAATTGTGCTCAAACATAAAAAGAAATGAACCAGTTATAAGAGTAAATGTTTTGTGTGTGTGTGTGTGTTTTCATTTTGTCATCCATTTATAGCTGAGTCCAAGAATCTCTTCAAGGGATAAATAGCTCAGCATCAATAATGTAAAAAGCAAAATAGACCACAGAAACATTACTCTTACTGTTTTTTTTTTTTTTTTCATCTATAAATTTTCCAATAGGCAACTGTTCAAAATCAGTGCAAATAAAAACCTTTTTTTTTTTTTTTCATTTCCAATGTCAGGTAAATATTGATGGCTTGGGTCATGTATTAGATTGTAAGACAAGTATATCTTTAAGTGTAGCTGTTTTCCCTGAATAATAATGACAGCTTGTAATGCTTGACTCGTCTGGCATGTAGCTGCTCGGGTCACAACAACCACACTCTTCAGTAGCTGGTACACTCTCCATTTTCTCCCCCTTTCCCAAGTTACAAAGTCCAGAGAGTGTTGCACTGTGTTCTGGTGAAGTTTAATCTCTGCGTGATTTGTTTTACAGCTCTACCCCGTCCTCCCATACCCCCTTCCCCCACCCTGAGGTAGAAAACCCGCAAGCAGCAAAAGGTTCCCATTGTGATCTCCTCCCTAAAATTGCCCACACTAGCAGACTCAGTGCAAGCAAACACAATGGAGCTCACTTGACTCCTGAACATGATGATTAGTACTTTTAGGCGACTGTACAGGTTTCAGAAGCATGATAATTGAAAGTGCATTTCATCTCAGCTGTGTGACAGTGACTTGACAATGAAAGCGATGATACAATGGAAGATGATAATTACTCTGCAGTAATGCAGAATAATTGGGTGGCGTAGGTGGGACTCTGCAATTATAAATACATTATACATTCTGAGTTCATTCAGTAGAGCTGTAAAATGTGCTTTGTCAGCGTCGTCAACAGCATAGAGGTTAGATGAGTTCAAAAATGTGATCCAGTTAGCTAGTGCTGTCAGCTCATAAAGAACTGTGCCAGATACTTTTTTTTAAATCATTTCATCATTTTCATCATTTAGCCTTTGGAACCTCAAGCAAACTTCTCAAAGAAAAAAGCAATTATCTACTTGGTTTGAGAAAGTTATCAGCTCCTGAGGGGGGAGAAAAAAACTGGCCATGTTACAGAACTAACCTTAGATCTTAGCTCCTACTCAGAGACACTTGATAAACTCCAACTTTTATTCCCATGGAACAGTCTCACTTCTAGTCTACAGCTGCCAGTGCAGATTGCAGATGTTGGAAAAGCTATCAGTGGATATTTCAGAAGCTGAGATATGTAAAGTCTTGCATTCCCAACGACCGCCACTTGACAGAATCACAGAATCAAACCTGGGTTTGTACAGAAAAGTGTCCCAAGACATTAGACATGGATATTGAGAAGCAGGAAGTAGACTCTTGGCTTGAAAACAGCTTGCTTACTCAATCTGTTCCCTTGGCTTTATTGGGCTCCAATTAAGACCTTGTTCATAGTTATGAGGGGTAATACAATGGTTCTATGGTAATACAGAATCGCATAGTATTAATATCTGGTCAGGGGTCATCTAGACTAATTGGGGATTCTGTTTCTCTAAACCTGCTTTGCTTTCTTGCTAGCTTTTGGACAACATTTGCTAATATTTATTACTACACATAATCAGAAATCGGCTTTTCCAATGTTTTCAAAAATGCACTAAAGAATCAGATGTTCGTTTATGCCTGAGCATAATTTTCAACTTCTCTGACTAAAACTCAAGAAGTAATGTTGCTTTTTTCCAAAACCCAAACCAAATTTAGACTTGAAATGATGTGAGATATTAAATTGCTAATAATCATTTTGTTTTTAACTTGAGCTTGACTGAAACTCAAACAATTTAAGTGAGAAATTCAGCCTGACCCAAGGTGAGCCCAGATATTTCACTTTCTGTGTTTAGGCATGCATCGGCATACACTCTGTTCAGAGGTTAGAGATTTGTCAACCAGGTGTTTGGTGCACTCTTCATTTAAATGCTTAATCTACACTTTGATTTGGCGAGCATTAGAATTTCATGTCAAATTTTGTCTCAGAGGATTGGAAACAAAGTCTTTGCTCTAGCCAGTCAAAGCTGACTCTAAAATTTTGCACTATCATTGAGATTTTTCCTCTTGTTTTCTTTTTTTACCAGCTAAAATGTCTGTTTGAGTAGAGAAGATACTCCACAGACTTTTAAACCAGCTGCGAAGTCATTGATCTAACTTACAAACTTTATCAGCATCTGTCTGATGGCTGATATTTATTTTCCTCCCTGATGCTTTGACACCAAAAGGCCATATGAAGAACCACTAGTTTAGATCAGTAGAGATTCGGAGGTCAGACTTGAAATCTTGACATCTTCTGCCACAATTCGGGCCCGACTACTGATACTGTGAAACCAATCGGTTGATTGCCCTAGTTCTTTTCGTGTGTTTAACACTGATGTTTCTCAGATGGGTAAACAAGTTCCAACAAATGAAATGTTTCCACCATATATTTCATTTGAGTCTGTAAAGTAGGAAAGACCTGGCTGATGTTTCTCTAAAGGAAAGCAGACACTACTCCCCTCGCCTATTTTTAATATTTCGCCTGTCTAGTAGGAATGAGTGGGAGTCAGAAGTATAAATAGAGCAGAAAGAGGTTGAGTGGAGTTTGATCCAAGGCAAGGGCAAAAAAAAAAAAAAAATCTAACTCAACTTGGGTGAGGCGTCAAAGTAAGATATAAGACATCTGTTACCCACTAGACATCCTTATCTTCACATTGCTCACCTGGTGTCCTTAAATAAAACCCTGGGGCCACAAAAAATTACAGCATCTTATTGCTTATATTGAGATGTACCCATTATTATTGAATGAAAGTCACAGTTGCTTGAAGGCTTCAAATATAAGCTGTTTAATCTGTCATCTCCCTTCCATTATTGAGGTAGATTTAATCAGTAAAGTCAATTAGGCAACATATCTTGCACCACATTATCTGGTTGATCTGTTTTTGTGGTTATGGGAAGTGTGGGTGGTTGTAATAATTTGTACTCTGTGTGTTTCAATAATTTAGAAAAACAAAAATGCGCCGAATGTTAACTGTTTCATTTTGCTCAGTTTTACCTGGCATGTGGTACCTCTCTGAGTGCCTGAGATGGTAACGGTGGCAAGCTGTCCTCAAGTACAAAAACATGTTTTGGCTGCTCAGATCTATCGGTACTTTCAGTGGCCGCCATTTTGGGGTCAGGAGGGAAGTGAATGTGGACCGCTCTACCACACAGTGTCTCTGTCTACCTGGCGGGCTCTTTTGCAATTCAAATCTCTCTGGCGCAACACTAAGCAAATGTTTTCCTGTTGCCCTGCCACTGCTGCTGCTCACAGGGACAGTATTGGGTATCGGGACTGTTCTTTTCATGTTTTTTCAAAGCATCCTATCAGGTATAAAAGGAGAGATTACAGACATTCTGTGGATATCCTCTGGCCTCTGTCATCATAGCATATTAGGTAGTGGATAGTGACCCAGTTTCTTTCACTTTTTTGTCCTTTTTGTTCTCACATTTCTCTTTGTTTTTTGCTTTTTCTCCTCTGACCAGACATGATGTCATGGGCACAGCCATGTAACAGCAGGAGCTGCATGCGTGAATAACTCCTGCCGTCATTCATCCATTTCCTCTGAGGTCAGTGACTAAGTAGAATTTTGTGTGTCTGAGTGTGTGTGTGTAGTTATTCACAAGCAGGGCAAGCAGATCTGTTGGTCTGCAGGTGATCCATGATAATGACCACATTGATGCATGCATGGGCGCACACACCAGATTAGAAATATTTGCACTTATTAGTCTCATATTTTCAGCATCGGTGTGAAAAGCGATCACACAGTGCATTAAGTATTAAATTGTTTTTGCCAAGTGTACTTGGGTGTGTGCTGATTAGACGGTATGTTCTCATAAAACATGCCCTTGATATGACCACAAGTCCTGTGGTTTGCATAGGTGTACTTTCACCTTACCTGAGGCCTGAATCTCAGTTCATTGTTTCCTCTGCAGTTTTTGGTAGGTCTAGGAGAGTGGATCTAAATTTGAGGCTGGAATTGAGTTTTTCCTCCAGCTCCATTCCCAGTATAACCTAAATCAGCCTTGACAAAGCATTGGGCTTCCAGATTTACAGGGCAGAGAGAATTTGGGGGTTTTCTTCTCTGCGTCCCCTGCAGAGTACACTCATGATCAAAGTTTTAAGACCAGTTGAGAAATTGCAAGAATTTACATTTTGCACTGTTGGATCTTAAAAAGGTTCTAAGTAGAGCTTCAAAATGCAAAAAGAAGAAATGGGAGTGAGACAAAAAAAAAAAATTGAGTAAGCAATTTATTGCAAACAACCATTAAACTGAAATAGGCTGTTCATCAGCTGATCAAAAGTTGAAGACCACGGCCTTTAAAAGCCCAAATCTTGGCAAAAATGTGGATTCAGTGTCATTTTCTGTCAGGTATCCACACTGTCATGACCTCCTGATGGCAAAGGCAAAAAAGCTTTCTTGGTAATCACCTCAAAAATTCGTTTCGGCATGCTTGATGCTAGTGTTTCCAGGAGGCTAGTGGGAATGTTGCTCCAAGTGGTGAAGATGGCTTCACGGAGGGCATCCACTGTCTGGAACTGGTGTCCATTTTTGTAAACTTCCCTTGCAGTCACTTGTCAAAAAAGTAACACCAACTACCAAAATACACTTTACAAATAAATGAAAAAAAGAATAAATATGTATGCACATAAGGCCCACCCATATCATCACTAAATACATTTCCATCATGTATCACACGTCATTTTATTAAATAGAGATGCCACCCAGACAGTAAATATAGCACTGGGTATAGCAGGTGTATACTTTTGATACCAGCGGCACTATTTTACGATCTGCCATTAATTAACTTCCAGAGCATACGTATTATATCTGCTTAAGCTAAGCTATGTCTGACTGCTGAACTGTCATTGACCTTTTCAGGTGGCTTCAGGTGAGCTGTAAGATCAGATGAATGCTGATGCAGTGGAGCTCAGCACGTTGTTTAGGACTGACTTTGGCCCCTGTTTCCAGGAGGCAAAATGATTGCAAGACGTGTCAAGGGAAAGGGGAACACCCAGTCATAATTATGTTGATCTGAGTGTGTCAAAGAGAACGGGAGTGTGTGCTAATGTGCAGACTGAGGGTTTGTGTGGTGCAGAGGAATGATGGTAAGGTTTTATATGTTTTCTGTGATGGCGTTGTGGTGTGATGTCTGAGCAACCCTAAGCTGTTGCTGTAGTCAGATCAGAGTGAAGTCAGATCAAGAAGAGCTAAATCTGAGGTGTGTCATGCAGAGCTACTGTATGACTAAATGCCTTTAGCAATGCCCTCAGTTTCGGTGCTCAGGCGTATCTGCAAAATCACATATTGGCAGCTCATTAACTTGGCACTTCTTCTCTTGCATTTTCTTATTTACTGTGGGAATAAAAATCTAATGTTATTTTGTAATGGGGTTTTTAGACTGAAACCTTGTCCTTACAGTATGATATAACAAAACCTCATGGTATGAAATAAACAGGATATTGTTTTTTATTGGACATTATGCCCAAGCCAGCTCTTTTGTCTGTAAGTGTAAAGTGAGCATCTGAAAGAAAGCTGTATTGTACTGCTAAGCTTTGATCAGGTATAAAAGTCTCCAAAAGAATGATTGTGATTCATTTTCACACTCAATTGTTGATGCCTTGGTTAAATCTGAAATACAGTGCATACAGTGTATCCTGTTTGGCATAATATTCAATTAATATGGCAGTTTACCTTTTATAGATTAAGCCACGTTGGCATGGAATGGTATACGTCTCTTTATATCAATCTGTCTATACATCTATCATTTTTTGACCTATTATCAATTTGCAACATTCCAACACTATGCCACAGGTTGCATACTTCAGCTTATAGGCTATGACATTATTTGTATTCCTGTGGGTTTGCTGTATGACTCTAATTCACATATGATAAAATTATAAAATTATGATTTAAAAAAAAAAAAAAAAAAAAGAGATGACATTCTGTAGATGTAGTTTACAGTTACTGTAGAATGATGTCAGTGATTTTTATGACAAAATAGTAAATTCCTGTGAAAGAGCAGGCTGCCTTACATTTTACACAAAGCCTGGTATGAAATTAGCGAGACTGGCAAGCATCTGGCAGCAGGTATAGTCACCTCCTGTTCACACAGAGCTGTAATTACCTGCTTAGATGTAATAGATCATTGCATAACAGTTACATAACTGACATTTGAACACCTTATTGTTGTCACAAAATTTGAATAATAATACAGTATTTGAATACTGTGAATACGTGAGTGTTATTATATAAAATTTGTATTTACATAGCCATAGTATATTGTGCAGACATTGTCTTCCACTATTGGCACGAAAGGGCAGAAGTTGATCACAGATTACAGGTTTTAATAGTCACATGTTAAATTTGAATACATATATTTTTAATGAAGCAACACTGTGACATACCTGAAAAGTAGCTGATATTTGCATACTGTAGATGAAGACGTACAGCATGTACAGCTAGGTCCAAGCATTCGGACAGTGACGCAATACTTATAATTTTGCCCTTGTACACCACCACGGTGGATTTGAAATAGAGTAGAGATGTGATTTTAAATGCTGACTTTATTTCAGGGGATGAACAAAAAAAATGGCATTAACTCTTTAGGAATTACAGAAGAATTGTCTTCTGTGGTCTTCCAGGTCTTTTTATGTTGCTGAGCTTTCCAGTGCAGTCCCTCTTTTTCAGGATATACCAAACTGGCTACTCCTTAAGTTTTTGCTCTCTGTCTGATAGATGTTTTTTGCTTTTTGAGCCTAATGGTGACCTCCTTCACTTGCGTTGACACCTCTTTGGATCGCATGTTGAGGGTTCTGATAAACAGCTACCAAATGCAAATACAAACACTTGGAATGAACTCCAGGCCTTTTATTGTCTTAACTTGTCACGGAATAACGAGGGAAAAGGCCACACCTGGCCAAAAAACTGCTCTTTAGTCAAGTGTCTGATTAGTTCTGAGCCTCTGAAAATGGGGTGACAATGTTTAAAACTGGTTGTAATTCTTAATCAGTTAATGCCATATTTTTGTTCAACTCTTTTAATTAATGCTGAAGGTCTGCGCTTCAATCACATCTTTCTCCATTTCAAATCCACTGCGGTGGTGTACAAGGCCAAAAATATGAATATTGTGTCACCGTCCAAATACTTAAGGACCTATCTGTATGTACTGTGTATACCAGGACACATTTGCTTTACCTGCCCTAGCCGCTTATCAAGCACATTCCTCTCCCTGTCTCACTGCCAGCACCCAAACTATCTGTGATAAGGCACTGAGGGTCAGAGTGCCATGCTGGCATAAAGCGCCAGATGATACAGTGCTGGGTGTTTGTTTGCCCTGCTGAGAGAGATATGCTCACCATGCTTACCTTCTGGAGAGAAGGGATGGTTTTGTTTAATGGCTTTTATGTTATAACTAGGGGGAATATTTCTGGCAAGCAAACTCTTAAGTGTGCAATATTTATTTCCTTTTCATGTCTTTCTCTCTGTCTCACTCTCTCTTTCTTGGTCTCTCTGGAAGACCAGAAATTTTGTGAAGATAAAGTGAACTACTTTTGTGTGTTCTCCTCCACAATCCCAAAAGTATGTTGTTATACATTAGTGGTGCAACGATTAGTCGACATTATCAACAAAAATTGATGACAAAATTAGTTGCAGACGAATTTAATTGTTAATTAGCCGGTTACATCATCGCGTGTTTTTTTTTTTTTTTCATGCTGTACATTATGTTTATTATTGAGGTTGTAGTTTATAAAGGTCTTGTACTGGACTACATTATAATGACAGGTGTTTCTATTTTTTGTCCTCCCTATTTACATACATGAGGGGGACAGTTGGAAACACCTCAACAAAATGCCATCCAGTACAACAGCACCACTGTGAGCTCAATGCCAAACATAGAACTGAATGAACACCTTTATTACTGTGACAAAAAGAAAACCTGAGCATTATTGGCATTGTAAAAGTAAACTTTATGGCAGAACAGTTTTATTGTACTTTATTAGATTGTACAGGTGGACCCAATAAAGTGAACACTGAGTGTATATTGTCTTTATTGTTAGCTCACACATGCTTAACAGAACCTCCAAGTAAATGTAAAAGCTTGATAGCAAATAAGAGACATTTAATAATTGTGCATTTAAATATACGATTAGTTGACTAATTATTTCAAAACAGTCGTTAGTTGCAGCCCTATTATACATCACTTTTCTTTGCATCTGAAAAATCATTATCCCAAGTTGCATAGACATTATTATTAATATTATGCCCTTAATTCAAAAGGTGTCCCATCACCATACCAACTACATTCATGAATAGCAGAGCCCCCCCCCCCCCCCCCCCCCCCCCCCCCCCCCCCACCCCCCCCCCCCCCCCCACCCACAAAAAAAACAACAAAAAAACAAAAACCCAACCAAGCTGTAATCTGCTGTTCTTACTGCTGTAAGTTGTGAAACAATGCCTGTTGGAATTAGAGGAATGTATGGCTCTCTAAAATTAAGCAGAGAAGATACAGTGTTTATTAAAGGGCCTACCTCCTTAATAATTGTTCATTGTTTTAATGGAAAAATCCACTCTAAAGCACAAATTTGTTGGAAGACATCCTAATTAAATTTAGACATAGGAGTGCAGTAGAGCGACAGCAGTGATTTTTCATGATACACAAAAGGTTCCTCCAAAGGAGCACACGAGCATATATTTTTCACAAATTGTGAAACATATAACAAAAGAATCAGGTCATATTTAAAGGCTTGTTGCTATGCCACTCTGTATAAAGTGTGATAAGTCCTTTAATAGCCTTTACCAAGGATTTTACCAGCATTGCGTGTCTTAATACATTCCATGAATAGTCCAATTCACTAAATACTTGTATAGAGCAAATGTATATTGGCTTGCCATGGGACAAAGACTGCATTGTTCTCTGCTCTTATCAGTTTACAGTAGTACTTTTCTTAATGAGTCATTTTTCTTGTCAAACTCACATTTAATGAAACACACTAATATTCATGCTGTTATTTACATTTGAAATGAATTCTGTTGATTAATCCTCCTCTGAACCATTGTTGTGGTTGGATTAAGACCATTAGTTCAGACAGTACCTTACTTTGGCTTAGTTACTGAAGAACCTTGGTTATGAGATAGAGATTACTATATTAACTAAGTTTTATTTATTTATTTTATTTAACCAGGTGAATCTCAATAAGATTAACAGTCTCTTTTCCAAGAGAAACCCGGCCAGGACAGCATAAACATTTGGACAGTTAAAAACTACATGGACAATATTCAGAGGCTGACAAATACAAAACATCCGGGGCAAATTTGTACAAATGACCAAACAATGTACTGTAATGTGCATTGTTTTGTAGAGTTGTACTGTCAGTCTCTCTCAGGGAAGCACTTGTTCCATGTGAGGAAAAACCCCCCAGAAACCTCAGGGCTGCAGCTGAAGTCCGACTGAGTCATGGCCGGCAAAGTACCAGCCCTGGGGCCACCATGGGTGAACTGCTGTGTCTGTTGTGTGTCTGTGGTCAGATGGTCGGCTTATGTAACAAGACAAAGATGGTCACTGCAGCCTGGCAGCGCAGAAACAACTGCAGGCCACAGATGACGCAGGCGGCTGGGTGAGCTAACTGGTGCAGTCAATCAGCTGATGAAGTGGCCGAGTGTTATCTGGTGCAGAGGCGTGAGAGGTGCTGAAACAATTAGTCCATCAGTCAAACACCAGAAAATGAATTGATTATAATTTTGATAATATGTTCATTTATAAAGCTGAAATCCCAAACAGTTTCTCTTTAACTAACTTTGCTAACTTTTCTCCATTCATATCATTATAAAATTAAATGCTTTAGTTTTATTTGTTTTTTTTGTTTGTTTTTTTTTTTTTTGCCTTCTTTTTTGGCCACTGATTTGGCTAATGAAGAAATTAACGACATCACTTTGGGCTCTGGTAACTTCCCATGAGCATTTGCCATTACTTTTGACACTTTGAGACAAAATGATGAATCAGTAAAGTAAAAAAGAAAAAACAATAGATTATTTGACCGTTTAACATACATTGCAATATCCTTTCTTAAGGGTACACTAAAACATTTTCAGCCATGTTCAAAGCTCTGGCCCTCATCTCCATCTCCAAATTGCTGGTTTGTGTACCTGCACTTTTCCCGCTGGGTAACACATTTTAGTAAAAGTATTTGCCTTTGAGTTTTGACTGACTTGAGCTGCCTCCCCAAATACCAGCCAAACTGGCTATTTTGCATTCTTTCACTTGTTTCCATTTTTGAGGTTCTGGCACCAATCACACATGCTTCCAGTTCTAGATATGTACAGAACCATTTTCCCCCCCATAGTTTTTTAACTACCTTAACAAAACACAAAGACAGCAGGAGTCATAACTTCACAAACTTGTTTTGAAAAAACAAACAAAAAGAAAACATCAGGCTTACATGACATAATTTGATTCACATTACTGGGGTATGCTGTCTTCAGTTCCAGTATTGTTGAGTATTCTCAGCACCTCCTTTCACTTGTTGTCTACCATGCTAATGTGCTGGCTCAGTGGAGCTGCCATTGGCATCACATTTATGACAGCTGTTTTAGGTAAATGACCCAAGACTTTTTTTTTCTATTTATTTATTTATTTTGGTCTTCCTTTTGAGTGTTCAAATGATAGATAGATAGATACTTTATTCATCCCGCAGGAAATTCGTAAATGCATATCATGCAGGTCAGGTTTACCACAGAACCCAACTTTGTACTCCATATCCATGCAGTCCAAATATGGCTCACACCAAGTAGAAAACATCAGATCTGTCATGTGAGGGGAGAAAAAAAAAATCAGAATTGGGACGTGTGCAGCTGCAGTGTGAATGTAGTCAATAGGTTGTGTAGATGGTCATAATAAATTATTGCCATAATGATTTTACTGATTTCTATTTTGCTTTTGGCATAACTGTCTCCACCAACTGCATGCTATAAAAGGACAAAAAGTAGGATATTAGTTTTGTAATAAGGAACTGATTGTGGTAGAGCTGCACCCCACTGGCATCTTGATGATATGTGTCTGTTCCCCAAGGTTGTTGAAGAAATTGAGTGACAGAAGTTACCTAAGGAAAAAAAAAACAAGGGAAGACACTGTAGCTGTAGATCCAAGCTGAGCTCCACATCAACTGTCTCCCACACAATGCTGACACTCTGTTTTTTTAGGGAATGAGGAATAACAAGGGGTGCCAAGTTATAGGATACGTTGGGAGGCCAAGAACAATAGGAGCATTTTTTTTTTTAGAGAAATGTTTGCTCGATGACGGAGTTGCGGAGCCCCGAGATCAGATCTGCATCAACCAGTCTACCTTTGAACAGGAAGGGGAAGTGGGTCATTTGTTGTTGGCTTTTTTTTTTCTGTTGTTTGTCCTCAATATCCTGCCGGGCTGTCTCGTCTTTCTCACATTCCACGTCTTTTCTCCTTTTCTCTCCTTTCACACATTCCCCTGCCCTGGACCTCTTTTGTCACCGTGGCTCCCTTGTTGTCAGTTGTATCACACATTTGTTCTGAATACAGTAATCTCCCGCTTTGTGGTGATCTTGTAAGATGCTGTCAGATGAAAGATATGATCCTTTAAGCGCCGGGGTTCAGTGTGTCTCAGCCCGGGGTCAGTAGTTACTTTATGTATTCAGCTTTCACTTGCCTGGAGTGCAAGGTGTGCGTGCTTGTGTGGGGAAAAAAAAAAGATTGCGAAATTGCATTTAGTATTGCGTTCAGTTTAGTACAATCCAGTTCTTTCCATAATAAATTCATTACAGTCATTTGAAATGTGACTTTGACCCAGGTGAGGTATTTTCTCAGACTTGTTTATGTACAGACTGAAGACGATATGCTGAGGTATGGCTGGGTGATGGATCAATATTTTAATATAAGACTAGATATTGTAGGATGAGTCTGGTACTTTGGCTATTGTGATATTATGACATGGCATAAGAGTTGTTTTTTCTTGGTTTTAAAGGCTGAATTTCTGGAAAAGGCAACAAATAAACTCTCCTCTTGCAGCTCTCCCTTCTTCCCACAAGACGAGCACGAGCATATGCCAGGAAATGTCAAAGCAAGACTTGTAAACGTTTATAGTAATAATCTTGATATTCTATCTAATATTGTTAATGTGGAGCAGCCATTTTGAGTTGGTCTTGTTAATTTTTTTTTTTTTTTTTTTTTTTTTTAAACAAACAAACAAAAAAACACTCATGTGGGACAGCTCTGTGCAGCGTTACAACCAGGAAATGCCGAAGGGTCACTTCTGAAACTTGTCTCCCTTGCTGATCACGTACATGTGCATGTGTATTTGTAGAACAGCCAATAGGAACACCCTCTTTCTGAAATGACCCATGATTGGGTAGTCTCCTGTCACGGGCTGTATTTTCTAAGGCCTGAATACAGATCCAAGAGGAACTGCACAAGTCTAGTTTTGTCTCAGACCACTTGGATTACAATTTACTGAAAGGGTATTGCGTAATTTTTGCTCAGTAACCCCCAAAAACAAAACAAAACAAAAAAAAAACTTCCAATACCAGCTATTCTAGCTGTTCTATTAATTGTCTCTAATTACATGGTCATCACATCCACGTTATTTATTACACATTTGGAGTGTAAATATCGCAAGAAAACACCAATAGTAACCCCTTCAATAAATATTTTGAGATATTTGGTCGAAGATATTGTGATATTTGATTCTTTCGATATTGGCCAGCTCTTTGCAGTGGTTCTGATAAATTTGCAGCACTCATTTTTAGGCTAAATAAACACATGTCAACACAAAAAAACATCACACATGCACACACTCTCTCTCACACACACACACACACACACACACACACACACACACACACACACACACACACTAACACTGCCTTGAGCCTTGTACTATTCTTGTACAGAGGAATTCCAACAATATCTAGTTTAAGTCACCATGACTAGATCATATTGCAAGACCCCAGGGGTTTCTTAATACAAAAGTAATTGTCTTCTCAGAAGCAACTTGAAAGTAATAAGGAGTTCATCGTGTGCAGAGGCCTTTGTTCTCTGCCTAAGCCTTACGCTGCCAGGCATGATGCAGTTCCTGGTTAATAGTTGACCTGGGAGGATACAGAATGCCTAACTGGGATGTTTTTGTAATGGAGAACGTTCCAAATATTCTCTCATTGACCTGTGTGTACAGGTTATTTTATAAGGGTTAAATTTCAACTAAAAGCCTGACACCGGTGGTAGGTCTATTAGCAGGTTGTGTCCCGGCCAATGTAAAAGAACTAGTGCTGTACTTATGATCTCACATCCACACACACACACTCACACTCACACTCACAAAGACCAAAATCCATCTATTTAACCCATTGAAATTCTTCTCTTAGACTGAACTTCCCTGATATAATTCAGGTCCCAAATGCCTCAGATCGGAAAGCCTAAATACTAGTAAAGTTAGCTGTGGTTAGATGTGGTGGTGTCACTCACTTAGTCTTGAAAACATTTCAATTCCTTTGTGGTGTATACTCACAACTGTGTCACAATTAAAACATCACATCACAAGATCATCAAGTAGGCTACTGTCTTAAAGTATTGATAAGTATGTGTTGCACAAAATCACGCCAGGAATGCGGAGCTTGTTAGAGTGTGACAGCTTGTCTTGGTCACCTAGAGATTTTAGACACATGTTTGATCACTGCCCAGCAACACTGTCTCCTGCTCACTCTGTATCCCTGTCTACGTCTCACACTCACATTTAGGTTTTGCAGACATTGGTATTAACACTGCGTGGCAACACAGTTTTCCCCTTCTCGCTACTGGACGCTTTTCTCTGAAAGTGCAAACACTCAGCCCCTTCCACCTTTTCAAAAAGCACTTCCTCTCTGTTTTCTGTTTGATCAGGGACAATAGGGGATGATGGTTTCTGGTCTGTCGGAAGATATGATTCCAGAAGTGAAGTCATTGCCGAGCATTTGTGCATTTCACTTGGCATGACCTCACTTTCCCTCCTTTCGTACTTTTCTAGTCAGACCAGATTTCCTTGACAACACCAAGTCGGGACCAGAGATTAGTGTGTGATGGCATGCATGCTATCATAATAACTAAGGATGCATTGATACCAATGCTGGTACCAGTGTCTGTGCCTGTATTTGGCTAAAATGAATTGGAAATTTTACCCAAGACTAATATCCAATAACAAAAGCCCTGAGTAACATGTCAGAAATAACGGCCAACTGTCTTGATTTTGTTACATTTTTGGCATACAGAAGCCTGTATTCTCAAACTGTAGGGAAAAAAGAAGGATTTTATATCAGTTATTTTGTCCAGTGACCTAAAGCCTGCACTAAAAGTAATGGATCAGATCGGTACTCAGCATCGGTTGATACTTAAAGTGCATCCCTAACAACAAGTATCGTTAATATACTGGTCTTCTCATGAATATAACCATCATAAATATGCAGAGGAAAAGCATATATGTTGGCTGAGGAGTTTATGTAACAAAGGCTTGAAGAAGCACAGTCCTCCACAGGCGCTTGATTGTCATCAGCTCTCTCCTTTATGGATGGTGCCAAAGTGGTGCCCGCCCTGCCTGTGCTTTTTCTTTTTCTTTCTTTTTTTTCTTTTCCTGGGAATAGTTTGTGCTTTTCTGGAGATCCTGGGCTCTGTTTGTATTTTGAATCAGAATGATAGATAAATGTCACAATCATGTGCTCCTCATTCCTAAGGGCTTGAAAATTTTACATGGCTTACTTAAATTGGCAGCTGAAATATATATCTGAGTAATTGTCACAAGTAGTGAAAGTTAGACAGGCAGCATTAGTTGATTCATAGTTTGGGTGAGAATCTGTCATTCCTACATACATCATACTTTAAATAATAACCTGCAGTATTTTGTATGAATAAATAAGTAGGCCTTTTGCTGTTCTTCATAGTTGATTGATAGCACACATCAGTAACCTATACCCAGTTCATTAAATCATTTTCATTGTTGTTCTTAATATCTGATGCCTGATAGGAGTTTCCGTGGGGAAATCCTCTTGCGCACAGGAAGTGATGTGTTTTACATTTCAAGCAAGAGCAACAGCAATGTGTTAGAATAAATAAAAACTGGGTGGTTAGCATCAACAGTGATAACAAAGAAAATAACCCGCAGAAACTCAAATTTCACCAGCAGAAAACCCAAAGAAACAGTCGTAACAGACACACCCAAGTGATCTCTGAGAAATTAAGTGTAAAAACACCACAGCAATGGTCATTTGGCGCCAGAAATGTACACCGTTTCTGGGTACAAGAGTAGTTTATTTTTATAGGGAAAACAGACAATAAAAGCCAGTACAGATTATTATTGGCACCGCTGAGCAGATTTGAGGGCTTGTTCAGTCCTACTGGCCCTCTGGCCTCCTGCTCTTTGAGGACACCACCAATCCATTTAGCTCCTTGGTCAGAGGTCTGGACGTCCATCCACCTACCATCTTTTATCAGTCGATGTGGCCTGAGCCAGCAAAGCTAATAAGCTTATTGCTCTGTGCTGGCTTGTTGGCTGGTCATGATGACATCAGCCTCTGTGGATCCTGAAATGCCTGCTAGCCTCTCTTTTTCCCTTCCTGTCTTTTGGTCCCTTGCTCTTTTCTTCCTCTACCCTCTGCGTCGCTTCACCCCTCCTCACTCTTCCAATATTGTCACTGTCTTCTCTTTTTCTGCCTCTCCTACTTAGAGGTGCCGGTGGTCTGGTCTCGTGGCTACAGAATGAAGGTCACGCTGGAACACATAAGCACCAATGAAAGCCTGCAAAAATTCAGAAGGAATTCATCCCTCCCTCCCTGCTTCCCTCCCACCTCCCTCCATCCTTCATGTTCTCCCTCTCTCCCTTTGTCTCTCCCTGGGCTGCAGCCCGTCTTCCGGGACAGAGAGACAGAGCCCTCTCCTCTCTCTCTACCTCATTCTCTCACTCATTGCTTTTATAAATCCAATCTTCTTAAAGAGGTTTTCAATCCTTGCCTGGCATCTCCCTTGACTGTGCATGACTTTTTTTTTTTTTTTTTTTTTTTTTAAACATTCTTATGCCTCTTTAGTCTTTTTCTGTCCTCCTTCAACCGTGATGGGCTACTTGAGGTTGGTTGCCAGTCAAAGTGGTCATGAACCTTCTGTCTACTATCCCCGTTTGTGTGTTTTTACTTAAGCATTGACCCCTCTTATAGGGCACCATTATGATCGACTCACCATTGTAATTTGTTAAATAATTTAAATGTTGCTTCAGAGGTAGATTTGAATAAGCTTTTGCGCTCCCAAGCTCGACTACAGTCATCAGGTGTCAGCCGATCATGGCCATCAGCCATCGAGGGAATGCTGCCATAGAAATCATTGAAAGCCACATTGCGATCTCATTGCGGTGACATTCCATTCGTGTTACGTTGTGTTTGTGTTGCATCATGTCCAGTGGAAGTGTCCAAGCCAACAAATTCTTTAGAATTAATTGTCGATGGCCTCAGGAGCGTGACATTTAGTGATATTGAAATGGTGAGAGATAAAGTTGATGTTTTTTGGTGTGAATCCCTATGAATGATGTAGTGTCCTGTAAGAACTACATAGTGAATGGCAATGCCTTACACGTTTTGCAAAGTGACACACACTCCAAAAAGCAGATAATTGCAGTCATATCCTAATATACTAGAGTTTATGGCTGTATTTTAGTTATTTATTTATTTATGCTTCCTTTTTTAAAAAATTGCCCCTAGAAGAGAAAATACCCAAGCTACAGTTTACAGCATTTTTGATGAAAATTGTACAGATGCACATTTTCTCTCTGTCTCACACACTGGCACTCTGCATCCTCCCCCTTCTGCCTCTGTCTTTTCCCTTTTGGTCAGAAGATTTGTGCATCAGAAAGAGGCGGCTGCGTTGTCTGTCAGGTGGAGATGGCAGCCAGTCACAAAGGTGACAGCCACAGCGGTGATGACACGACGAACGGCAGGATGTGAATGCAACTCAACAACTAGCACTTTGTCTGACACAGTGCTGCTAGCAACAAAACTCCATATAACCGAGCACGAGCGCTGCCAGTCACAAAAGTAAACAATAGAAAAGGGAACAAGGGTCTTTGTCTGACGCCAGATTGTTCCACAGGACTTTAGAAAGCTGAGAGAATGGCTGAAAGTGAGTTTGACCCATGTAGCAGTCAGATCTGGGTCAAGCAGTATATTTGCTAATGCTTTTCATTGGTTTGTTTTAGCATGCTTTAATGGTACCAGGCACTGAAGTCAATTTACTGTCAGTGTTTCTGTGATGGATCATATACTTGAAGCCTGAATTTTCCCAATGCTTTATTCTCACCTGTTTGTTACTGCAAAAGTATTGAAAAACAGCATAATAATTATTTTCAAAATAATTTGACCCCAGCTGTGCATCAGTATGGACTATGGCTTTTCTTAATTATGTTTGTCAGTAAAATTGAAAAGAGGCCACTCAACACTGGTCTGGCAATTATGGTTTGATGAAAAACAGTCCTAAAAATAGATGACGGTAATAATGGCCTTATCAGTGGAATGACGTTTGTAGGAGTAATTACTGCAGGTTTGTGCAATCTCTGATTCAGGTAATGGCTAGCTAGGTAACTTCGCCATATAACTGTCCATCACTGAGAGGGCTTTTTGAAGTTTAGGAGCTGGAGGGGAGGCTATAGGTGTGAGGAATAGCAGAGAGAGGGAAAATGAAGGTGGTGGGGGTGGGGGGTAGTTTGTCTTTGTCAGTGTTTTTGGGTGGAGGGTGGGAGGTCACCCATCCACCCACCCACCCTACCACCACCACCCCCCCCCCCCCACCCTCCCTCCTGCCTTGGCCGGTCTCCATGTGCCGATCCCAGGGCCTTGGGAATGAATGGCGCCTGGGCTCTGCTCCGTCTTTGAAGCCAGCCAGGAATGCGAGGCCCTCTTTTTTTTTTTTTCCTTTTTTTTCTTTCTCTGTTGTTCAGGCGGCCGGCAGTGCTAGCAGCTATCTGCGGCAGTGAAATATTCCCTCCGCTGCGCTCATTGTGCATCGCAGAGCCGGACGTCACCAGCTGGCCAATCAGTGGCTCTCGCTAGGCAGTCTGGGGTCTCGGTGGGGGGAGAAGGGACTCACTAGAAGTCTTCCCTCTAATCTCTAGCTTCTCCTGGTTACTTGGTCCGGTCCCTCTTCAGAAAAGGGAAGATGTTCTGAATGAGAAACAAGGCCTTAAATCATGTGGTGTAGCCTTGTTTAAATTGGAACCTGGGACACATATTTCTTTCTCGGATGGAAAATTGGAAGGTTAGCAACTTATGCTGCAGGACTAGGTGAGTTTTCTTTTTTTTTTCTTGGTAATGATGCTCTTAAAAGTTTAGAGAATTTAATTCAAGCCCGTCCTCTATAATCTAAACACGGAGTAGTTCCCTTTCTCCTTTACTGAGTGTGACTGTTGGTCCATTTGTCCAACTTGTGTTCAGTTTTCCTGCTGTCATTGTTCACTTCTCTTGTCACTTGTTGTTGTGGTTTGCGTGTGAGGGTATTTGTCTGGGCTGCTCACCCTCTCTTCTCCCTGTCCCTCCCTCCCTCTCTCCTCTGTACATTTTGTCACTGCCTGTCCCCTCCATCACTTCCACTTGAGCGCTCCCCTGTTTGGGAGCCCCACTCTGTTCACACAGGCAAGAGGAGAGCTGGAAACCACACACACACACACACACACACACACACACACACACACACACACCACAGATCAGAAATCCCTTCATAAAATACATGGAGTCCCCCTCAATACTGTAGTCTGAAAGGCTCTTGGGAGGTGGGTTTTGTGTGTATTCAAAACGACCACCTGTGTGCACATAACACACAGTACTGAAATTTAGGTTCATCATCTGTTACATTTTTTTTTTCAGCCAGACCAGCTTGGCAATTCAGGGGAAATGTTTGTTTGTTGGATTTTGTTATTGGACTTTTCGACATTTTTTGAGTCACCTGACAATTACAGGCCTAAGTAGGCCTAAGTTTTATATTTTTGACGATTTAATTGCTCTCTTCATTCTGATGGTTATTGTAGCTTTTGGTTATTTAAAAACAAAGCAACAAACAAAAGGCAAAAATCCACAAATCCACTTTTATAACGTACAACGCCAACAAAAACCTGGTGATTTTTGAAGTCCTCATCAACAAAGAACTTTATTTGTTAAGAGCAATAGTAGATGAACTGTTTAACTCGCCTTTATGTTGTGGGCGACATTGACCTTTCTGGATGCATGACGGGTGTGTAGCTTCCACCTGATGGCAAAACCATGGACAGACTTGGTAATGAGAGACAGAGAGAGAGAGCGGCCACTGTTATTAGGATCCACTGTAACCTATCATTAACTCCCAGGAGTCAGTTTCTGTCGTGAAGTTCACTTGTGCTCGCACAGTTTGCAGGATATCTGATGAGAGAAATGTTTCTGTGTTGGAGAACCTTGAAAGAGTTTTATTCCTGTAAATGATGAGAAGTTTTGTAATTTCTTTTCTTTATCGTAAATATGGGAGAACTTGTAAAGGATGCCATACTGTAATTCATAGGACAATCTAATGAGTGCAATCCACAGTTAGTCTTTCATAACTGTGCATCTGATGATCTAAGCTGCAGTTGCTCCGAATAGAAGACAACAGATTTGATTCGCAGCCTGCAGGGTATCTGGTATTGTGCTAAGATAAATGCTTTCTGGGATGATGGTGTTTTTTTTAATCTTTTCATTATGCATGTCTCACATTTGGCTCTGGATTATTGCTCCAAACCAGCCTCCAGTGTTTCAAAAGATTGAAAATTGTCTGTCGCCACGTTTTGGTTGTCCTCTACTTTTCCTGTTTTAGTTCTATCACTAAAACTATTCTTTTTTTGAACATGATATTATGGGGGGAAATTCTGGCTTGTCTAAACATTGGGTGTGCTTATGCTTTTTATGGGAAATAGAGTAAAAACAAACGTTTCACACTTTTCTTGCAGTGATGGTAGTTTTCTTCTGTGGTGTTGCACTAATGCTGAATGAATGTAGATGAAACACTGCAGCTTCTGTCAGTAACATGATGCAAAGGTTTCCTGATGAGCTGTGCCTGGTCTCAGTCAGACATAGTGCTTGTCTAATCAAGTGGAAGTCTGATCTCACCCCAGTTGTTACACTTTACATGTTCATTATATTGCCACAACAGATGCAGCAATTATGCCAGCGACCAGGGAATTGTTATTTATAATAAAGGCATTTTAGGTAAAGAAATAAGAGCCAAGGAGGAAAAGGTAGAATAGCCTTAACTTGCCACAGTGCTGCATGACACGTTAAACATCTGTCACATGACTAATCCCCCAATATTTCTGCAGGTCGATATGAAATTCCTGGCATATTTTCATGTGTGTGCTGCAACGTGCACCGCCATCCTAAAGGCCCCTAATTAGAGGCCTTGTCCGTGCAAAGCGGCAGACAGACTCCTTCAACAGGTGGTTAACTTTACTGCCCTACAAAGCCAAGCCACATTAGCTGTATGAGCAGTGAAACAAGAAAATGTGTGATGTTGTACTTCTTGCACCAAGTATTGGCGGTATAGAAGTGGATAGTTTAATAGCATTTGACACTTTTATTTTTGTTTATATGAAGTCTGAACATTAGTAACACCTTCAAAACAACAGGTTACTGCTGTAGTATAATGCAAACCACAGACCTACATCGGTATAAAACACTGTATCTATTCTGATATATCCTTGTGATATTATCTTTACTTTGTGGAATTACATATAAATATATAGACTGCTGTAACTTGTGCCACTTCAAACTGACCTAAAACTATGAAATTATTGTTCCATTCATTAGGGAATTTGTAATTAAGTGAATAATTTTTTTATATTTGTTTGAAATTTTTTAAACTGAAGCTTTTTGGTAAAACCTCTTTTGCAAGTGACACCTTGTCAAGATACGGCCAAAGCAGTTAGGAACATTATAATAAAGACAACAGGAGCAAATGTTGAAAATGATTAGCAGTAAACAACAAAATTTACAATACAAAACAAGGTTTAAAACAAGAGCAGGTTGTACTTCATTGCTCCTGCTTTTCAAATCTGGTAATGGAAAAAAATCCAAAATAATAGTTTTGTAAAATAGGTATCTGTCAAATGACCCAGTGACCATGGGTTGAGCATCAAGGAGAAATCCTACATGAATGAAGAATGAGGGGTCAAATGAGATTGGAGTCTTAATAAGCAGAGTTAAAGGATTTCCCCTGGTGCTGCCGTGTACTAAGACCTCTGCTGTGCTGGCTAGGCAGAAACTCGTTTAAACCTGTGAAGGACTTTGGTGGACAAAGACAAAAGACAAAAGAGGCACCAGCTGTAGATGGACAGAAACAACTTTCAACAGAACATGGTGTTTACCATTTGTCTCTTAAAACTTAAAACCCAGGGAGCAACATTTTGTCTGAAAAGTAAGTCTTCCAATTACACCATAGGAAATTGACCTAGAAATGTGGGAAAAACCTTTTTTTGTTGGTGACGTGCTCTTTTCTGCAAGCCTTGCTAAAACCTTGCTAAAATCGCAACCTTATTTCCACAGACAAGCTTTTCCAAACATGTTGCCAAGACTTCCTTGGAGATTTTTATAAAATATAAACACTATAGATGAGCCTTGAAGGTGTTTTGCTTTGATGTGGCTGTGCAGCTGTGGTGCTTTTAACCCAGTGGACATGCCAGACAAACATTAGACAAACATTTGATTTGCATTTAAAATGATGACACAGTATAATGTTTGTGAGAACTACACACACACATACACACAAAAATAGAGTGTTGGTCATTTCCTTAGAGTTACAGAACCCACAGATTTTGAGAAACCCTTTCCCTGTTCTGCTGCCATTTGTTGCAGGTGTAACTGGAGCATGAGTCCTGGCTTATGATTTCCGCCCTGATAACCAGTCTGTGTTGTGTTTGTGTTTTGTCCCCTAGGAGCTACTGAGCAGACCATTTGTGGATGCTTTCAGTCCATGATCAGGAGACAAGAAAATGACCTGAATTGCACTGGAGAGTGACGGACAACCTGGTGCAAATGTGCTGTCGATAATTTCCAGATTTCACCTACATGGCATACACATATGCATCAACACAAACAGATATACACAGATAGAGTCAAGTTATTCACACTCCCTGCCCCTCCCTTCCTGCCATCCACCCCAGTCCTCCATGGATTCCTACAACTTCCACTTTGAGAGAATGAGCAACGTGGACCTGCATCCTTTGAGCCTGCCTGTCAGCCGGCTCTCCCCAGCCAAGTCCAACAGCAGCATCGTTGACCAGCTCACCCACCACCAACACGGCAAAGGAGACTCTGCCTACAGCTCCTTCTCTGGTGGATCCACTGCCCCGGACTACCCCTCTCCCTTCCTCCCGGACGATCTGCAGCCCAGCTCCTTCAACCACTATGCTGATCTCAAGTATGTGAAGGCCATTTACCACCCTAGCCAGGTTCTGCAGTCCAATTCAAAGACCATGGACCAGCTGTATCGCTCTATGGAGGTTATCTCACAACAGTATCGCCAAACTAACAATGCTGACCACAATAGCCACAATGGCAATGCTGGCCATACTAACAACAACACATTCTGTAACCAAGAGGCCACCTTAGTGGCTCCCTCCCAAAACCCTTATGCTGCTCTTCGTCCTCCTCCACCCCCAGCACGCCTTGATAGTTTCATAGCCACAAGGAACCTGGAGAACAGCTGGGCCCACCACCACGGTACTGACTCACAACCCCAGCAACCCCAGCAACAACAGCAGCCAAGGTCTCATTCTCAGCCCAATCCACAGTCTCAGCCTCTGAATGCCCCAAGACCTCAGATGGCTAAACCAGATTCAGGCAGCTCTGGTCTGAGAACTGACCCAGTCTACGGTAGTTGGTTGGGGTCCCAACAACAACAGCAACAGCCTCAGCAGTCACCTACCTACCACCCCCACCTCCAGCCTCATGATCAGACCAAGGAGCCGTTGAACCCAGAACACCTTTTTATCACGGATAACAAAGCTGCCTGTGAGCAGCAGAAGTCAACAAACATTTTAAGCCGATCACCTCCTCGAGGCATGAGCCAGACTGAGCACCCGAAATCCAGACAGCCTGCAAACAGCTGCGGGCATAGTGGAGACCACTATACCAACAACAGAGTCAGTGGCAATCATTTTGAGGGTCAGCGTAAAAGGGCACACTCTGCCCACAATTGTCTTGGTCCAGAGCCAATCCGGGCTGCTAGCACCTGGAATGTTGGTCAGAACTTTATCAACAGCAGCATCCAGCACAAGGGTCAGTTCTATTTTGTCACTGGTGTGTGTAAACGGTCCGAAACTGGAGTGAGGACACAATCTGCATCTCCATGTGTGTCTGAGGCTGAGAGTGAGAGCTCCACTGTGGTGGAGACACATCTGCCAAGGGAGAAAGAGAGAGGGAAAGCGAGATGTCACAGTACAATGGATAATCTTTTTAGGCCTCTCCAAGAAAGGCCTCACACCTACAGTGATATAATTCCAAATGATACCCAGTGCCAGGACCCTGTCTCTGGTTGCCAGGATGTGGAGAACCAGAGACCCTCTTCTATCTTGACACAGTCATCCCGCAGTTTCGATGCCTTAGAACAACTCCACATGACCCAGAATCGAGAGATAGGCCGCCACACTGCCAACAACCCTATATTTTACTGTGGACCAGAGAAAAACTGCCATCAATCATCAACCCCACAAGCTGAGGAGGTCATATCACTGATCAGCAACGAACAGCCCAATAATCACAAGAGAGAAGATCAGGTGAAGAGAGGGAGAAGGCAGCCCTTGGGGGATGTACCCAGCGAGAGGATAAATAAGGAAACAACCCCACTTCTGTACCACCTCACTGGAGCTAGCAGAGTGGCACTGAAGCCTAAAAAAGATGATTTCAGTATGAAAGGCAAAGAAGCAATCCTAAATAAAACTGGTTATGTAGCAGTCACTGTTAATGGAAATGAGAGATCTCCACAGGGTGAAATGGACAAAGAAGATAGAGGGGAGGTTATCTCACATGTTTGTAACACCATTGATGACTCATTCAAAAAGTACTACAAGGAGAGGCTGAAGGATGCTCAATCTAAAGTCTTAAGGGAGACGTCTTTTAAACGGCGGGATCTGCAGCTCTCATGGCCACACAGGGTCAGACAAAAACCTGAGCTGAGACCTATGGTGATTCATGCTTTCTCCTCATCGCAAGACTCTGAAACTTCAACAGATACACTCACCGCCTCTGTGACCTCTGAGGAAACAGAGAGAGAGAGTGTGAAGGAAGAAGTAAGAGATAAAGACAGGGAGAAAGAGAGCGAAAAGGTAAATGGGAGGCCAGTAAATGTAGCACAGCCCCAGGTGGCACGCATTGGAGGCAGAAGGCGCTTGACTCCAGAGCAGAAGAAGATGTGCTACTCTGAACCAGAGAAGCTCAACCAGCTTGGCGGTACCCCTAACCACTCATCTTGTCGTTCCCTTGGTAATGACACTGAGAACTTCTTTGCAGAACAGTATGAGGGGAAGGAACCCATGCAGGAAGGAGAACAGGGATTGGTTGCTGCAAGGAGGAAGATGTTTGAGACCAGAGGCCGGGCTCTCTCAGCTTCAAGCCTATCTAAGACAAACCTAAAACACCTACAACACAAGGCCCTGGTGGAGTACATGGAGCGGAAGACAGGCCAGAAAGTGGCTGAACCCCAGCAGCCAGGGTCTCAGCTACCACCACCGCCTAGACAGAGGCACTCCCTGGGGGAGAAGCCATTTGATTGGGTCCCTAGGCCTCTGTCGGGATGTCCTGAAAATAAAAGCCCCAAGAAGAAACTCCACAGGCCTCACTCTGCAGGCCGCATCCTTGACTCCTCTACCAGCTCCATCAGGTAGGAAGGCAAATGAAAGAGCGAGGGGGAGCATCTCATTTGATTTGATTTTTTTGTGTGTATTGGTGAAATATGATTGGTTGCTCTAAGTCTCCCATTTTAATTTTCACAAAACAGGTATGCCCAGTTCCTCTCAGCACACTCTGGTTCAGTCAAATCTGGTGACCAGTCCCATCAACCCAACTGGAGGGAGAACAAGCATCCATCTCAGGGGAAGTCTGCCTCAGTGGAGAGTCTGGTGGACCAGCCAGAACCACCTAGTTTCTTCAGGAACAGATCCACATCCACACCACATGCATTTCAGGTAAGGTTGAGCCCATTTTCAAATTTCTGTGGAAAAAAATGGGCAGTAAGGCTTTATCCAGTACTTAATCATGTCCCTCCTGTCCATGAGAAAATGTATTTACCCTCAGGCATCAAATATTTGTCCAAAGCCTGTAAAGTAAATTTTCTTGAATACCATATTTGTGATGTTGGCTGCATCAAGTCAGGTCAGATTCAGATAAGTTTACACAGAAGATTGCTAAATTTACTTTCAGATACTTTTCTGTGATCACTCAAACTTTCCAATATATCAAACTCCTGATACTCAATGGTAATTTGAAAAAAAAAACAAAACAAAAAACAAACAAACAAACAAACAAAAAAACAAGTAGTATAGGATTTTACACTACTTTTTCATACACGCCAATAAGATTCAACACCAAGATTTAGAGGCTGGTCCTGATAATCATATAATTAGCCTCTTTTTATTTCTTTTTTGCTTCTGCAGGCCCATGGCTGTGAGAAGGATCCATCACCAGTGAATACTATGGAAACATCCTGGTATGTACCAGTGCTGTAGACAAATTAGAATGTTTTATTAGTTGTAGGTCAGAAAGGTATTAGGTCAGCGATGTGTGCTGTGGCCCAGACAATAAATCTCAGCTTTATTCATTGTGGCATTGAAAGTCAACACCCACGTGCTCTAGCAGGCCCACATTCCTTTCACCAGATTTATGTACTGTAAAAGAAGAATCATTGACTGAAACCATTTTTTGAAGGAATTGGCACATTTTGGTTATAGTTTACAGCAGGGTCAAATTGTCAATCTTTAAATAGGTAATAACATTTCCAGAGCCCGTCCACAGTGCATCAGTCATCACCCAAATAAATTTCCTGTCCTCATGGGAAAAGTTGACTGTGTTTTTTTGTTTTTACATTAGAAGACCAAACCATTGAGCCCTTTAAATCAGTCATGGTTTAAATGAATTTCATAGCTTCAGCTATTAAATATTTCACATCAATTGCAGTCTCCAGAAAAACACTAATGAGGACACCTTGGTGAGGCCAGCGCCTGAGGGGCAGCAGCGTGTCCGTGTGGTTGCTCAGAGGGGCAAGTCCATGGAAGAACTTGGAACATCAAAGCACACAAGACCTTTGGCTCTGAGTAAGAGCACTGAGCAGTTGGACCAGCTGTCGAGTCGTTCAGCCCGGCCAGGAGGGATGCTTGGACTGGACAGAGAGAAAAGGAGCATGTCATTGTTTAGGGAGAGCTTAGGAGGGAAAGCTCAGGGGCAGGAAGGGGAGAGAGGAAAGCAGTTGTGGTCAGAGGCAGAGCGAGCAAGACAGGGACAAGAGAACATTGACCAGAATAACGCTCAGGGACAGACCCAAAACCAAACCCAGAACAACCTCCTATTGAAGCAGGATTCAACACCGCTGCATAGCAGTGAGGAGGATGCTGGGCCTCTCACAACTGCAGGAACCAAGAACTTGAGCAGGTCCTCCTCCCCAGTTTCCACCTCCGTTTCTCGAGCCAGAGTCCATTCTGGATCTCCTGGATCCCAAAGGGCTGCCACAGATGAGCTCAGGCTCAGCAGACCATGCAGCGAGGCCTCTAACCCACCGTCCCCCAGAAGTCAAGAGACCAGTGAGAGACGGGTTAAATCCACTTCTGCCAAGCCCAACCAAACAAAGCTTTCTCATGAAAACAGGACTAGCACCAGGTAAGATTAGATACCATGACAGTAGAGTGCTTTTGTAGTTATACAGTTGCTGGTTAAAAATGTTAGTCAGAAAAACATGCAGAATTGACTTTCACTGCTCTCCTGTGACTGACCAAACTTTTTGGCACTTATTACTGGTTTGACCTAGAGCCCACCCATCCAGCAGCAAAGCAGGCTAAAATAAACTAACACAAATATTTACTAATACTATTTATCTCAGGTCTCATTCTTACTTAAAATCTGTTTTTCTTTTAGCAGAGTGAGAACATCCCCCTCGGTGACTGCATCAGAGCGAGAGCAGTCAGTGGATGAACCCAGCATTGTCACCACACCCTGTGATTCAAATCAGGAAGTGTCTCTGAGCTGCGGCGTCACAACAGATCCCTCATTGTGGATACTTCCTCCTGAAGAAGGAATCAAAGAGGATATCCAGAACACACCATTAACAGATGATGTGTTTGCAGATGAGTCCACAAGTTCAGCCCCTCCAGCACCAAAAAGTGAAATCTCTGTGTCTCCCTCCACCTCAGTCTCTGATGCAGACACTTGTCAGCATGTGGAGGGAGAGAAAGATCCAGAAACAGAGGAGGAGAGAGCAGGAGAAAGCCAGGGGATAGAAGAGAGGGGGACTCCAGAGGGAGAGATGGAGAGCCCAGAAAAGCCTGCTGAGAAGCCTCAGTGGGAAGAGCTCGTAGAAGCAGTGGTCAAGGCCGACCAATCACTGACCAGAGTTCTCTACCCACTGGCCAATCGTAAGACAGCGTTAATGCTGATGGAGCAGCTGTTGTCAGAAGACACACTGCTGATGGAGGAGCATTACAAAAAGAAACAGGAGCAGAGAGGAGGTGTCGAAAGGTAAATTGTTCATGTATTGGGTTATTATTATGCTTCTTTTTCAAACCCAACTCTGGTAGTCACTAAACATATTCTACCAGATTCCATTTACACAGGAGAAAGTAAGGCATACTATATAGCCAAGGATGGAAACTTTACTGGCCTGTGGGGTCATTTTACTGTCTCGGCTAACAGACTCAGCCAACCTCTGAGGAAGACAGTTCTTCCCTTGTGTACTCTATACATTCAAAAAACTTGTCTTGCATAAAATTGCCGTCAAAAGCCTTCATTTTAGTTGTAGATACTGGAAAAAGGTACAGAAATGAAAGCCAACGAGACTTGCTGGCCAAAAGCCCCAAATCCATAACTTCCATCCCTTTATATAATGACACCATACTTGTACTCGTACTAGGCATCTTGCTCATGGTTTCCACGCCCTTTTGCATGCAGTGCATCTTAAGAATGGGTAATTGTATCTCGGTGTTTTATAATCTCTAATTAATAGTGACATTTTATTCTCAGATAATACTGCATTTGAAAAGAAATAGCACAACTGGATAAGGGAATGAAATTTGAGTGTTTATGTTGTATTGTGTTAACAGAAATTGTACTGGTCTAATGAAGGGCTCTAAGAAAAGCTGCATGACCCAAAGATGTCTCTCTGTTTCAAGTGCCGAGATGGTCGAAGATGCTGAACCATGTACCTGCCCTGCTCCTGACAGCCAGAAACCTCAGAGTCCAGAGCTGCAGAGCAAAGCTGATATCACAGAGAAGAAGGTGCGCAATTTCTGAAAATTAGTGGACACTTACTATTCACAGTGCCTTACAGTACCATGAATGCATACAGTTTAAACATGTCCAATCCCAGTGGGACTTGAATCCCTAACTCTCACAGTGGTTGTGCAGTGTTCATAGCAAGCGGTGTTACACTTCTGAGCAATTTTTAATTTTCTCGACCCCATAATGCTTCATGTTTGGGCCTTCAGTTTTGCATCATATGTATCTAAAACAGGAAAATGGAGGAATTGTTGTTTGCTGATGTTTTCAAAATGGAAATCCAAGTAAAACATTGTCTAGATGGTGTTAGAAAGTACCATGAGGCCAAGGCCCAGCCAGAAATAACATTTTTATTGCCAAAAAAGCTTCATATCAAACCACAGCTGCTTTGGTGCATGTGCAGATGGCAAGAAACAAGAGATGACAGAGCAAAAGAACCAAGTTGTCTTTTTAGCCTTACGCTGATCTCTTTTTTTTGTAATGGATATGGAAGAAGCAAACTGATTTTATATTGATACCATCTGGATGCTATTTGGCCTTAACTGGATTCATGTCAGAGTGAGATAGTTATGTCTCCCCTATCACAAGATATACTGCCTGCCGCTTATCTCTGTCTCCTGCTTGTCTGATGCTTGGCATGGTAAAAAGCCTCCCCTTCCTCTCGACTGCACTCCACATTTGCCTTAATACTGTCATAATTTCTCATTTAGAATTGCACCATGAGTTCATAAGTCTAGTATTCACTCATTTACTCACTCAATCCAGCTCAGTAGGCTAATGCTACACATACAATAATACACTGCATGTACACTGTATGTGGAAGTACAGTTGCACTTGTGGGGTGCAGCTAATTCACTAACATTGCTACCAGCATGCACTTATTCCTGTTAATATTGCAAAGATATCAGTTATTGATTTATTTATATTAGAGGATTACTCAATTCAACTCAAGAACACATTGAGACATCATGGTCAGCTTGGGCCATTATTGTATTCTTCTATACAAAATAAATACTTGTGTTTGGTTGAGTGTATCCCGTGCAAGTGTGTGTGTTTTTCCCACTATTAGTATTACTGTCTATATTCTCTACATTAAGTATTACTGCCTAACTTTCTCTTACATATTCTGTTGTCCTTTCTTGTCTTGAATCAACAGCATCTATTAGTATCCTGTATTGAGGAGCGCCTGCGTGCGCTAGAAGAGACCCGAGCTGCCCTCCAGGTAGAGATTCGGGAGAACATGGCCCGTGGTGAGGTGTTGGAGGTGCTGGTCAGGGAGCATTGCCTGCCTGTGGAGCTGGAGAGGTACAACCTGTTCATCGGAGACCTGGAGAGAGTGGTCAGCCTCCTGCTGTGCCTTTCTGCTCGCCTGGCCAGGGTACAGAATGCACTGAGCACCGTGGACCAGCACACAGACGCTGAGGAGAAGGTGAGGGAACACATCCAATAAATAACTTAACTGTTTTTTTCCTCCATAATTTTCCAATGGGGTTCAATGCATGATCAAGCATTGAGGAAGAAAACTTGGATGCCGACTTTTATGCTGACAATGCCAGTCTTTCTACCCAGCTGCCTGTATATTTGTCTCCATTTATCTTTTTCAATCAGTATTTAACTTAACTGATGTCCTCAGTCCATTTATCCAATATTGCTAAAAAATTTTCCAAGGTACTGACAGTATGCTTTGCAACCTCATAACTGTGGTGTCATCTCACATATAAAGGAATTAAGAGCATACAGCCAAAGTTTCAAACTACAAATCATCATCCAAACTAGTGTGTCTTTAATCATTTATTTTCTGTATCGTTTGGCCCCACTGTAATTTTTTCCTCTCAGTGTCGTGATACTGAGAAACTAAGGCACATCTTGGCTCTTGTATTTAAAGGGTTACAGGTCAAGTAAAAGTGTTAGATGAGATACGATAAGGATCTACTAATGTACTCTAATGCATTACCATGTGGTCAGTAGGTTTATGATCCCACACTCCTATGTTTTAGCCTGAAGTTGTTTACACACACACGCACACACACGCACACACGCACACAAAAAGTGCGTGTGTAAAAGCATCCCACAGGCACGTGTTCCTCAGGGAATTTTGTGTCATGTTAAGTTACAGATATCATGAGTCACCGCAGTTCATTCAGACCTCTCGGCGAAAAGAGGACCATCACTATTAGAAGTGCATGGCTGCTCCCAGGCCCTTAGCTATACTCTCATTCTGTTTACTCTAGAACAGCAAACACACCGCTTGGGAAAAGTTGAAGGGCAACTTTTAGTGGAGTCAAGGTTTCCCACTGTTTGGAATTCAAAAAATGCCAGTGGGTTTATCTGTGGGCAGTTGGCAATATATGGCTTATCTCTATTTTAGCCAAATGATTTAATGGATGTTTCAAGATTATTTTTTAACATATTACGAGTTGATAGCAGTCCAAGTGAAGATTGTTTCCAAACTGCTGCATGCATATATGCATCAAGAAGTTAATCATTCAGTATCTTTAAAATATACAACAGCTATCAGTAAAGGTGGTCGGCACCTAAGTTTTGTACTGTCTGTGTATTTCAGTTGTTTATACTCTCAATCATTTTGCAATAATGATTGACAGTATACACATAATAATGCATGATGCGATTTTGAAATAAAGTCATAAATTTGGTATTGTCTGCAGTAATCTCATAAATTCAGTATCAAAGGTCTCCATGAACAAACTCTGTGTCAGAGGCTCTCAGTGCCCGGGCTTTCCACCACTTTGTTTTCCATTTGGGCATTGTTTCTTTATGAGTCCAAGCATGTTCAGCATCAATTTATGTTTGCATGGATGCATTAGATTTTTTAGATTTTTCACTGAAAGGGCTTATTGTTAGTTTGTCCATCTATGAATGCCTGGTTGAACATGTTGCATACTGAGGGCTTGTTAGAGCCTCATTTGTTTTCTTGCTGTTATCAGCAACACTGGTATTTACACTGACTCACCGAAACTGCTGCCTGGTTTCGATGACATTTGTATCTACCCTGCCCTCTGTTGACATTATGAAATACTGCACCTTCTTTCCTGTGGGCATTAGACCTGTAATATGATCACACAACTTGGACTTGCTTTGCTCTCCATTACAGCTCACAACAAAATACTTGTAATTGAAACAACAGAATAATCAAACAAAAGCTATTACTTTTGAACACTTGTTAAAAATTTTCATCCATCATTAATGATTAATCTTGAGTGCTCTTACCAGGAAGCTCATTCTTATTCTTGTTTATTTCTATGAATAAATGTGTGCACATACAGCAGTATATTTAAATGCACATTATACCTTTTAGGAATTTGGCTAAAGCTCTATACTGAGCATCTTGCAATGACTAAGTAACACAAGAATGGGCTAAAACCCTGGTAACAGGTGGTACAAATATGCCTTTGTCCTGAACATGATTATATGTGGAGAGAAAACACAATCCATTATCTATATTAGGTGTCATACATCTTTTTCTCTCCTCTCCTTCTCTCTCTCTCTCCGCTGCTCAGCAATCTCTGGACAACCGCCACCGCCTGCTGTGCAAACAGAGGGAGGACGCCAAAGATCTGAAGGATAACCTGGACCGCAGAGAGAGCCTGGTTTCCACCTTCCTGTCACGTCAGCTCTCAGCCGAGCAGCTGCAGGACTACCGGCGCTTCGTCCAGACCAAGGCCTCGCTGCTCATCCGTCAGAAGGACCTGGAGGAGAAGCAGAGGCTGGGCGAGGAGCAGCTGGAGGCCCTCCACGGCAGCCCGAATCTATAAAGGAGACAGGAGAGGAGCAAAAAACAAACAAAACAAACAAAAAAAACTATTGACTTGTGGGACTCACAGCTTGTTCAAAAACTTCCCCTGCCTGTCCCTCTCTTTTTTTTTTGTCTTTTTCCACACTATAGTGCCAGGGTTTAAGCGTACTTTCCTGGCTCAGTTTGCCTCCTAGAGACACAGGACACGGTGGAGCGGATTGTAACTCGTCCAGCTATTTTCATACCAATATCTCAGACCCTTTTGCACACAATAGGGAAGAACCTTCTTAATGCCGTGCATGCTCAGGAGTCGACCCCCAGGAGGAAAACGCAACTCAGAGGGCAGTGAAGGCGGTGAATGCCTAAGTCTACATCCTGCTCTGTTTTAAGCCTAATCCCGCCATGAGATTCTTTGTTCTTAAACAGAGTTGCGTATGGTACTGTAGGTGCGCCTTCCCGTCATGCCGTTCTGCTCTGCTTTCATTATGACTATAAGTGGTACATGAGGTGAACTATCAAAACTGCTCTACTTCTGATTAATTAGGACCACCCTTCAGTTTATAAAGCTCGATGCCTCTCTGTGATCTACTCAGCAGTTCTTGTGTTGGACACTCGGCCTCCTTCCCTCCGCCCACGCCTGTTCTCAGTCAGTGCAGTCTCTGCAGAAATGTATTTGAAGAGGTGTACTCGTCTATATAAGTCTACATGTGTCCTTTTTACTTTGAAGAGAGGACTAAACTTTGTTTCTGTGTGCCTTGATATTGCTGTGGAATGTTGCAAGTTAGAGCTGCTGTGTGGAAATTTCGTGTCCCCTTGTGTAGCAACTCGGCAAACTGTCCTGTACTTTTCATGAAGATCGTAGCGCTACAGTCCCATGTCTGCAACTATGGAAACCTATCATAAGCTTTAAGATTGTATTTTGACCAGTAAGATGTTGGTGAATGAGGCTAGCCTGGAAGAGGGTGGTGTACTGTATAATCTCAGTAAAAATGTACAATAGATATAGAATTTTTAATGTTCTTGTTCTTAAATGTTTCAAATTAAGGCACTAAAAACCAAAAAAGGTGAATGAAAAAAAGCACTTTGTAATGATACATAAATGCACATTTCCTCAAATCAGATTTGTTTTCAAAAACACTTTTTTAATTTCAAAGTCAAAGCCTTAACTCCATCCAGTTACCCAAGGTTTTTCTTTTACTATGTTTTTGTTTGTTTTTTATTCATTGTGAATAGGAACGTTGTAATGATGGGTGTTAAATGGTACATAAGCACATTCAGCAACATTAAGGATTATGTACTTCTGGCTGTTTTCATGCTTCAAGTTATTAAGTCTTGATGATTTCATGCTGAAATAGTTTCACATACAGAGGTGCTAAACCTCTTAAAACCAGATTATAAGTAAGTATATCACAGAGTATTTTGTCCCATTGCCCCATTGTCACAAATACTTGAAACACTTTTTTCTTGTTGTTGAGAATTAAGAAAGTCCACAATCTTCATTTCAGGTGTCTTAAACTATTTTTTACTCTCTACCTCCACAATGTAGGCCCTTTTGAGTTTCTCTAAGTCCAATAATTTATTGGAATTGACACAGTAGCCTTTAGTTAAAAAAGCTCTTCTTGGTAACCCTGCATTGAATAACCCACGGTCTTGAATGAACAGACATTCCCCCAATATTTTTTTTAAGAATTTCACTCACGTGTGATAAATGCCTCTGTTTGTGCATTATTACTTTTGATTAGTTTTTCTAGTTGTATTAATGTCAAATTCCTTTTTCTTTTTATTCAATATTCAACCAGGCACAAAGGAGAGATCGTTTTAGGGTGATGTGTGTGTTTGCTCTACATCACAGTTTGTGCATATGTGTGTTTGAGATGATGAATGAATGTGTATTAATTATGTGTGTGCGGAAACCCGTTGTGGAACAAAGACAGGACTCTTGGTGTTTGCTGTGTTAGTTTTCAATAAAGAAAAATCCCATTAATTTACATAATGATCAAATTGTTATCGTCCCTCAGGAAACTGCAATTAGAGAGTTGCATCCAACTTGTGGGTTATCTGGTGTGTGTATAAATATATTTATGTGATAACGTGTCGACAGAGTGGCAGAGCGGCTTCTGCCCACCCTTACTGAAGTAAAGAATTCACTCACCAACAAAATGCTGAAATTAATCTCCCTGCAAAATGTCAAATAAGTGGACCGGCTCTAAAAATTGGTGTCCCCTGAGAACCTAAGAGCCTCCTACCCTGAAAATACATCGTCGTGTTTTCTGCTAAACAGTTTCACCACCACCACCACCAGCCCTAAACATTTCTCCGGAGAATTCAGACTCCGTCCATTTCAGTTTGCTAAACAAATGTGTGTTTGTTTTGGCCTTTGTACAGACGCAGGGCCGCAGGGTTCGAAATGGTGCGACTATCATGTTGTTCCCCGTAGCCGGCAGGAATTCCTTAGGCATGAAAAAGACCAACACTTTGGAGAGTGGGAGAGAGAGAGAGAGAACGCTTGGGGGCAGAAAAACAAGGAGAGAAAGTGAGAAAAACGCTCCCACAAAGGAGCAGCTCATTGTTACTTTCATAAATGCTCATTTTAGGTCTGTCATGTACGCATACAAAAACATAAAATCTGGCAACTTCTCATCATTTGGTTGAAACACTGTTTTGTTAAGGTCACAGGGACAGGGCCTCATGTTTATTTGGTTTGGTGTTTGGTTTCAAACAGTGGAGGAGAGCGACACTGATATGAATACAAACTGTCTTACAGCCAAGGAGGACAGATGTATTTTGAATTTCACTCAGTCAGTCCCAGCTGTTGAGATGGCAGCACAGACATTTATACATAAACTTCATGTGCTACACTTTTAAAATCCGTTTCTTTGTTTGGAGCTTTTTCTGTGGAGAGTTTGAGTTAAAATTGTTGTTTTTTGTGCCTGTTTGGAGTTGTGAATTCCACGATGTTTGTAATATTGTGAATAAATTAAGCTCTCTCCTCACTCCTGTGTATCACATTTTACCTTTTTTTTTCTCTCTCTGACCTTTTTGTTTAAAGAATGTTTGCCAAAACCAGAATAACTATTCAGTGGGCATAATTAATGCACAAATGTATCTGACAACTGTTGCAGGGACAGAAGGACCTCACATTAAGTCTAAATGTGAGGTCTGTCAGTGCAAGATAAACAACAGACACTAGACTAAACATATAACTGCTTACATTAAACATTTACAGTCAAAGTGATTTGTCTTTTCCTGCTACTGCTGTGATATTCAAGCTGCCACTACTAGGAGAAAGTTTGGATTTTAATCTTTCTGAATGGACGCACTCTCACCCAGTGCCATCATTATGCCCTCTCTTGCTAAAACTCTGAAGTTTCCTCTTACAGTAAACATGGTTTTATAGTTTGTCTTTGAGAGCTCTTCTCTGCCCTCTGCAGGAACACTGATGCTCCTTTTAGAACAGAGTAATTTACCACTGTCACTGAAGCACCCTTCAGCAGGAGCTACTGTAGGAATGTGAAAGAGCAGCAGCCATCACAGGAGAGGTTGTTGGTGTGTATGTCTGTTTACAGGGTGTCTGAAGGGCCTTAAAAAGTCTGAAAATATCTTAAATACAGTTTTACTAAATATCAGGTCTTATAAATTCATGAAATAATCTTAAATTTGAATTTTTGAGCTTCCATCTATACTTTTTTGTCAAAATTAGGCAACTTCTGCTACATCAGAGTTACCGTGACAAAATCCTAAAAGGTCTAACACTTCCCTTTGAACTTACCTGAGAGAAATCCAAGAGAATCCATGTACTTACCCGCCCCAGATTCTGTGGGGAAAATAGTTATGGTTTGATTTATTTACAGAAGCACCTTGCCATCTAACCTGGAAACTGCTATTAAAGGCATTTTAATGAATAATCTATGTAGAAATCAACCATATTCCTACTTAAAAGTGGCTTCTGCACTGGACCAAATGTATAATATAGTACTTACTTTAATACTTACCTGCTACACTTAGTTGACTAAGATGATCTGTCCAAAAATCACTCTTAACTTTAGTTCATATTTGTCTTAAAAGGTCTTAAAAAGCATTGAAAAGCATTTAACATCATTGGAAACTCGTAGACACCATGATAAAATGTAAAACTCCAACCATTCCGCACTGCCCTATTTTCTTTTTTAAAGAAGAAAACTGTTGCAATCATGTTCTTTACTCTTCATATTTGAAACCCCGTACAGAGTTTAAATCTGTGCTATACCAACTGGAGGAAGGGATTGTCCCCAGTGTATTAAGGAATGTGCTGCATGAAGAGAAGCTGGAGCATCTGTGATGAGTCACACTGTCACTCTGCACAAAAAAACAGCCCATCTGTCTGAATGGAGGAAGAGAGGAGAAGTTTTTGAGAACTTTCTGAGAAACATGTATTTGAAATGTGGCATAATTATGAATCTCCCAGATACTGGCTGTATTTTTCCTCCCCAAATTGTGTTGTTATTGTGGAAAACTGGCAACATGCAGTGATTAATTCCTGCACAGAAAAACATGTCGGTCTTAATCAGTCTCATATTCAGTTCTCAAACCTGAAAGAGGAGAAAAATACTGTCACCTGTGCTGAGATAAAGTTTGTTTACACTGGACACAAGTGAGATTGTTTTCTATCATTGACAGAATTATTCACTTGTTTTGAGAAAAATCAGACTCAGATCTGGATGAGTGAGTATTTGGAGGATGTTGCTCTGCAGCCAGCCTCTCTCCTCTCCTCTTCCTTCTCTTTCATGCCTCTCTGCTCTTGTTTGCTCAGCCTGGCGGTGGAATGCCGCCCAGTTTGTTTGTGAGCAACAACAAATGCCTATTATAAGGCACAGAAAGGGAGACTGAAAAAAAGCAGTGGATTCCATGTTGGCAAGTGGTGGAGGGAACCCCAGAAGGAAAGCGAGAGACACTAGAAAGCACTTTACGCTGCTTCACAAAGTAAAGCACTTTTAATCTGATTCCCATTGAACGCAGCGGGGACGTAAAACACAATGGCATTTCTGCCCAGGGAGTTCTGAACAAGTGAGATCTTTGTCAAACACAGTGCAGACTAATTGCATGGTAATTAGGTTTGGTGTTAATTCAAAGGAAATGTAACTGATGGGAGCCTGAGCTGCACACACACAAACAGGAGGGAACAGGACGGCCCGTTTCCCTGAAGAGGAGAACCAGCAGCAGTGGTTCTGTTAACACCGTTGGAAATGACAACCAGTGTTGTTATGATGACGTGGTGACGCATCAAATAGTGCCTGAACCACAAACTCCATGACAATAACACCTACACTCACAACTCAATGCACCGTGTAAGCGTTTCTGCCCCGGACCACAAAGTAACCACAGCAGCGTCCTGACCTGTTCGCAGCTGATAGGCTTGTTGATCAAAACTCATGACTCAGCACTGACTTGGAGGAACGCTGAGATGCCTGGCCTGCAAAACTCATCTTTTTCTTTTCTTTCTTTTTTTTTTTTTTTTTGGCTTTTATTCTCAGTTTTGGAGCAAAACTGTCTCTGCCCTTTGGAATTTCAAGACTCCAGGCTGCTCCCTCCACCTACGTGCACTGTCCATGGAGGACTGTGTGATGAGGGACTGGCATCACATCAGTGTTCAGCCAAAAACCTAAAGACCTCCATCTCGAACAGAAAAAAAACAAAAACAAAAAAACAAGAACAAAAACCATTGCGGTATTTTGAATTGTGACATTGAATTGTGGATCTCTGCTCTAAGCTTCAACCCCATTCACAGCTATGACTATATGTTTGAGCCTTATGTGATTAATTAATCACCCACCATCTTCTGTGATTCGGATGTGACAGTGACATTAGCTGTGCTGTACAAAGTCAATAATTTACAATGTCTCACTTAGCAAAGCTTGACGTGATTCAGAATCCTCCTCTCTAGTTTCCACCATTGCTGACATATTTCATGCCACGATGTAAACATTGTGCAAAAAGAGGAGGAAACCATGCACAAAAACAAGCATGATGTGCTATGAGCTGACATCATGCGACTCTCTATGTCCCTTACCTGGTTCAACAGTTTGGCCAACTAATAGGGGACAGTATTCAGTATGGCTGCCCCCAGTGATGACATCATTCAGTCCTCCTGCATCATTACGCTCACTGAAAGTTGGTCTGGTGAAGGTCATGAGGTCACCAAAATCAGCAGGGTTCTTCCTTTTTTGGCCCCCACAATGAAACCAACAAAACAATATTTTTAATGTTTCCACTGAACTCATCATTCTTTTTTTCCCTCAGAAACCCCTTTTAATTTATATCAATGTGATATTACCTGTTATCCTGTATGCTATGAATTTGCATCACATCACGTTTACATCACATCTTTGTGCTGCTGCCAAAGGAGCGTTTGCTTCATGAAGCCCTGAGGCCTGGAGATGAAACACTGTCTGATGTCAAGGCACTGTATGCTGCTGGGGGGATGACATCATGAGAAATGACTGAGACAGACAGACAGACAGACAGACAGACAGACAGACAGACAGAGAGAAAGCGAAAAAAAGACACATTACATTCCCAAAAAGCTACAGTGTTTCTTTTCCTTCTTATTGCCGTTATCTCCCAGAGCTTTTGCAACCAAACATGTCAGCCTGAAGCACTCCAAAGCTTCCTGTTTTTTCTGCACTTGTCAGCAGTTTGTTGATAATCCACACGGTCTGCTGTGTTAAGGAGAATGAACAAGGACACACAGGAAACAAGCGAGAGAGGGAGCTGATGGAGACGAATGAAGTCTTGCTCTATTCCACCCCTTCTTCCCTTCATGTGCTCGGCCTGCCGGGGCCGGTGATGACATTAGCACACGTTTCCAGCCAGAAACACACGCACACACATGCATTCCTAGTCGGCCTGTCAGCCAGTTATCTATGTGAATCACTGTCTTCCAGCTGCCTGAACGAGCCACTAAGTCAGAAGATGGATCGGAGCCACATTTCAGAGCTGTTTTGGCACGCACAGCGACGGTGACGATTTGTAGAGCACCTGCATATGTCTGGTGAACGGCTGGTGAATGACACACCGACTTTCTTTTAGAGATAATTTTATTGTTATTCAGTCACATGCAGCATTGCTTTTTCCAGGACTCTTGCTTATACAGTATGTTAACAGGATATCCTCGAGTGTGTGATCTTCCCCTTAACGCTCTATTGCATTTAATATTTAATCAGAGATAATGTGTGGCAATGAAGATGCAAGTCCTCTAAATCACCCTCAGAGGAAAAAACATTACAGTTTGTTCTTTTTTTTTTTTTTTTTTTTTTTTTTGCTGGGAGCTGTTTGATTCACCCATTAGTCAGTAAATCTTTGTTTCTTTTTGTAAACCTCTAGAAATGTGGGGCTATAACACTGTGCTCTCTGTACTTCATCTCAGCAGTTTAGTCCAGAAATGAAAACACAAAGGAAAATCATTTGCTGTTAAATCATTGTTGACCCAGATTTGCTAAAGTGGGAATATAACTTCATAGACACTATTGATTCACTCATTAGACAAATATGAAAATTTAACACAGAACGAGCATCTAAACTTACAGTGTAATTATGAATGGATGTAAACAGTGAAAATAAATAGTATGTGTACTTGTTTCTAAAGTGTTTCTAACAAATTATGGAGGACGATGCCATTTGAAATCACAATACACAATGAAAATGAATACATGGTACAGCAGTGGAAGATAGGTAATGAAATAATTTCATTTTTGCAGCTACATTTCCAGTTTAAGTGCTGAGTGCAGTTGATTTTGAACTGAAATGATACAACTAAAATGACAAAATAACTGACATGACAAATGACAATAATAAAAAAATAACTCATGAGAACATACATTATCTACCCCATTACCAACTTTAGCACATAATTTCCAGTATAAATGTTGTGCCACTTCAATATCAGCAAGTCACAACATGAAAACAAATAAGTAATTATTGATATTTAAATCACAAGCACAACCCTCCTGACACATGATAGAATTTGATTTCACATCTTCACTTTTGAAGTAACTTTCTGAGGCAGATCAGACCAACACTTGTTGAGAAATAAAACCAAAGTTCACTCCTCACTCAGTCAGCATGGAGTGTAAACGGAGTGTAAAAACTATTTGAGGCGTTGTTAAACTCAGAGCCTGTTCTCTCATGGGAATAAAACGAGTGAAAGGGCTCTACATAAAAACATCTGACAGGACTCTGTGCTTGGAGCCGCCGTTGCTGTCCTCTCTTCCTTCCCTGGGATCATCGCTCACTGAGTAAAAAGCTGGCCTCTGCTTGTGCTTCTTCTTGTGCCCGGTCACATGGGGCTGGAAGAGACGACTTATTGTATGCAGGCCTTTGGAGAGATCCGGGAACAGATCCAGCTCCTCCTTGTCATGCTGGGCACTCTCCTGCGCCGGCTGGACTTTGGGCTCGCCTAGCATCTCCCTCACCGTCTCTGAAACCCCTTTGTGCAGATAGTGATGGGCCCTCTTCCCACAGTTGTCCCTGATGCTGGCGTCAGCCCCGTACTCGCCCACCAGCATGGCCAAGATGAACTCCTGGTCGTGCAAGGCGGCAATGTGTAAGGGAGTGTACCCCCCGTATGCTTTTGCGTTGATGTCGATGTCCACGCCTCCTTGCTTGGACACGTCGATGATCTTCCCCAGCATCTCACTGTTTCCACACTTGGCTGCCCAGTGAAGGGCGGTGAACCCTGACATGAAATCCCTCTTCTCAGCGAGCTGGTTGTCCATCAGCAAAAGGCCGTAAGCTTGGCTCCAGTGGCCGGCGGCGCATTTCACCAGCCACTCATGCTCGGCCTGCTCCAGTGGGACCGTGGAGGGGAACCTGGGTTCCTCGGACGCCTTGGTGCTCTTCACCGCCCTCCTTGGCTGGGGCGAGCTGAGGCCGCCGCCACCATCCATCCAGGGCTTCCTCTTGTTTCTGAAGGCGTCTGCGTCCAGCGGGCTGTCGGGAGGATCATCCGAGTCACCTTTCAGCTTGTGGATCTCCACTCTGGTGGCGCTCGGTGGCATCCTCAGAGGCAGGGCGTAAGGTTTGCTGTGGACACTTTGGGGTTTGGTTTCATTTGCATGCACCACTGCCTCCTCTGAACTTTGTGCTATATCAAAATTCAAGGCTCTTTTCAGTCTAAAGTCTATTGATTTGCTCCTCTGTAGTGCCAGCTGTATGGGGGACAGTGATTCAGTCAGATTGTCATGGCAGTCACTGGGACCTTCCCTGTGGTCTTGATCAGGGGCCGAGCTCTGCCCCCCTCCTCCATCCTCACAGGTTTCCTCCTCCTCAGGTGGGCGCTCACCTGGCCGCAGATCTGCCTCTTCATGTTCACTCTTTGCAGCGCGATGCTCCTCGCCTCGGCCGCCCGGCAGTAAATGGAGATATTTTTTCTTGACCACGATGTACCTGACGCCGTCGATCTCCTTGACGAAGGCGACGCTGTTGACGCAGCTCTTGAAAAGCTCCCTGTTCTGCTTCTTCTCCGCGGGATCGGCGCAGTTTAAGGAACCTTTGAACCGAGCCAGCAAGTCGGCGTTCTTCATTTTGCCTCCGTCTGCGATCAGCAAGGACAGGATGGCTTCTTGTGTCACCTCCATTATAAGCGACATACACGAATAATAATAACAACAATAATAAATAGTTTCAGTCTGAGCAGCCCTGTTATTTGCGTGTGTCTCCGTGTGCGAGGCGCAGTCTTCACCTGGACACCTCTCTGTCCTACCTGTGGTTTCCGGGGAAAGTGCAGACGTGGTGTTGATTTGAATAATATATGCAGACGTCTCTCTAATGGACTAAATGACGCAGATCTGTGTTTACTACAGCCTGTGGGATAAACTCAAGTATTTGGAGTGAGGAAAAAAAACAAAACAAAACAAAACACAAGGAGTACCACTTACTCTTTTATCTCATTCCTATATTTTTAATGTCACGATGACCAGGGTCATTTGACAAACTTTGGTAAATCACAATTCAGTTTAACAGTAAACAATAAAATAAGCCCATGAGAAAAAAAAAAAACGAAAAAAAAAACAAAAAAACAAAAAACAAAAAACGATTAACTATATTCCCAGCAGCACATAAACCTATAAACAAGATGATTTAGAAATATTTAATACCCTGTAAATGCACAAAAATGCTTGACAATGCTGTAGATACTAATACTCCTGTAAATGCTTGTAATAGCCCTGCTCTAACAGAACATAATTAAGGTAATTACCACCACCACTACAACTACTACTATTAGCAGGCCTACTACTACTACTACTACTATTACTACTACTGCTGCTGCTGCTGCTGCCACATTTCTTTTGGTGTTTCCCCAGACACTCTTCATATGCACCATGAGTGACAATAATGCCAAAGTTACTATGTAAATTTTAGACATGTTTTCACTGGGATCAAATGTTTCAAAACTGAAAGTTCTGATTGGCTGAGTCATATGAGGTAGCTTATGATCTCATTAAGTTTATTTAAATAGAGGCCTAATGCACTGACCTCAAACAACCTTTATATAGGCCAAATGCTGTTAAGCTGCCAAAAGCTGGAGGAATGAACTTTGACTGTTAGACTAGTTGTCATTGTTCTGTTAATATTATTAAAATTAAAACATAAGTGATATGTTTATTCTCATGGTGTGTTGCTGCTGCTTTATAAAACAAACAAACCATGCGACGCAGTGCTTTGCAGTGATAGCCAATTTATTAGTCATCATCTGTCCGCGGAGGTGGTAATGACATGTCTTTTACAAAGGCGTCAGCTTTGACATATTTGACATATTTCTCCCCTCTCCCTGTCGCTCTTGTCCCAGCTTGCAGCATATGCAGCATGACATTCCTAAACTAAATGGGAGTTTCCAGGAAGTGGCCATATTGAAGAATATAGGGCTAGCCCAAAGATTGTTAAATGTCAAGATAAATCACACTCTATTTGTAAAGCGTAGGGGGAAAGCTTTGCCCGCTGGACCGGAACAACGCAGGGGCCGTGGTAGCCTACACCTGTCCGAAAATAAGACTATTGATTACTCAGCTAGCAGGTTAGCTAGTCAATACAGCTAGCAGCAAATTTACGCGAGAAACTTCATAAATATGATACGTGTCATATTCAACCGTCGAAGTACTGCGCGTGCGCGAGACGCAAACAAAACGAAACATGACAATTTAATTTGAAACCATAAAAACATTAATGTAAAACGTGTTGAGTCGTTTTTAATAATCTTACTTACTATTTGCGCTGTCATACTTTTGGAATAAACCAGCTTCGTGCATCCTCCAAGCCAGAGAAGAAAAGAAGATGACGGTTGACCTGCCCAACGGATTTTTTTTTTTATAGCGAAGACGGAAGTGCTCAGGAGTGAAGCCTCTTACTTTTCGCCTCGGTAGTTTCAGCCCTGCCTGCCCATCTCCTCTGTGCCTGTGTCTCTCCCCCCTCTCTCCCTCTCTCTTCCTATCTCTGTCAGTTCGGCTCAGTAGTAGGCTACGGAGAGAGTGAGACGAGGGCTGCTCCCTTTCGCCCCTACTCAGCTCGGCACACAAACACCATACATTCCGCACCATGGCTGCCACGGACGTTGACATATTTTCAGTAAGTGAACACGACGGCATGGCTTTGCTCGTTTTTTTTTTTTTTTTGGTGGGGCGGCGTACTGAGAAATTGCAACAGCGGACACGAAAGACTGGTTTTGCGGATTGGTAAAAGTGTGGGAAGCCTCCTCCGTTTGCTTTGGCCGAGCCGAGATGGTGGAAGTGATTCGTGCGATGGTGATGGTGATTGGGGTTCGTTGTCGTAGCAGACGCAGCTGTCGTCGATTGATTGTTTTGATGTATGCTAACGTTATTGCCTTTTTCTGCACGAATGCTGGTTCACCCATACGCTGTGGATGCGCTGGTGAGCATATGGGTGCAGCGTATGGCACCGTTAAACTGTTTACAGTTGACGCTGCCCTCACCAGAAAATAACCATATTAACCATACCATAAATATTAGTAGGGCTATCATCATCATATCACCGCTATAGGAGTATTACATGTGATAAAACTGTCTTAAGATAGGATGGGGTCATGCTAAACTCACTATGGACCAGCACAGGCACACTTTCTCTGTAGATATATAGGTTTGGGTCGTGTGCAGTTCTCTAATATTAAGCTACAATGTTGTGATGAATTAGCAGGTAGCAGCAACGTCATGGGCTGCACTAAACTGCGACGAGTTTCAATTCAAACAGTGATGATGACATGTGGTTTGGTGGTAACTTCCTGTTCAGAGGTGCAAATATAAGCTTAAAACTTCTGCTTCCTCGCTGATGATTTCCAGTCAAAACCATGACATATCTTTCAGAATAAATGAACTTTGCCACGCAGTTCCATAGCAACACTTGGCCACATTGCTGATAGACTGTAGTCTCTCTGCTTGCCGTTGTAGATCACAGTGTTAGGCCTGAGAGTGGGATGCGTGCAATGTTACTTTCATAGTAGAAAGACCTGCTATCAATAAAATGAAACCCTCAGGGTATGGTGATGCAACATGGAGCCAAGAAACGGCACAATTCTAATAATAATAATAATAATAATAATAATAATAATAATAATATAGAGTAGTCAGTCCTATATGTCAACATTTAATGCACAGAATTCACAGATTGCACCATGCGGCAGTGAGTACACAGTTAATATGGAGGAATAATACTATAGGGCTGATGCAAATCCACAGGAAGGGATTCAAATAGCAGGGTGATTAACTTATAAGCAGATCCTTGAGTTGTTGAATTGGACAGTGAGCAGCACTGAGTTGCAGGGATAAAGAGATTAAGAGCACACTCCTGGCCACTCCTACCACTTAGTGGTGCAACACATGTCTGTGGAGAAAGGACAGGATCCAGAAGGAGGGGTGCAGGAGATATTGCACACGGGGCATTAGTTAAATTAGGAAGGTATCCAAGAGAGGGGGGTGCAGATTGCAGAAGATATTGCAAAGTCGCGATTTCTGAAATGTCTCTTTTGGAATACAAAATTAGGGAATTAACTGGTCAGAAGAATGCTGAGAATGCACTGAAGCAAGCTAGTGGAAAGACAATATTAGCAGCAGCAGTAGTAGTCAGTGCCTGCCTGACTGACTGTCTAACTTTCAGAACTAAGTGAGACTTTATTGAACAAACTGATCTGTTCGCCTGGCAGTTTGCTCTAAGGGCACCCTGTTAATTATGTGTAGTTATCGATAGGGATGTGTGGTTGGTTGACTTGTTAGCCCACATCAAGTAGTTGGCCTAGCTCGGGGATGAGTTTTTGGGCCGCACAGAGTGCACTGCCACATGGGGTGATCAATACAGGCAGCTACCCAACAACTTTTATTGTTATCCCTCATTGATTGCACTGTAGTGTGTAGCCCAGAGAGAGCAGTGCTCTTTGTGTTAATGGTTATATAATGAAATAGCCCCGGCTGTGTCATATTTAGCATGAAGAATGCTTACTGACCCTTCAGATCATTGTCTTTCCCATGAGGCCATGCATGCAAGAAATGAAGTTAGCTTCATAAAATACTGGCAGGCAAGAGATGCTAAATGAGAGCCTATGGGATAATTTGTTTGCGCGTGGAAAGAGCTTTTTTGCATGCAGAATTTTACAATGACGTCTTTGTGAATAGCCTGTGTATGCATTTCCTCATGCTGCAGACAGAGCAAATTAATTCACATTTATTGATGTATTTAAAGGTGATTTTTTTTTTTTTAAACTCTGCTTTGGCTAGAACTATTTTAAGTGTCAGCCAGTGCTTTTCCATATTGTTCAGTTGTTTGTTGGTGAGGTCAGATTGCACATCAAGCACACTAGGCCTAAGTGTTGTGGCATCAGTCTTGTTAACTGTATCCAGAAACATGCAGGGCAGATCTGTCGAGAGAGGAGTTTGTCTAATCCAGTAGTGAGGAAGAATAAAGGCTGAGCTACAGTCTATATGTGGTGATGAGTCAATATCCATCTATAGAATAGGTCAGGGTTTTTTAAAAGCTGGTTGTCAATGCACTATTTTCAGTCTTTTGTTGTTGGTGCATTATATTGGATAGATCAGCTCCCACTCAACAGACATGGGCTATGAAGGATGTCAAGCCCAGTGTTTGTGTCCTGTTTTATAACAGCGTGATCCACACAGTCCATCAGCAGTTTTGTGTCTTGTTAAATACTACATTCACCCTGAGCTGAAAGTATTCAAATTCTTTTTTTTTTATTTTTTTTATAATTATTTTTATTGCTTTCATCGAGAGATAATACAAATACCAGCATACTATATACATTTGTACTCAGAACACAGTGAAATTCCTACCAGTAACAGTATTCCTCTACTTCACAGGATCAAATTCTGTTTTTATTTCCCTTCACATGTGACACAAATCTGGTGTTTGTTCTTTTTTCTCACCACAAAGAGCAAAATGTTGCATGGAGTTGCAATTTGCACTTCCTGTCTGGACTACATCATGGATGTGTGGTACAAGATCTGATCCTGTGGCATGCGATGTGCGCGTGACATTGGAATTTGTCATCGTTGACATGACAAGTACTTGTGTAGGAAACGATTCTTTATAATTATTACTTGGTGCCCTTGGTGTTTCAGCATCACTTTCAGTTCATATTGTCTATGGATGTAGATGACATTTTAAAATATAAATATGCAATAATCTAAAAACATCATATGTAAACTGATTCAGAAATGAGTACGTCATTGAGTATGTCTGCCCTGCACTTTGAACAAGGGATGTTGTGCACCATAAATATGGTAGTTGATACGGTGCCAATGAAATACCATGATCCTCAATACCTGATTGGACACCACAGCAAAAAAAAAAGAAAAAAAAAAAAAAAAGGGAAATCAGCATACAAACTTTTATTTCAAAACTTTATACACACATTAACAAGTAAGCAGAAACTTTATGTGTTGAGATTTTAAGCATAAATCCAACAGTAGAATAACAACATTGAGTTACAAGTGCAACACTGGACTAAAAATACTAGTTTAAACATTATTTTACAGTATTGTTACAGCAAGACATTTCATACAGTTCCTCCAATATTGGCTGTTGTAATTGGTTGTAATTGTTAGTGTTTTAAATATTAAGCATATAGGTTAGGGTATATTAGAGCACTGAGCTATAGAGAGAAGTATCAAGTTATGTACTAAAGGCATTAGTATTGGTCTTGTTTTCAAAATTTTGGCATTGATTTGTTACCTAATTATTGATTCTTGTGTGAATAAAGCCAAACTGTGTTTGAGTGAGACACTGAACCTCTTGTAAGCCACTCTTGATTTGGGCATTTAGCCGAAGGTTGAGGATGGACTGCTCGGCTGAATGCCTAAAATGCAACATCCATCTTGCACGAAAAGGAACAGTGATTTATCTGCCAGTCTGTTCCTGAAACAGTTTGGCCTCTTTCTCTCTCTCCTGTAGCTGCACATGGCAGTGTTGATGAGAAAGCCAGAGAAATGTAGGGATCCTGTTCTTTTTTTTTTTTTTCTCTCACAGGTATTCACTTGTGTGCATTCTGTTATTATGCTCTCAAAACACAAGTACCTCTGTGCATGCTGCAAGAAACCTGCCCAATTATTTTCTCTGACTCATCTATCTTATCACCATGTGCAATAATAAATCACCATGTAAGCAGTGTTGACTGCAATAAAATAAAAAACAATTAAAGGACACAATTTCTTTTAGTTGCCCACTGCAGTCTTAGGAATGTTTGTCACGAGGCAGCTTGTAATAATTACAGGCAAAATAATAAATTTCACTTCACTTCCAGGAGTCTGACGCAGATATCGAACAGTATCCATAGCTGTATCACATTCGATATTTGATACTCTGCATTAACACAAATAAGTGTATCACTTTTTATTAATTAATTTATCCACTGCATACTGGGATAGATTCATTTTTTTATGTGTGGAGTTTGTGATCGAGTTTTTTTTTTTTTTTTTTTTTTTTTTTTTTTTTTTTTTTAAATTTGATGCAGTCATCATTCATCACATCCGCTAACTTATGCAACATCATGATCTAGGACTCTCTACAGGTATAAAACACATAAGGGCGTATTAAAACAATTGTACATAGTCTTCCAGCTAAAGACATGAACTGACTGGCATAGAGAGATTTGTTGCATTATTGTGCATAGATGGGTAAGATAATAAACACACATACAGACCAGACCAGTTTTATCTCTCCAAGTCACAACACAGGTCCAGACTAGTTTCATTTCCAATCATAATTTAAGGTAACCCATAAAGACAACACAACAAGGTTGGGCCTTTGGCTGATAACATAATAGTTAGGGCTATGTTGTATGATATGACTCAGCTCAGTTATGGTAAGGAAATGGTGCATTTTTGATAGGTCTGTAAAGATCAGCATGCTGTACATCTGTCTCGTAAAATAGTTCCTGTCTCCTGTCTGTCTTTTTTTGTCTTTCCTGTTGGCTGTAGATGAGTGATGAGGCTGAGCAGCAATGCAACCATATCACATTTGTGCGTTTGTTTTTTACAAGTTGTTTGTCTGTGAGCGGAGAGTGAGTGCATTGGTAAGATAATAAACAGACAGACTAGTTTTTATCTCTCCTCCCACAAATGACTGATGACATACACATGACCAAATCTTAGCCATCTGCATATTTTTCTACCATGAAGTGTTGAACCACTACAATATCACCATCAGTAGGAGTAGCAGCAGCAGGAGCAGCCTAGGGAAAATCTGTAGGCCTTATTTTAGGGCTGGCAGTAATGCCAAAATATCATACTGCAGTGTTTTCATTGTTTGATTATATAAAATTTACAAATAAACAGGAAGAGAGGTAAAAATCTGTTGTGCAGTAATGCAGAGTAAGCACTTATGAGAAAGCCCAATTCAGATGTCAAAAGAGTGATGCACAAACCAACAAATGAGGGCTGCAGAGGACAAAGGCCAAGCTGTCATAAATCTACAGAGCCATCAGCCAGCCAGCACCCCAGGGTGTCGATGTCTGGTGTACTTTTTTAGATTATAAGTTAGCATTTCCACCATGCTGGAATATACAACTGTTTCATGAAATAACTTATATCATCTTTGTGAATATTTGTTCTTCAGTTAGTTTTTATAGTGATTGTTGCCAGTAAAATGTTTTGAGTTTAGGAAAGAGGACTACAGCAGACATAGCTACTATATGGTTTGCCATTGCTGGTGGTTGTATTTTAACCTCTGAAACAACATGCAGTGTATAGTTTTCCATAGGAATTTTGACATGTATACCAAATGCTAATCAATGGTACAAAAAAAAAAAAAAAAAAATCACAACCTCCACTTTGGTTCTTTTTTGAGCCACCACCTCAAGTAAATGTTGGTGCACATTTGAGTGCAGGTATGTCACTGAGGTTATCAGGTGGTCTCCTCCCATCACAAATGTTTTGGTCCAACAGTGGTTTCTGCTGTCCCAGAACCAGCCCCTTGACACCAAATACAGCTAATGTTTTCAGTACCTGCATCAGATTTATCCTGAGTTCCCAAGATTACACAATGATTTCAAAACTCAATATTGATTAATCCCAACAGGCTAATTGGTTGACTGAGCAGCCCACTCAGTAGTTCAGTTCCAAATCAACAGTGTATGGCTGTACATATGATAATAATGATATATGATAATATATATACATCCTAACATCTGCTGCCATATTTTCAAGAGATTTTCATACATTGGACCTCAGCTGATAACCCTTCTTTTTAGGCAGAAGAGCAATACTGCAACAGTTTAGTTTTTTTTTTTTTTTTTCCCAAAAATCCAGCATATTAGCATGCTGTCAAATTAGCAAACAGAGCAAAAGCTGGTGTCTTTTCAGTCAAAGCAATGACTAACTATATTTGACTCATGGAGTTTCCTGATACAAATCACACAATCGTCTGACATGTTTCTGATGAACTTTTATTGTGAAATTGACAAGATTTGGGTTTTATTCACAGGGGTGTATTCTCATTCAGTTTATAATGAATTTCAATCAATATATAATTCTCTGTTAGGAAGTGCCAGCAGTTAAGTAAAAAGATGTACCTTTGGGTGGATCCATACAGGAATACCCCCGGATTTTTGCTCAGCCTTTTGAAAATTGAATGTCAGTCGCAACATTTAAGGCAAACCAGTTCGAAACAAAGTGCTCCTCAAGTTTTAGTAAATATTTGAAGCCTTTTCCAAAGGGCCTCGGCATGTCTCCCACATGAGCATCAGCTCCGGCAGCGAGTCTTGGGCTGTCAGGTTGCTGCTCTCTGTCTGGTGGATGTCCTGTCTGCTCACTGAGGCAGACTCATGCTATTCAGGTGGGGAAGGAGGCAAGGAGGAGAGAGGGGAAGGTGAAGAGTGGATGTTAGGGGGAGGGGCACATCTGGAGGAGAGAGGAGAATGATGGATAGCAAAATTTCAGGTCATATTAGGGTTGGAGTGCTGGTGGTAGACCAAAAATGTCTGTCAGTGGAGAGGTGATGGGCAGGAGAGTGACAGTGCTTAACACAGATCTTGGTTTTTGCCTCCGGGTTGTGTCAGGTTGGGCTCACGTCACATATGTAGTCTTTTTGAAATTTGTTTGGACTTCGGTTAGCAGTTACAATTGATGGAAAAGGGCCTGTGGAACGGACCACGCTACTACCTGGGTCATTTTATTTTTGTAATACACCTCAGAAGTCGGACAAAATGTTGACTTCAAATCTTTGCTCAAATATGGAATTTCAGATCAAACGTTTTTTCTTGGTTGGGAAATTACACAGGGGTTTCACATAATAATCCCTGTCACAGTCTGTGATTTAAGTTAACATTTAAAACTGTTTTTATCTGCACATTTCTCTTAAAAGGGACTGCACCAAATAAAGTCTGCTTTCCAACCAAAACAATTATTTTGTCAAGAAAAGGCTAGCACTGAGATTATTATACATATTTAAATACCTAGCTGGCCGTTTTGTGGTTGGCTTTGATTGATAAATTTACAACCAGAATCAGCCTAACTCACGTCTAAACCAATAAAAATACCTGGTTCGAAGCTGCCGTGCCTGTTTCTTTTGCTGATCTGGTATCTTTGTTAAAGGACAACAAAAGTATTAAGAGGCGTGAGAACCACTGCAACTCTGGTTGTGTGGGATGGGTCATCATGGATGGCTGACCACTTCGCCTTTAGCACCTTTTAATAATTACACTGATTGTTTCCAGGTTATAAAAATGTGTTGAAATATGTCTTTTTTCATATGCAAACGTCCAGTGATGTCAAAATATTTTGAACACAGCCCATTCATTTCTGCTATGGAAGACTGATATTTTTTTTATCCCAAAATCTCAAAAATGCTAACACGTGACACACATGTCTTGTTAGGCTTATGTTTGAGATGCGTGTGTGAGGAATTGAGCGGTATTACAGCTTTAATGTAAAACATATTATTACAGTAATAATTTGTGTGATAACATTGTTAACATATATAATAGAGGTTCACGTGCGGCAGCTTCAAACAAATGACATTGTGCCTGTATGTTTTGTGGCTCAGTTCACTTTGGTCCGCCAGGGGCCCCTTCATGCAGCCTCTTCCTTTTGGTCTGGAGATATGCTGGCCTGGGAACTGTGTTGTTTCCTCACCGCGGGACGATTAACCAGAAGCATTTCATTCCTTTCATACTACACTCTGCTGCTCTGCTCTTCCCTAAACTTGCATGGTTGGGTGGACAGATGGACACATACCTCGCAGTTTTGCTACAGATGAAGCCCTCTTGATTATTTGCCATGTGGTAGCCCTCATGTGCCACTACAGCATTGCATACCATCATTGTCCGGTATTTCAAAAATGTCAACCTTTTTCCAAAATACCGGACACACACACACACACACACATGCATGCACACACATGCACACACACAGAGTCAGCCAGTTGAATGTGAGCTTGGGGAGTTTGTGTCCACGTCTGCAGTTCTGTCTGATCCTTTAAGATAACACAGTCAGGCAGGTTTTGGTCTGCATGCCCTTTTGTGGCCCACACTCACAGGCCTGACTGCTTGCTCCAGCTCTTAAATTCATCTCTCACACACACACAACACACATACATACACACACACGCACACGCAGAGGCTGTGTGGTTCTGACAACTTTAGTCCCATTCAGCCCAACTGGGTGGTTCTCACTTTAGTTTGACCTTGCTATGGAGGAGTATAGTTTAATCTCAAATCTGCTGTAATTTCTTCGGTCTGTTCAGCAGACTTCAGTTCAGCCACTCTAGCTCCGTGCAGTTAAGTTAGAGGAAGGTCAGTCCAAAATTATCTTATGACGTACGATCTATTGGTTGGTTTGGAGCAGTTTCTGCAGACAGGGTTTAAGAATCAAGCAACTCCTTTGACTCCTGTAAATGTGCTGATGACACAAGTCTGCCCTTTGACTTTGGCCAAGGTTCCTGTAAAGCCCCAGGCATCTATTGAATTGGCGCAGTGGGGGCCTAAAGCTTAGAGAAGCAGGTTTATGACTAGACAGTTGTTACCAGAAGGTTGAATTCCCAGACATGGGGGACAGAGGATGGAAAAATTCTCTTACTCTCACAAAAAATGCTGTCAAGGTGCCCTTAAGCAAGGCGCCTTACACCCAACTTCTCCAGCAGAGCTGCTCAACAGTAGGAAACTGCAGTTTTGCTGGGCAGCTGCCAGCAGTGAAACCATATGAATATGAAACAGGGCGTTGATGGAAAGAGCATGCATGCTCAGCAGACCTCCCCTGGATAAATAAAGGCTAATAAAAAATAGTTGACTTCTCTTCCAAAAACAGCTTGGAGGAATCGAATAGTCACTGCACCAGTTTGCTTCCACGCTCGATACCCGAGACCACACCCTCAGCCTCCAGCAGTGTGTCACTATTGAGTTTCTCTTCAAAGTTCATCCAGCAAGCTGGATACCACAGGGCAGCGTTATGTCATTCAGCAAGCTTTGATAATACTCTTCTGTTAACTGGAGTATTATGGCTGCCTCTTCCTCATATTTCTGCTGCTGTTATGTTAAAAAGTGTCACAGCAACTTTTATTTTATCATTTTTATGAATCTCAGGTGGCCATGCTTACATCTTGACATCTGATTGATACAGCTCTGATTTTTTCCATATTGTTCCATAAGGAGATGACAGCAGTTAAAGTGAGAGGTTCTACTTTGCCTTTGTGTTCGACTGAACAATTGATAGAATTTTTTATCGAAATTGTAATATGGCAAAATGCAATATCTGAGTCACAGGAGCTGCAGTTTTTTGATAAAGGCTAAATGTGTGGCCAAATGCTATTATAAATTAAGTACTGTGGAGATACACTGGCCTCAAAATCGTAATCTCCACATGTAGAAGAAAACTTGTTTGTTTGGCACATTTTTTATTTAACCTTATCGTTAAGCCCTGTTTGGTGTGACAAAACAAAGTCCCCTATGCTAGACAATTCTTCAGTTTTGCAGGACATGTGAGCTGATAACAGTTAAAACACATTTACTCCTTGCCTTATTTTTTTAATTAATTTATTTTTTTTCCTTGAACACAAGTGTTGATGTAATCATCTCACTGTCTGCCACTGTTCAGCCCAGTGTTGCTTTGCTCAGCTCAAGTCAGATCACTCCGGCAGTGTGGCTTGACATTAAGCCCTGCTTTGCACCGTTTGGCTCAGTTCCCTCTTTCTTTGCTGCTCTCTCTCTCTCTCTCTCTCTCTCTCTCTCTCTCTCACACACACTCACACACACACACACACACACACACACACACACCCCCACACAGAGAGAGATCTGTCATCACGACTCTCCTCATCTTGTACTGTGCAGCTCAGTTGTGTTTATAAGCGATCTAGTGTGCATGTCGTGCCTGCCTCCTCTCCTCAGTTCAGTATCGTCGGGTTCCATTCAGCTGAGCTCTGCTCTCAGGCTTTTCTGTGTCCAGTGACATCAGCCTCTAAATATGCAGTCCTTCTTGGCTCAGCCAGACATGCTAGGGTGGCCCCATTCATCTTAAGGTGCTGCCTGTTCCCCTCCCTCTCTATAGCTCTAACATGCCCTCTCTCTCTCTTTCTCTCTCATTCTCATTGACTGTCTCTCCCACAGGCGAGATGGGTTAGATAAGTGAGATCAAAGGTGAAAACTTTTACAGCCCATTAATCTGTCTGCCCATCGGTCTGTTGTGTAGCAGACCGATGGGCAGACAGTAGGAAAAGCAAATCTTTTTGCACCTTTGTTTCAGGATGCTTGCCCCTCAAAATGGGCTATTGTAAAAAATATACTTATTATATTAAAGGTGCATCATTCAAAACTGTCACAGGTTAATTTCAATGAGAACCTTCAGACTGAGCTGAAAAGAAAAGAAGAAACATGGAGGAAGCACACAATTTATCAGTGGGCTGACGATGAGAGCCATGTACACTCAGCCATCAAATGATGTGCTTTTCCTCATTTTTTGTCAGTTGTATCTAAAGGGTTCTTGCAGAGATCAACCCACAAAGGTGCACAGTGCACCTTTACATAGGATGTTCCCATGAGTAGTTGCTTACGGGAAAGAGCCAATAAATCACTTACCCTGAAGTCTTTAGAGTGTGGCGATGAATGCATGTTGTAGCAGCGGGAGCATTTTGATTTTGGTCTGCAGGTTGTAGCTTGAAAATCAGTGGAATTGGGATTGTGAATGCCATTGTGTTTGTTAAGGATTATTTTTAAAGCTTGTTTTCACTTCAGGCTCTGATTGTTGACGTTAATGTTATCATAAGTTTAAATATGCTTATACGTTTTACATCTGCAGAATGTTGTGAGGCCTTTGATATTCATTTGCATTGGGAGTGTGAAGGCTTTAGACTCTCATTTTCTCATTCTGTACATCTCTAAAACTTTATCTGTCTGCCATCTTCTCTGTGTTTTCTTCACATGAAACCAGACTTATAATATTTTGTCCTTTTTTTCTGTTTCTTTCCTTCAGAACGAAGAGAAGCGCAACCTGAGTTTGGGCGGCCATGTTGGATTTGACAGCCTGCCTGATCAGCTGGTCAGTAAATCGGTCACACAGGGTTTCTGCTTTAACATCCTCTGCGTCGGTGAGTACTAAACCACAGCGTTTGTATGTGTGTGCCAGTCTTTTCTCCAGTAATTGTGCAGCTTGTAGCGACTCATGAAAAAATCATGCTGTAATTACTGCACATTTCTGTACATTACTTTCCTCTCAATCTCTTGACGATTCTCTAGTCGAGTCCTCGTCACAACATACTTTACTGCTACAAAACAGCAATGTTGTCTTGTTTTTTCCTGACATGAAAGAAATGCACAGAACTCCCAGTTGTGTTGCTGCAATAAAAACCCTGCCTAACAGCTGATGAATTACTCCCCTGTGATGTTGAGGTAGTTACTCCTTTCTCCCTCTCTCCCTCTCTCCCTCTCTCTCTCTTCCCTCAACTGCCTCACAGGGGAGACGGGTATCGGCAAATCAACATTAATGAACACACTCTTCAACACCATGTTTGAGAATGAAGAGGCCAGTCACTACCAGAATGGCGTCTACTTGCGGCCGCGGACCTACGACCTGCAGGAGAGCAATGTCCATCTCAAACTGACCATTGTAGACACAGTGGGCTTTGGAGACCAGATCAACAAAGAGGATAGGTGAGCATGGTGAACTGATCAACAATAATATCATAATCATGTTGTGATGTTGACATGGTTCAACCAGTGGAGCAGGTCATAGATTAAGATGCTTGTTATAACCTATGTGAGAACTAAAAGGGTGATGATTTCTGTTTCAGGACAGTTGATTTCAATTCAGTTCAAATTGGGCAGATGCTTTTATCCAAAGCGACATACATAAGAGATTTATGAATTCACATACTGTCTGATAGAGTGGTGTGAATCTTTGGGTTAATTTAGATTGAGTTTGATTTATGATTCATCAGTTAGTTGGTGATTTGTAAAACAATTTGAGTCAACAGTCTGATTCGTTTGTAGATAAAATTTTATTTCCATTCAATAAATGTGTGCCATAATGCAATAGTGTCTTTTTTTCCCTCTGAAATGTGAAATGACCAGACATTAGAATTATTTAAACATGATTTATTCTTAAAAAATAATTATATTGAGAAAAAAGCCCAGGTGAATTATGAATAAATGATTTAAAGTGGGGGTGGAACAATATGTTTTTTTTTTTTTTTTAACACAGATATCAATATTAAATTTTTCTATCAACACAGATTTGAATTTTTGTAAGAATTGCAATACAAATCGAGGCGTAAAACCGCTCGGCTTTTCAGACAGGCCTGTCTGAAAATAACTGTTGTAAACAAAAGACCATGCTAGTTTAGGTCTGTTGCTAACTCGACAGTTGTATTAATGACACAGTCCTAGAATCCAAGAAACACCCCAAGTTTGATAAATTCTGCTTTATTGTCAAATTTTCGGAACTTTTTGACACACATTGTGTTATCTCATGGCAGATCTTGTTCATCTGGTACTTGGAGCAGATGGGCAGAAGAAAGAATAAAAGTTGTTTATTATGTGACTCATGTCTGGTATCACAACAGATGTTATAGGTTAGTCTTTCTGTTCACAAGACAACATGGCCATAATTTTGCCTAGATTAAGTCCATGTTGGCCAACAATACAGATGACAGAAACAGACACAAAATCAGTCCAGACTTCAATACTTTTCCCCTTCTCAGTGGGAGAGAAGGGGGATGAGGTGGGATAGTGATACAACGGAAATACTCAAATACTTTTTTTTTTTTTTAAGCATTCAGCTGTGGGACAGACTGTTCTTGTTGTGGTCTGGCTTGTGAGTAGCTCTCACACGCCCTCTGATAGTTGCTCCTCTGTGGGAGCCAGGCCAGCCAGACCATATAACCCATCATGTTGAAGGACGGACCCTGTTGCCTGGTGTAGATGCAGCCCGAACTGGCTTCAGAAGGTCAGAGGAGATGCATTCCACAGTGAAGATTGCAGATGGATGTTAAGGGAAAGGGCAGATAACTGTAAACATGGTGTTGGCCAAGAGGCTGCTCAATAGATTGTTTCATTTATGTCCCTCTCTGAGCTGTAAGACTGAATGAGTGTGGGGCTGCATGCACTGAAGATGTGATGAATACCTGTATGTATCAAAGTATATCCGATTCCAGACCCTGGAACTTTAACTAAACATGATAAAGTAGTCTGCACCCTGGTTCAAGTTTACCCTCTCTGGTGTCCGTACCAGTTGGAAACACAAAATGATAGGGCTGACTGTAATTCCTTCTTGGTATCTTGGATTTGCTTGTCACTGCAAAGGAACGAGTTAACTTGAAGTAGGACTGACACTTTAAGTCTATTTTGCCTGCAGGAACTTGCCCAGGGGACAGGGAACCTTTTGAGGAACTAGCTCTGTTTCAGCTGCAGTGACCAGGGTCAAAATGTAGTGTGGGGGACTTTTGAATCGCCCAGAAATTTTGGGGGATGGAGCTTGCAGCGCAACATTTCTGATTGGTCAAACACTCAGCGGCAGCTGCTTCAACTTTTGTACTGCATCATTCATAAAATAAGGAGGCACTCTAATATCGATTCAGGACCTGTTTAGGCCCATAGGAGGACATTTCTCATTGTTGAGAAAGATGGTTGATGAGAAAAATAAACATTACTTTGTGATTGTTAACAGCGATTACATTCTAAAGCTCAAATAAATAACCATCAAACACTCAATAGGTCATTTACTGTGGAGACAGGCACTCTTAGTTTCCTCCTCTGCATCTCTCTCAGGCACACACACCCAGCTGGAGGACTCCACTTTTCTCCCAAGGCAGGAGAAAGCAGTGCTGCTCACCAGAGAAAAACTCTGTAAAAAGTGTCAGTAATCGGTCAACAAGGGGGTTAAAATAGCATAAGCAGCCCGATGCTTCATGACTGTAAAAAAAAAACCAGCTTTATGTTTTCAATCTTCTCAGTGTGCAGATTTAGACCCGAAGTTGAATCATATTATTCTCACTTGACCAAATGAACCAAAGTGAAGTTGTAAATGCTCCAGAGTTAGGAAAAACTCCCCCTAACACACTTGCTGTGAACATGCCCTAAAACAAGTTGGAAACTTTGTCTTGTGATGACCAAGCAGAAGCAGGTCTGTGAATCTTGTTGCATCCAAAATGATGACACGCAATCAGAGCAAACTCCTCGCACAGCCACAGGTAGTCAGGTGCTGGAATGCAGCAGGAACTTGCGACAAACTAAGACAACGCATTGTTCCCTCAAAATAAAATGATTTAGTAAAAGTCTGCGTCAGTGTGCGGAGGATCTGTTTGTCTTAGTTCATGACACCAGAGTACGTGAGCGGTTCGGAGCGGAAGAAATAGTCGCACCAAACTAACGCAGTAACGGCAATTCGCTCGCACCGCCCCGCTCCAACCACCCCTGCGGCCCGCACCTCGCACCGAATCGCTCACCCCAGTTCCTCTAAATACCGCTCCACTCCGCTCCGCAATCGCTCCGCGCATATTACTATTAATGATGATTCTGGGTTACAGTACAATAGGTGAACCATAGATATAGAAACGTTTCTATATCTATGAGGTGAACAGGCAGTCAACAATAGGCTAACCCATAGCTAACTTAGCCCGCCCACACAAGCTGCACAACAACATAAAACAAGTGACGTTTCCGTTAACGTTAGCTAACGTTACCATGGTTACAATAAGGCTAACAGTTACCGGTATTCCAACAAGACCATCAGATAACGTTAGCATGACAACACATAACTTACCTGTTCCGCAGGCGAATCTGTGATGTGTCTGTGCTCTGTGCTCTGCGAGGTCCCCGCCTCGGTGCCAACAAACAAAAGTCTAACTAATAATCCGGGATTGCTGTGTCCAGTCCAGTCCACTACTAATAAAACAAACCTTGACTCAGTCATCGAGCTCCAGCGCTTATGAGAGAAGTCCTGAATCACCCAGTACAGCTGATGCCTGTATCATGAAGCAAGCTCAGTTTTCCCTGGATCTCTCAGACCTAACCGGCTACACTAATGGAGATCATGGTGATCGGGGATAACCGGTATCACGACGCTGGTTATCAACTCGCTATATTTATATATATATATATATATATATATATATATATATATACACTATATTACCAAAAGTATTCACTCACCCATTCAAATGATCAGAATCAGGTGTCCTAATCACTTGGCCTGGCCACAGGTGTATAAAATCAAGCACTCAGGCATGCAGACTGTGAAACAAGACATTTGTGAAAGAATGGGCCGCTCTCAGGAGCTCAGTGAATTCCAGCGTGGAACTGTCATAGGATGCCACCTGTGCAACAAATCCAGTCGTGAAATTTCCTCGCTCCTAAATATTCCCACAGTCAACTGTCAGCTCTATTATAACAAAATGGAAGCGTTTGGGAACAACAGCAACTCAGCCACGAAGTGGTAGGCCACGTAAAGTGACGGAGAGGGGTCAGCGGATGCTGAAGCGCATAGTGCAAAGAGGTCGCCGACTTTCTGCACAGTCAATTGCTACAGAGCTACAAACTTCATGTGACCTTCAGATTAGCCCAAGTACAGTACGCAGAGAGCTTCATGGAATGGGTTTCCATGGCCGAGCAGCTGCAGCCAAGCCACACATCACCAAGTGCAATGCAAAGCATCGGATGCAATGGTGTAAAGCACGCCGCCACTGGCCTCTAGAGCAGTGGAGACGCGTTCTCTGGAGTGATGAATCACGCTTTTCCATCTGGCAATCTGATGGATGAGTCTGGGTTTGGAGGTTGCCAGGAGAACGGTACATTTCAGACTGCATTGTGCCGACTGTGAAATTTGGTGGAGGAGGAATTATGGTGTGGGGTTGTTTTTCAGGAGCTGGGCTTGGCCCCTTAGTTCCAGTGAAAGGAACTTTGAATGCTTCAGGATACCAAAACATTTTGGACAATTCCATGCTCCCAACCTTGTGGGAACAGTTTGGAGCGGGCCCCTTCCTCTTCCAACATGACTGTGCACCAGTGCACAAAGCAAGGTCCATAAAGACATGGATGACAGAGTCTGGTGTGGATGAACTTGACTGGCCTGCACAGAGTCCTGACCTGAACCCGATAGAACACCTTTGGGATGAATTAGAGCGGAGACTGAGAGCCAGGCCTTCTCGACCAACATCAGTGTGTGACCTCACCAATGCGCTTTTGGAAGAATGGTCAAAAATTCCTATAAACACTCTCCTCAACCTTGTGGACAGTCTTCCCAGAAGAGTTGAAGCTGTAATAGCTGCAAAAGGTGGACCGACATCATATTGAACTCTATGGGTTAGGAATGGGATGGCACTTCAGTTCATAGTATGAGTAAAGGCAGGTGAGCGAATACTTTTGGTAATATAGTGTATATATATATATATATATATATATATAAAAGCAGGGAGCAGGGGTAATTCACCACTCGCTCCGCACAGGAGCGATGGAACGGCAATAAAGAAACCCGCACCACCGCACTGCGTTAAATAACGACGCACCCTCCTCGCTCGCTCCAGCTCCGCACCGCTCATGTACTCTGCATGACACGCAATGTTTGAGTTTCTTAATGCCATAAAAAGTTGGTTCAAGCCAGAATCTGTCTTCCCTTGGAATGCAGGTCGCAGACACAGTGTTGAGGAATGTCTTGACCCCTCTGGGTAACACACTTCAACACGACTAAGCGTCTGACCGCCTTGCTAGTGGTCTGTAAAAGAGACCAAAGTGGCTGCATGAACTGTCTGAGTAAATGAACGTGTTTGTGCGATTTTCATTTTTGGAGACCTGTGTTGTTGGTAATAGGGCTTAAAATCTTAGTTTGTAGGTGGGAAGATATTCACACCAGAGTAAATTCTTCCAAGAACAATGAAATCAGAAAAATGCCATGTGTGCCTTACTTTACAGTGAAGACCGAGAAAAACTGGGTTGGCTTTACAAGAGTGATACATAACTAACACTTTAGTAAAGCGATCTTGTTGTTAAAACCCTTCTTTGCTTTTTTTTCTCCTGCTGGGGCTTGTTGCTCCCACACAGTTCATACTTCTGCAGCTCTTCAGCAAGTTACATGTGTAATAAATATGTTCTGTAAACTAAATAAAGGCTCAGCAGATGAAAGCAAATGTCTCTATCCAAACTGCATAGAATACTATAGTAAATATATGTCTCTGGCCCCATGGCTATATGATAGTTTAATTATGGCAAAAAATCATAATCATGACTATTTTGGTCACCATTGAGATCATGATTATTTAAAATGTTTACTCACCAACTTTGGAAACATCATACATTTATTGAACTTTTTTTTTTTTTTTTTTTTTTAATTGCCTTTTTAACAGTGGATTTCCTTGAATTTTGAATATAAACATGCCACAGTGTTGCTGATTGTGAATTTGGACTGTTAGAAGGGAGCGAGAGCCTCACTGCGAAATGGAATGCGGCAGAGATTATCTTGTTTTCATAATCGTCGAAAGCCAGAATCGTAATCAAAAATAAAATTTGATTAATCACCCAGCACTACTATTTACTATTTTTTTTCCTTGCTGTTTGTCACTTTGATCATGAAGTTGTGTGTTGGCAGAAATAGGCTACATTTAATTTGATATATCTTATTATTTAATACCTTATCCTGTCTGATTGCCATCACCATCTACAGAGCCCTGTGTTACTGCTAGTAGGGCTGAAAATAACATGAGAGCATGTCTGGATAACTTTGAACACGAAGAGCGAGAGTTGGGGCCAAATTTCTACGTGTATACTTATCGCACTGGCTATGCATGCAAAGAGTTAAAGGAAAACTGTTATAAAAACTTTGATGTTTTCATACATTCCCAATTTTCTGAGATTTTTGCCGGTGACACTGTAGGCTATAAGGCCACCACAGTATAATACCAGAGGACAGGATGTTTGGCAGACACTGGGTTTTGTTTCAACCAAACCTCCAATAACTGAGCACAAATTTCACGCTCCTTTAAGCAGTACAGTTCAGACTTTGGCATGGAATCAAATCACACAGTTACTTAAAACATAACTCTATCTCAGTTAATTTCCCTAGTGACATATTTCCTTTTATTATCCTTTCCATTGCATGGATAAGAAGATAAATATATGTGCCTTTACCACAGACAGAAATCCTAACCATTACAATGTTTTTTTTTTTTTGGTTCTCTCCACAGCTACAAGCCCATCGTTGACTATATTGATACTCAGTTTGAAAACTATCTTCAGGAGGAGCTGAAGATCAAGCGCTCGCTGTTTAACTACCATGACACCAGGATCCACATCTGCCTTTATTTCATAGCCCCCACAGGACACTCGCTCAAATCCTTGGATCTGGTTACAATGAAAAAACTGGATAGTAAGGTACACGCATGCACACACACACACACACACACACACAGTCAACTCCCCCTTGGGAAGAAACCACACACTCTTAGTCCTTTCCCATTGTCTGTGAATGACCATTAATGTCTCTGAAATTCAACCTCCCTTTCACTGTGACTGGTGCACATTTCACCAGGACATGGAGATCCCTGATCTTTTGCCCTTTATTTTATTGTTATTTTTTTCCCGGGTGTGGACTCTGTCTCAATGCCCTTCAAGAATAAAGCTACAAGAAAAATGTCAGAGCCTGCCTGGTTCCATTTCATTGTATAGGTTTTCAAGAAAAGTTCACATAACTTTCTTTGCCCTGAATTTTACTGGCTTTTTTCCTGGAAAGGGATTAAGGTTCAGACATCAAAACTGAAAAGTTTTGGGACATTGGCACTGTATGAGCAGTTACATACCAAAAGTGTATTGGCATGTGAAACTTTTGATTTTCTCTCTGTAAGGATCCATCCACTTTTATAGACCTGTATCCAAACAAATGTAATACTGTCCTGGGACTTAGCTGAATAAAAACATACTAATATTCAGGTTTTTTCAGGGTGTCCCAGCAGCAATAAGCTGGGTCTTTGTCCATAATTTAAGAAGCACAAATGAGATTAAATGAAGTTAATTAAGCCCTGTGGGGTAAAACTGGGTGATTGCAACAACAAAGATTTGCGTACAGAGAGGGATGCAATAAAATGAAAATGGTTGATGATTAAAGATACAGCATCCTCTCAATGATGAGTTCCTGTTGGTTTCACTGGATATGGGACATTCATAAGCAGATTGATTTGTGGTTCATTCATTACTGTGTCTCGTAGTACTATACTGCCTGTTGGTCAGTGGATCCATATTTTGCCACGCATGTGATGATTGCAGCCTGCTGAGCACACAGTCACTGGCTTGGCCTCAATTAGACAACTGGTGGAAAAAAAAATCTCATCACAACAGCACTTGGAGCGTGAAAGAGGGGGAGGGGAAAAGCGAGTGTGAGAGTCGGAGGGGGAAGGAAAGTGAATCAGAAAGGGCAAGTCAGTGAATTACATGCATTTTGATTTTGGTGACATCTTTGGTGAGAAGGGGTCACAGCTGCACTTCCCAGAGACCACTTGGCAGTGAAACCCTGTCTTTTTTCTTGGATTTTCTGTTGATGACGTTCCTCATAGATTTATTCCAAATAGAAGCTGTTACTTATGAATTCCAGTACAGTTATGCTCAAGATTTAAAGGTTAAGGGTTTGGGTTTAGAGTTTTATGGCTGTCATGTCAGGGCTGTTTGAGCAAATGGGCAACAGGCAAAATGAAGTTTCTGACTAGTCACAGCATGTGTGGGTATATATTGCCCAGAGCTGTACTGCTGCATCATATCTGTTTTGTGATAGATGGAGAATAACAAAAGTTTGTGTATTACTACTGTAAGGGGCTAGCTTTGGATTTAAAACTTTTTGAAAAGGAGTGGAAAGTCTTTATGAAAATATAATATTCGATGTATTGTTAGCCTCCTGAGATCAACAAAAAAAAACCTTTGCTGGTTATTTGTTGTGATAGACAAGGGTTTTATCATGAGTTCCTCACTTGACAAGGTCCTGATTAATAAGTGAGGCTGCCATGTTACATCTGTTCCATAAACATGCCAGCTCTGAGTAAGTGAATATTACTAAACAAGACCTTGAGAGTCATTGAAAAATCCTTGAGGTTGAACAGCTGAGTGTGGGAACCGTGTGAATAAACTAAATCTGCTAGTTTATTTATTCTCTGCGCAAAAACAATTTTATCTAAACTTATCGCCCAGTGTGCACACCATACCTAAAACCTTTTTCTGGTTTTTGAATCTGGTCAGAGGAAACTGTTGCTACTCTGGCAAGTGAGAAATTTCTTCTGTCATACAATTTGAACTGAAGTGTTCTTCAAAACATTTTAAAGCATGCATGTTCAGAAAGTCTAAAGGCGAGGCAGCAACAGAGAAAGATGCTGCTAAAATACACAAGTGAGAGCTTGTGTGGCCCCAAGTGTTAGGGCAGAGGGAGAGAAAATGTCACTACGAGGTTGGTGTTTTACTGACCGTTGAATGTGGGGAAGGTGTGAAATGTGTTCATCACGTCACACCCTCTAGCCTGAGAAAACTGCATTTAGATTACAGTCAAAATAACAGCCTTCATTCAGTCTTATGCATGCACATACAGTATGTATGCTTGTGAAACATGAAAGTACTTTGCTAGTTAGAGTTATAGTTACATTAAGGTTCACTTTTTCAATTTTGCTGTGCCAACAGTTTTTTAATTGATTCACCGTACCCTGACTGCTATTATCTTGTTTACTTCCACTGCTGAGCATTTGTTTTTCCAGTACTGACTGAACTGCTGTAGGAGTGATAAAAGTGACAGCTTCAGGCCTGCTTGTGTCTGGTGATCCAGTGATGACACATCTAGAGCAAAGCAGATGGTCAGGTTGTGGCCAAAACCTGCTGGCTTACCTCAGCCAACAATCAACGCATGACTGCCAACTGTCTGCTGATACCATCCAAAGCGATCGTAGGACACCTCAGCCAACTGTCACTACTGTGGGACAAAAGTCGCACATCTCCTAAAAGTCAGTTTCATAGTATTGGAGGAAAAAAAAAAGAGTATTTATTGTCTCTTTTACACCCATAAAAATAAAATCTCACAACTGGTTTTAAACAGGTTTCATGTTTCCGAAGGGTGTTTAAAACTCAGTCAACACCCACATATCGATTTATCATAAGAAAATCTCAGCAATGCGTGTTAAGAGGTTTTTACCTGGTAACATTACGATCAAAACTTGGCACCTTACCTTTGCCAGCTGTCACCTGATAACATCCTAAATCATGGCAGCACACAGAGCTGGCTCTCTCTATCCCCTGCTTTGAGTCAAAACATGGTAGCTTACCTGAGCTAAATATCTTTATCTCTGAGTTTGAACCTCGGCAGAGCGGGTAACCTGAGCTCAGTGTCTCTTTCCCACAGTATAGCAGCTTACCTGAGCTAACACTCTATCCCGTAGTGTGAGCCAAAGCACAGCAGCTTACCTCAGCTAAATCTCTTCACCCCCCCACTCCTCCTGCCCCCCCATAAACCAAATCATCTCTCTCTCTCTGTCTCTCTCTCTCCCTCTCCCTCTCTCTCCATCACGGTGTCTGTCTCCATCTCTATCTCATGGACCCAAACTGTGGTATCTGGCAAAATGGGAACTTACATGAAAAGTATATATTGTATATATTATTAAATTTATTGACTGGTAATCTGCCGGCTGTAAAAACCATATAGTGCTCATAACTGTTGTTTTCACATTATTACTACTGAAAATGCAGCTACTGCAGTATATTTAGTTTCTTCTTATTTAAATGTAAATCTGAATACAGGGTGCCCATGGACCTTGAAAATCCTTGATTTTATTTGTGGATTTAGACCCATTTAAAAAAAAAAAAAAAAACACGCTGAAAGATTTTGAATACAAGAGGATGACATTGAAAGTATATATACAGCATGTATATTTTTTAAGATATTGCACCAATTGAAATGATTTGTTGATAAAACAATTACTTATAATTTATATAACTTTCATTGTTGTAATCATTTAGCAAGTAAAAATTCCATATATCTGCTGGTTCTAAGAAGCTAAGATTTTCTTACTTTTCTCCTTTCATGTCATTATAAAATTAACCTCTTTTACCCTGCCACGTCCATTGGTGGGTTTGTCATTGCTATGCAAACTTGGCGAGCTCTCAAACCCACGTCGTCTTTTTTTAAATACTACTGAAGATCCCAAGGTTTCCAAATACACCAACTATGTAATCCTGAATTACAGGGAGATGTATATGAAATCATTCACAAGACATCTAGATATTTTCTGTTTGATGCAGCCATTAAGGAATGATGAACTGTGTTTGAGTATTTCACTCAATATAAGTGAGATTTAGCTTCAATGAGGTATTGAAACCAGCAGATACAGAATACAAAAATGTTTACTTCTGGTAAGCATTTGACAAAATAGTCATTAGTTGTAGCTCTGTGTAGTCTCACAGTGCCACAGAGTGTTGCAGATGGAAATATTATCAACAGAGTTGACACGATGCTGTCCTTCTCTGCAGGCTTGAAAGCTGTAAACGACAGTTATGCTGACAAACGCTTTTATCCGAAATGATTTACAGCATTGTGAACACAATAATACATTTGGGTTTAGCTTGAGTGGGTGGCCGAAGTGAAAATCGAACTCCAGCCTAAACTCAGCGGTGCTATCGCAATGATCTGTCCTCTATGTGGAACATGAGCAGTGTTTTATCTGAAAGCAGGCCAATGTTGAGTGACCACAGTGTGGATGTGACACCGTTTTGTTTTACAGGCTTGACAGCCGTGTTGAGTCAATGCTCTGCTTTTAGATAGGATGTCTGTCTGGGAGGTATTATATGCAGCAGCTATTTGCAGCATAAAGATGATGTCCTTTATATACTTAGTAGTTTTATTGCCATAGTTTTCTGCACTGTTCTCTGCATGACTGCAGGCTGTATTGTGCGAGCAAAGAAGGCACTTTTCTTGTCCACAAACCCAAATCGACACACTGTTGTGCTTCTGTTGCTGTTAATACATTTCAGTGCTGCAAAGTGAAGTTTCAAGGGTGGCTCTTAATCCACAGAATCCATAGTCAATTCTCTTTTGGCACAGAATTAAACACATGGCAATGGCAGTGTAATGGTATGTGGATTTACTTTTATCTGGAAGCCAAAGATGTCTGAACACAGCCCCGACCTATCTGCCAGACGGTCTTGTCACAGGAAAAGCAGGGAAGTAGACCAGAAACATCATTTCCCTCTGTAGATTTTTGCTGTCAAGTCTAGACAATGGTGTTTTTCTTGTAAATGGAGTGTGGACCACTCCTCCCTACAAAGGATGGGAGGTTTTAGATAGCTGAAAAGTCCAACAGAGTGAGAGAAGTCAAAAAAACAAAAAACGAAAAAAAAAAAAAAAACAACAGTAATTAGAGTGTGGTTTGTGGCTGGAGGCAGGAAGAGAGATAAGAGTGTGAAGGAGGTGTCTTTTGTTATAAATGAGTGAATTCCTCTTGAAATGGGAGAAGGAAGTCATTGTAGACGATACAGTCTGTAAAAGTGTTATCATTTGGCAACCAAGGATTTATGTTAGCTACTAACCTGGTTTAGGTAGACTACCATAATTTGTTTTGTACAGTCATTTAACATTTTGGAGTAGGTGTACAAGGATGAAGACTGGGCCAAATAATATTTTCAGTTTTTGTATTTGCTTATTTGAGACACCAGATGAGTAGGGTTTGTTGCGTAGGACATTGCCGAGTGTGGAAACTTTAGACTATTTAAAAGTCAGTTAATTTGTATTCTCTCCTTAGATCTGGGGGAGGAGGTGTTTCACAAAGCAGCATTTAGCCAGATAAATGTGAAAAAAGATAACATTATATCCTGGTGGTAGTAATATGAATCTGTGAAACAAAACTATAATGTTAGATGATTCAGTCATGTATGTTGATGGTGGCCAAAAAAATTTCAGAAGGTATTTTATAACACTTTTTAAAGATATCTGGATAATTTGCTATTCCTGCTTTATGAAATACCCCTGTGCACCCTTACCCTCCCTAAAAAGCTTCCCTACACTGCAATGAGTTGCTCTCAAGATTAAAGAAAATGGCTTGTGAGTGTAAAATCGCTGGTTTGAGCCCCCAGGCTAACTGAGAAAATGCGGGTGTGGGATGTGAATGGGTAAGGCTCCTCCCTCCGCATCTCCAGACTGCCTTAGTGGCCATACAAGGCTGTTGTCAGCACTGGGTAACTCCCAGGTGTAAACAAGAATGTGCTATTAGTCCAGCTTCCTGGCTATATAAGGGTTAAAACTTTATCAGCTGCCCTGCTGTAAAATAATGGTCCGATAAAGTATGATGAGCCTGTAATTGGACCCCCGACATGCTCTGCGCTTCCTCAGAGGCACAGTATGGAATTGATGACTGAATCTGTGGGAATCCTCGCCCTACAAGTTGGTGATTTGCGTAATACAGTCATCCATAGGAATGCAGACAAACAGTGTGTTTATTTCTCCACATCTGCTGCTGATTGGAGACAGAACCTAGTTTGTTTTCATAATCATTGTTTGTTTTATGTATCCATCATGGCCCTGACTGAGCCAGTTCACCATATTCATTGCATATGGCCTTGTGTGCGACCTCAGCAGTATTTAGCAGTCTGCTTAGTTATGTTTATGAGTTTCATTTGGTCGTCAATATGCTTAATTTTACTTCATTTATGGTGTTTGTTTATGTCCGGAGAGAAGCCAGAGAGAAGTTGATTGCCTTAATCTCTAATTAATCGTCAGTGGTTGGTTGGCTCCATATGTATCTTCTCTAATCATATCAAACTCAGTGTTTCATTTAAATCCAGTCAGCGGTGATCATCAGCAGGCATGGAGATGCATGCCAGACCAGACCAAACCATTACATAACAGATGCCAGGTGGTGAGCACTTCTGTCCAACTCACCTTCCAGTAAATCAGGATTCATACGGTTGTGAAAACCTGGAGAAGTCAATAAATTTGAAAGTACAATTTCCAGGCCTTGGAAAGGCTATGGAACCATTTTGGAAAAGTCATAAAAATCTAACCAAAACAGCATCAGCTCTAACCAATGAAATAAAAAAAAAATTAATAAAAAAAAAAGAGAGAGAGAGAGAGGGTGGACGCGAATGTGGTGGTGCACATTAGGATTTTTATTCTGTGTGTTCATCAGGTTGTCTCAGACTTGGGGCAAGACAGCTGAAAATGGCAGCTCTAAAAAGTAGTTTCTTTCAGTCATGGAAATTTATCTAAAATTAATTGAGAAGTCATGGAAAAAACATGAAAACCATCAGTACACAAGTGTATAATCCCTCATGCGTATACATTTAATGTCTGTGTGGGCCAGATGGGAATCAGTATGCTCTGTATATTGGACGTAAGCTGTTCTTTCTACAACCTTCAATCCCTTTCTCTCTCCTTCCTCAGGTCAACATAATCCCTATCATCGCCAAAGCTGACACAATTTCTAAAAGTGAGCTCCATAAGTTCAAGATAAAGATTATGAGCGAGCTTGTGAGCAACGGCGTCCAGATATATCAGTTTCCAACTGACGATGAAGCCGTCACTGAGATCAATGCCTCCATGAACGTAAGTAATCCTGTTTACACACTCACTGAAAAGGTTTTGACAATTTTAAAGATGTGTTTATAGCAGCGCACATGTTGAAAAATGTTCCTTTTTCTACACGCGCTGAAGTGTTGACAAAGCTTTACTCAGACAATTTATACATACACTTGCAAAGGATGTGTTGAAGACATCTGTGTATCTACTGAGGGATAACATGCTATTTTTCAGCACCACATGTGCTAAACATCTGGTAATGGTAACACATGTTGATACTACCTCCACTGCTATTAATATACATGCATACTCTTTCTGGGATATAACCTTTGCTTAAAAAAAAAAAAAAGTTACAAATGCTATCTGACTGAGTGTATGGGTCCATGTATATAGACACGTAAAAATATAATTACCCATTCTCTCATTCTCTCCATACTGAAGGAATTTACAGGCTTGATGGCAGCACATATTTTCCTCCAGCTTGCCTTATAAATATCTCCATTTGTACATATTTTCCACCGTCAATATAAACCACTCATTGAGAGATACTGAAAATAGACTCCATGTGGCCATTTTCATGATAGAATAGAAACATCATTATTCAGAGTTTATAATGGAAATGATAGATAATCACAATCTTTCTCGCTGTGTGTATCTGTCTCTCTCTTTCTCTGACACACATAAAAATACACTCATGGTAAATTTTGTAATGGATGAGCCTGCATTAGATTGAGCCAGGCAGAGTCCTTGTACATTAGCCTGGTCTATTGATAGGTGGTTGCATCAGCGCCCACGCTTACCAGCCTGTTCCCTGCACTGTAACCAGCCAGCTGGTTTCAACTCGCCACCTAATTCTTGAGGTTTGCATGTCGGGCGTGTTTTCCTCATGACGCCTCGCTCTCTGGGCCAGCGACGCATAGTGACTCTGGGAGCAATAAGGAAGCTTGTGTTTAATCACGTCAACAAAACAGGCCTCTCTGCCCAACTGCGCCACATGTTAAACTTAAACAAAGTGCTCTGGTGCAGCTAATATGTCAGCATGGTTTAGCTTCACTGTGGTGTGGTCTGCTAGTGAAAGATAAGAGAGTCAAAAGCCCTGACAGTGAAACAGGTTTTATTTGAAATGAAACATGCAGTTTCCTTTTATCCCTTCTGTTGTCAGGTTATTTTTTTCCACTAACAAAGTGTTAAGCTAGTTAAACTGAAATTGTGAAATGGTTGCTATGCTGTAAAGACTGTTGCCTTGTGGGAAGCACAATGGAACTTGGATGCAGAAATCCAGGAATCAGCTCCTGGTTCTGGTTAAAGGTTTACAAGTTTATTTATTTACAAAGGGGATGAAGCACAGAAATAAATGTAACAAAATGTAAATGTGCCAGATTTTGCTGTTTGGGCTCATTTTTAATCTGTGGTCCACCGGGCTGATGGTATACATATCCCAGTTGGGTAAACAGAGACGTGGAACACAAATACAGGAAATGCCTTGGAGTTTGGGCGGGCTCATTTCTGACCTGGTGTCTCTGGTGACACCTGTAAGCTCTCGACCTTTTTGACACTTTGACCTTTGACTCTGTACAGGCCCATCTGCCGTTTGCTGTGGTGGGCAGCGTGGAGGAGGTCAAAGTGGGGAACAAAACAGTGCGGGCCAGGCAGTATCCCTGGGGCGTTGTGCAAGGTGAGTACCCTCCGTGAGCAGCTGGTGTGTGTGTCAGAGAGAGAAAGAGAGAGGGAAATTGTGGCATCTTCATGTACACACTGGCAAGGTGTGTTATAGTCAGCGTTGTTTTGGAAGAGCCGTGTGTGTGTGTGTGTGTGTGTGTGTGTTTCTCCCAACGGTGAGTGCCTGGGGGTCAATTGACGGTTAACCCCTCTCTCTGGACCATTACAGGAGCAACATATTGTTTATTATGCTGTTATGAGTTTGGCAAAGATTTATGTAGGCTGTATGAAAGGGGACTCTTCGGGGGTTATTGCATTGTGGGTATTTTTCTCAGGGTGCACGTGTGTCCCCTGTTTGGGAAAGTGTGTGTGTGTGTGTGTGTGGTTGTGCATGTGCTTCTGCCCATAGGGACACCCTACCGTATCAGCTTGAAACCTTTGCTTCCCATAGCTTATTCCTGAGTGCTTGTCAGCCAGGCTAAACAGTGTAATTTAATAATGTCACACAGAGAAGTGCTGTGAGAATATTAAAGCTCAGATGGGAGTAACACTCTCAGGCAAGGTCTCTCAATCTGGTCTCTCCCCTCCCTCCCGTTCTTTCTCTCTTTCTCTCCCTCCCTCCCAATCTCTCTCTCTCCCTCTCTCCCCCTCTCCTGTTTCCCTCACTGTCCCGCTCTCCTCTGTCCTCCCTCCCCTTCCTCTCTCCATTATCCACTGACCACTCTCATTCCCCAACTCTCAGAGGACACTCGACAGTTATTTATAAACGCTGATGTGTCTCCTAGGGGACGGTTTCAGTCAGACTCCATCAGTCGGCATGGATTTGTCGTCCGGTTACAGACAGATCATCGCAGACTCCAAAAAGTCCTCTTGGCTGCAAGCTTATGTCTTTCCAGTTTGCTCTAACAGAAAAATTTGATTCCCAATTTTACCATCAGAGGTTTCCCAGTACATAGTGAAGGATACCAGAAACATGTCAAAAATATATGGATGTCCAGTGGAAAATTCAGCAGAAATGCTTAAAAGTTCAAGAAAATTAATGGAGAAACACTTTCTTTGGAAGACACTTGGAAGTTTACATGAGCAGCTTAATAAATCAGTTTTATTGCTAAAAATAAATTGATGTCTTTGAGGTAAACAGCTCAAGGTCCAACATGGAATATGTGTTTATTCAACTCTGCTTTCCCAAAAAGAAATATGGTTCCTGGGTAGTGTGTGTTCACATTGTTTTCAAGGAATGTTTGCTGTTTTGTTGTTGTCTAGAGCTAATAATGTTATTTATGTTGTCTGGTTCACTCTGGCAGCCTTTGCCTCACAACAGCAATTTGGATTGATGGCATCTCTAAACAGGAAAAAAAATGTTGTCTTTGTGTTTTGGTTTACGAGCACACTGGTAGCTCTCCATTCACACAGGACACTTTGTCATACTGTCTGAAGAGAAAAAAGTCTGCATGTTAAACTACAGTCAGCCTATTGATAGCAGGGTCTGTCTTAATGGAAACGGTTTGTAGATTCCAGATGTCATATGGATGGGTTATGGTAACCCTTTAAAGAGCCATGGGAAATTTCCATCAACTCGGAAGAAGACAGAGGGAAGACTGTCTGCAGACAAAGAGTATTTGAAAGAGTGTGTGTGTGTGTGTGTGTGTGTGTGTGTGTGTGTGTGTGTGTGTGTGTGTGTGTGTGCGCGCGCGTGCATGCGTGTGTGTTAGAGGGGGGAGACAGCAAGTGAGTGAGTGTGTTTTATCTCCCTTTAGTATCATGACACTTTATCTCTGAACCCCAGACATCTGTGACAAATAGCAGACCTCTGGTTTTCTCTGATTTCCAAGGTACTGGTGTGTGCGCTTAACTGTGTGCACGACTGTGTGCTTATATGTGAACATGGCTATCACTCATTTCTGTTCATGTTTGATTCTCAAACAGGTAATTATTTTCTTTTGGACTCAAAACAATGCACCAAGTTTTTGGGGGATTGGTCAACTTAGCTGGAAAGTGATGACAGCATAACCTGAAATTATTGATTTGTCCCCCGCAGATTATTCAGAATAATGCTTCCTGATAACTTTTTAACATACTAACACACTGTGTCGAGATAATAGGTGACTGGCATTATCCAGTGTAAGAATGCTTACGTTAAAGTAATAAAAATTGTTAGATTAATACATTTTAAAAATTAAGTATGAGCACAATATACATAATGTAGCTATGCTTAACTTGGGTGCTATTTCAGGGGATCTGTGCTGCACTGATTTTTAGGTCTAACATTTTCAAGTGCCCACCACATTCACATTCAATTTAAACAGGCCCTTTGTGATTAAAAGTAATACAAGTAATGTTTAACTTATATATTTGATTCCATGCAGACTTAGCTGCATGTCATTCCATAGCCAAGGGACTTTTCAGGACCCGTGAAGTTCTGGGTTTTGTCTTTTGTTTCCGTGGCTGTGTTCACCTTATTTTTGAAGGAAATACAGACACAGCCACGTGTTTTTTGTGTGATACTTACAGTGAGGCATTTACGGTCATTGTCTAGCTAACTCACTTTTCACAGCAGCATCTAAGACAAACACTTTATTTTTGGAGGTGCTCCCACAACATCATCAAACAAGTTAGTCAAGCTAGTTAGCAGGGAAGCGATCAAATGGAAATTTGGCCAACTGTGTACTTCTGCATTCCAAAACAAGGCGGATAAAGGATTAAAATCCCCATTAACAGAGTATCTCAAAAAGTAACATCATCCTGCACTAGTGTTTGTAAATTCACATTTCAACCAGTCAAACCCTCTTAAATCTTAAAACATCCTCTCATCCATCTATCCCATCAAAGAAAACTGATATCCTATTGGTTTGCACTTATGAATGATCCTTCCTTCTCCTTGTCCCGCCCAAACTACATACAATACTACATACTACATACAATCAAGAAAGTAAGAGTCCCATGATGATAGCATATGTCGTGACGTAAATGCTCAAACAGTCAAGATCGGGGGTGACCTGGTAGCTCACTGGTTAAGAGCACGTACCACGTGTTAAGGCTGAGTCCTGATCACAGCGCCCCGGGTTCCAATCTGACCTCAGGCCATTTGCCGCATGTCATCCCCTCTCTCTCCCCTGCCTTTCCTGTGCCTCTCTACTGTCAAATAAATAATGCCAAAAAAAAAAAAAATGTAAAAACAGTCAAGATTGACAGCAATGCTAGTATCACCCTCTGACCAGGGCCCAAAATAGTTTCCGGGAACTTCATTCAGCAATAGTGTTGTAGCCAATGGAAACAACTCTGGAACCTGTGAAATAGCGTTCATGGCACGCCTCACTAAGTTTTTTTTTTTTTTTTTTATAGCTGAGAAGGCCTATTTTCAGCTGAAGACCTACTACATGTTTGCATTTCTCACTTTTGAGATAACGCCAGTCACCCACAATCATTCAAAATAGCTTATGCTAAAGTGTTAGCATGGAGCACCGGACCAAATGATCTGCTGGGGACACATGGATGCATTTAGTGTTTCTGTTCTCATGAGCTAATGGGTAAGTTGACCAGGGAGCCAATCTCTAATGCACATAGTGTTTGTCTCTATTTTATTTTGCACCTGTCTCTTTCATTAATACTTGATTAATTTGTTGCACTTGCACCAGTATCTGTCTGTTCTCATTTATTTGTATGTTTCTATTCTTACGATTGTGTGTGTGTGTGCATAACTGCCTGGCCATGTGCAAAGCTATCTTAGGGGCTCAGTACTGCAGTCAGTCAGTAGATTGGCCCTCAGTCAGCCCTCAGCGGGGGGCAGTGCCGGCATACTACTGGATGCCAAATGAGCTGTCCATTTCTATAGCCTGGATCCAAGCGCTGCAAATAGCTCATTTCCCTTTTTTACTCATATTCTCTCACTAATGATGTGGTTAACCAGCAAATTAGAGTAAAAATGAGTGATTCATGGAGCTGGATCCACACCACTATTTCTCATTTTTTTCAGGTCCACACACTTTAAAGGACCTAGGTTCAGTTAGTCTGTTCATGAGGAGCATTTCACAGCCTCTTGTGCTGTTTTTACTCACTTGTCCTGGTGTGTGTTTTTAGCATGTTGTGGGACCCTGTGGCTGCGTCGTCTTAAATTTTGTGATGCTGTATGTGGTGGGCTGTCATGCACCACAGGCTGTGCTCGTCATCACCTATCTGGAGAGCTAAATGCCACCTTAATTAGATTTTTTCTTTCGTTGGATTCATTATCATCATCTTCACATCCCTGGGGCTCACTGTTGGTGGTGGTATTTAAACAGAATATATATATCCCATACTCCACTGCTGTTCCCCTGGAGTCCTTGGCATACGATTCAGCCCATGAAGAACGCCACGTGCCATTATTCCGCACGTGCCCTCGGCCACAAGATAGAACAGAGAATGGCTCTTAATGTCGTCTTTAGTTGTAGTCTCATGTTGATTGCATCAGATCTCTGAAAGGGGAAATATATTTTTCCGCTTGCACCATTCAAATTTTCACAAGTGATTCTTTTTTGTGTTTCAAGATTAGCAGGGATGTATGAAGCTCCACATTGGACCACAGCTGCTCTAGTGCTCTCCAGGTTTTTTGGTACTTGGCAGAAATTTTGGCTCTCTGATCTGCCTTCATTTTAAGATTTGAGATGACTAAGGAAGAACCAGTCTTTTTCCAAGTTTCCACTCGGACAATTGAATCATTATCATATCTGTAAATGGGGAAACAATTAAGTGCAGGAAGGAACAACTTTGTTTTTAAAAGGAGAAGTAACTAGTGTTTTTTTTCCCCTTGATGAGAGATTTGCAGTGCAAGAGAGCCAGCAGAGAAAGTTCTGGGTGACAAGGAGTGGCAAATGTTTGAAAGTATAAAGTAGAATTAGACTGATTTATGGGTTTACCGATACGTCAGGCTGATATCTGTCATTTTCTGGTTATTGGATCTTGGCATATCCATGTCTTCCTTCTCCACTATGAAAGAGGTTATTCTCTAGCTCTTATCATGAGAGATTTTAAATACTGTTTGACGGTATCTGTCTCACCTTTTCATTTTGCATTTGCAACAGGCTATTGTCTTTGTTCATTTAGTTTATTCTGATTTCTCAAATGAAGAGATTTATTCCAGTAGCAGTTTTCTTGTTTATTTTTCGGACATAGTACAAAGTATATTATGTTTTTTTTTTTGGTTTATTTTTAATAATCTCAGTGTTGTTTTATTTTCTTTACACAGTGCATTACAGTATAAATGTCAGTCCATACCAGGGTCCAAAATTACCTTCTTGGCTCAGTTGCCAATGGCAGGTAAACTGAGCAAGTTTCAGGCCAAAAATAACAGCCAAAAAACAGCATCATGCATGATTTGACTAAAAATAATTACCTCCAGTAACTTAAGGTGCTTCACTAAGTTTAATGTGTTAGTCCTCTTTTTCTGCACCATTTTGTAGCGTTGTTTGCATGTTGCTGGGGTTGCATTTGCTCAGAAAAAAAAATGCTTGTGACCCCAAATTTATTTTTCTACCCAACCCCAAATTGACTCTCCTTAATGGCCTATGAGAAAGTTCACACATTTTTAAATTGGAGGACAGGCCATATCTTTGAAACAGAGTAAATGAGGTGACCTGTGAGTGAAAGCTTCAACAGCATGGAAATGACACCCGGGGTACGTTCTCCCCCTCTGCTGTCAGTCTGCGAGGCAGGAAGCGTTTGCTGCGCTTTCCCCATGATGAGCCCATTTAACTGTGAGAATCACTCGGACATAAAGCTAAAGCAAGGAAAAGAAAAGAACATAGAAATGCAGATTTTTCCCCATTTATCAGCGCCTGTGTGTTCCTAAGATGTAATAAATTGAATCTAATTTAATTCCACACAATGCCAAATGTGATTTATCTCAGTGCATTTTGTGCACATTAGCTCACGTTCCTCTGGGGATGTGTTATGATTTCCTGCTTGGGGGAGAAAGATGGGAAGGGAGGATAACAGGGAGACAGATGGGGTGTTAAAATGAGCTAGAAGCAGCGACAGAGACCACAAAGCAGAGAGAAGAGAGAGAAGACTCGGAGAGAGATTTTGGACTTAAAATAATATATTTGGTGCAACACAACCATGAATGTACAGCCATGGAAATTTAAAATAATACAAAAATGTGTCACAAGCAATGCAGACTTGTTGGGGTTAATCAAAGGCGGCTTGCACAGTGTATTCAGAATGAAAGCCGCCCGCGATGTGAGCAATCATCTGTGATGAGACAAAATCTGGTGTGACAGAGGCATTTTTATGATACATTTTTTTTTTTTTTAAACATTTCCTGTGATGTTTTTTTCATATGTCTGTAGTGCTGCTGTAGTACTAATGTGCCTGTGTGTCTGTGCTCCCTGTAGTTGAAAACGAAAGTCACTGCGACTTCGTAAAACTCCGAGAGATGCTGATCAGGGTGAACATGGAGGATCTGAGGGAGCAGACCCACGCCCGCCACTATGAGCTCTACCGACGCTGCAAACTTGAGGAGATGGGCTTCAAAGACACAGACCCTGACAGCCAGCCGTTCAGGTAGAGAGTCAGACAATGCATACTGACAAAATACACAGTGTGTGCACGTACAGTGAAGACACACACTCACACAAAACCCCAAACTGCAGAGATACTCAAGTGTCAAAGGCAGGGAGGCTCTCCATTGTTTAGACACAATGTGTAATCTCTTCCTAATCTTTTTCCTCGCTTTCTCCTCTTCCTCTCCTTCTCTTTCTCTCTCCAGTCTTCAGGAGACGTATGAGGCCAAAAGGAAAGAGTTCCTGGGCGATCTGCAGCGCAAAGAAGAGGAGATGAGGCAGATGTTCGTTAACAAAGTGAAGGAGACGGAAGCAGAACTGAAAGAGAAAGAGAGAGAGGTCAGTATTTGCGAGCAGAGGAGGATGTCTCGCAGGTGGAAGTTAAACAGTTTTTCCACTGCTCTTGGGATAAAAAAAAAAACATCCTCTGTCATGACCTGTTAATCTGTTAATAGAAAGCCTCCATTCTATTCGTTCAGTCATACCTGTGACTTAAAAAGCACAGCTGTCTACACCCTGATGAATAGTGTGGGAGCCAAACACTTAGGTGCAGTTTTTACACATTTACCACCAGCCAAATAAAAGAAAGGCTTTGGAAAAGGATTTGTAGTGCAACTGTCCTGAAATAGCACACTGGTGGGATTTGCCATGTCTGGGATGAGTATGTAGATACAGGGAAAACATTTAAATCAGTTCACATTGAATTTATGCAGCACATTCAATATAACAGGTTAACCTAGAGTACTTTACAAAAATCTGTTTTGAGTCAAATGCAATGGAAACAAAAGCAGATAACAAACAAGATAACCACCGTTCTAAAGGGACACAAAATTAAAATGCATAAAAACTATATCTAAAATATTTCTATAAAAATGGTATACAAAGGTGATAACTTGTAGATCTTTGAGTAAGGCGCTTGATGCCAGACTGAAAGGAAACAGCATTTCAGTGGCATCTTGCTGCTGTAGTTCGGTGTATTTTCAGTCAAAACTTGTTATTTGCGAATATTATGTGACATAATGCTTCGAGTATAAAATACCAAGACTCTTAAAAATGCAGTAATTCCAGCCAGTGCAATGCAACCATGTAAAACTAACAGAGGGAAACAGGATCTGGGGGGTGCACTGAAGTGCACCTTGTGCTACTTTGAAAACTGAAATTAAAGTTTTATATGAGTGGATAGCAGGATTGTTTAAAAAAAATGGTATAATGGTTGGAATTTACTGATACACCATGAAATAAACTCTTCAAACTGTTTTCCACATAGTAAAAAAAAAGTATTTTGTTGGGTTTACTTTGTGTAATATGATATGCAGAATTAGCTAACAAGGTCAAGAGGTAATGTTTCATGTCATGCTGATGAGAGCATGTCGCATTGCATTTGAATAGTCACAGACCCACCCACATGCCACTGCTTTTTAGCTTGGTTCATCTGATGACTGGAATTTAGAAAGATTAGTGCTGCTCCAACTTTTGGCTGTCTCATATCTTTACATCTCTGTCTCTTATCTTTTGTCTCTCTTCCCCTCGTCTTTGTCCCTCGTCCCCTCCTCCCTCTCAGCTGCACGACAAGTTTGAGCAGCTGAAACGAATGCACCAGGAGGAGAAGAGGAAGGTGGAGGAGAAGAGGAGAGACCTGGAGGAGGAGATGAACGCCTTCAACAGGAGGAAGGTGGCAGCCGAGACCCTCTCCTTATCCCAGCCGCTCAAGAAAGACAAGGACAAGAAAAAGTAAGCTTATCCCTCCTTATTTTTTTTTATTTTTTTATAATTTTTTCAAAGCAGGAAGCTACTTTCTCTGGCAGACTAGTCACAGCAGAACTGTGCCAGCATTTTGTCGGTGGCTGTTGTTTTTTCCCCACCTCCTATTATTTTACATTATTTGGTGTTTGCCTCTCCATCTCCTCTCTTTTTACTCTCTTTCCCTCCTCTGAGGTCTTAGGGCTAGAAGTTTTCTGGGTGCCTTTAAGTTCTCAAGTGGAATCTCACACTCATGTGCTCCTAATCAGATGTGCTGTTGTTAGGTTATCTCTAATAAACATGCATCTGATTGATTCTAAAGGCTTAGTGTGTGTTTAGGAAACCCCCTCTTCCGTCTTTTTTTCCCCTCTCTATCCAAGGTTGACATTTCCTGTCCGTTCACTTTTTCCTTTGCCTCGCTCTAATTATTCAGAGCACTCAGAAGGAGGAAGGAGGCAGGAACTCAGCAGCAGAGGTGATATAAAGCACAGCTTACAAGCAGACAATGCAGAATGCCTAGCTCATGTAGTATGAGCTGGTTTTAAATAACCATATGATGATCTATGATGCACACCATGTGCTTCAGACGGCATAAGGTTAAGTCTTGGCTCCTGTCAATTGCTATAAAAAGTGACATTTAAAATTGGAAAAACTGGACAACTTATTAGCAAATGTTCTCAATCTATAAAGAAACTGAGGGTGAAAGTCCCTGTCGTCACGATATGAAACAGAGTGAATTGAGTCCAACTCTGCATCTCATATAGCCTGCAAGTCAAGCTCTAATGCTTGGAAAGTAGTGAGAGTTTATTCGAGGCTCACTTGCTCCATCTTGTGGTTGTGCGTGCGCTCTGTCTGGCAGGGCCGCTCTGGGAAACTGATCATCCATTTTGTGGTTTTGTGAGGGAAACTCCACAGATTCCTAGAGTTCATGTTTTGTGTGAGTTTAACATACTCCAGACTGCACTGCTATTATAGTTGAAGCAAATGGACTGATATCAAAAAACATTCCAGTGTACAGGAGAGATTTTGAAATGTGATCTTTGATAAAGAACTAGAGTTCTGCTAACAGATTAAAGGAATACTTCACCCAAAAGCTATACATTTTGTCTGGTGTGCTCAACTCAAGTTGTCTTGAATGTTTGATGAAAACAGCTTTCATCGCATTCCTCACAGAGAATGAAGGTGACAGACAGAAAAGGTCTTTGTAACCTGCATTCTTTGAGACTCGCCATTAAAACCTGTTTTTTTTTGTGTGTGTGAAGTATACCTTTAAACTGCATCATTATCTTCATGTACTTTGTGTAATGATTCACCTTGTGACCCTCTGTTTCAAACCTCGCTGTATTTCTACTGCAGCACCACTTTGCTTCAGGCTACTATTGACTTATCAAAATGTCCATTTCCATAACTCCAGTACTGGAACTTGCATGTATATTGTCTTATTTGTTAGTTGTTCATGTTCATATTAGTTGTTGTTTTTTTTTTCATTTATTCATTCCACGTAGTTGTTTCTTTATTTGATTTATTTTGCTATTGTTTGTCATTGTTTTTCAGTTAATTTATGGGCGCTGTAAACCCCCCCACACACATGACCATGGATTTGTCGTCCATCACCATAGCAACAACAACGCCTGTTTTATTATTTTTGCTGACATTCCACCGTGACATTGTGCACATGGACCAAAGACACTGAGGATGATGAGGATGATGAAGCCACAGGAGAAACAAAACACAGTGAAAGAGGAGAAAGCGCTCGCTCGCCAACAGTGGCCATCTCATTTATTCAGGATCACTCATTCTATGATTTGGGACACTTTATATATGCATTTTGTTTTCTGTTTTTCTGTAGTTGTGACTTTGATTTTTCTGTTGTTTTTTTTTTTTGCGTTCACCATCAACTATTCCCAGTAGAGACAGAGGATTTAAACCCAGTGTTGGACATTGACAAGTCATGACCCGTCAGTTACTGCAGTGTATCACACCCGCGTACAACATTTCAAACAGTTCAGTATATGTTTCAAAAATGGAGGCGTGCTTGATTTTTCAGACCTGGCATTTAAATAACTTCAAAAGTTATTCAAGAAATCAAGGAAAATCATGCCCCTGCTTCATGTTTTTCAAACACTTGAACTGTTTGAAATGTATACTGTTGTGTGGTTTGTCTGTTAGCCATAGTTTTGTAATCAGACCATTTAGATAAATTAGCATCTCACCGTAGAATAGAGTCATTCATACCCACCATAAACCAGGGTCTGTACTGAATGAGCCCCCATAAGGCATTTATAGCAATACGACAAGCAGTAAAGCAGAGTACCTGTATACTGTATATAATTTTTTTTTTTTTTGCATATACATAGGTACTGATGAGCTAAAACATAGTTCTAAGTCTTAAAAAAATGAAACTTATGCAATAATATGCTGGTGCTGTTTCATATTAATTCAAAAAATAAACGCGTTATGTGAATATTTTTAGAGCTTACCTGGCTTTATTATGATGCCAATATGCAAAATGTACTAGTTTTGTGAGTATGATAATTATGCAAGAAGCACATATGATGCTGTATGTTTCCCATGAGTAATGTTAACTGTTGGTGCAAACCATGAATGATCGTGTTGATTGGATACAAGTGTTGTGTGACAGTTTACACACACACACACACACACACACAAGCCCGTTTATACATATGTGTAAGATTCAGGAAAACTAAAAAGCCTCAGGTGGCTGTAGATGTGTTTACATCCAGAGATTGAGAAGAGAGCAGCTGTATTTACTGTCGTTTGAAATAAATGCAAACCCCTCCATCGCCTTTGATGTGTTTCTATGCCATGATTTGTTTGATGATATTCAAAATGGAGATAGATGAAGACACTCACCACCCACTCATTCACACACATACACACACACACACAGTTTGCAGAGGCTCTGCCAGCCTTAGCTGTAACTCTTAACAGCTGTTGGCTCGGGAGGCAGTATTTCCTCCTGTCTGAGGAGATGAGCGATGTTTACTCAGTCTGCCAATCATCCTCCCTGCTTTCACCATGCAGCTGACCTCAGCTCTATTTGTGTGTGTGTGTGTGTGTGTGTGTGAGAGAGAGAGAGAGAGAGAAAGAGAGAGAGAAATACAGCAGGTTTACAGTGTGTACATTTGTCAAGGGTGGAGAGGAAGCATGCACGCAGAAAAGAGAAATACTGCATGTTTACTGTACAAATGTCTGTGCAAGGACAAAAAGGAAGCGTGCGAAAGAGAGATGAAGTTCGTTGCCCATATGCTTGTTTGTGGAAGGTGGAGCGGAAGTGTGTGTGTGTGTGTGTGTGCGTGTGAGCGCAACCCACACAGACAGCAGCTGGTTGACGTTGCTCTATTTAAGTATCAGCCACAGACAGAAGCTGACAAGGGTGCAACAGTTTCCTCACCTCATCTCTTAACACATGGACCCAGGTTTTACTTACCACACACAAGTTAAATAGTTTGCAGCAGACCGACGCATCATTCAGGTTTCCTGAAACTTCTTCAGCCAAGGATCCAAACAGAACAGAGAAGAAGAGGGGAAAAATAGAAAGAGAGAAATAGTTTCATCCGGTCACCCTGGTGCATTTCAACATTAGGACTCTAGTCAGCATCAAAAACAAGATGGGTTAAGAAACTAATTGCGCGTAATTTGTGCTTTTATGTGTTGTATACGTGAAACTGGGCAGGCGTAGCATTAATTCCCCCCTAAAAAAAAAAAAAAAGTACAAATTCAGTTTGGGTTAAAAAAAAAAAAAATACCTGAAGCCTATGTGTATTCTAAAGAAGCAATATGCAAAATAATCGAGGGTCAGTTTAAGAGAGGACCCTTTAGACTCAATTGACAAAACGTAGAATAAATGCCTAATTTGATGGTTGAGTTTCACTTAAATCAGCTCCTGGCAATGTTGCATGGCGCACCCTCAAAACATGAACGATTGGAGACTGTAAAATGTATTTTTCCATCCAGGACAATATGAGAAATGGTGAATATGTGTACATGTCTAACAAGATAGCTACTTTTAAGTTTTGGAAACTCTACCGTTGAGCAGAGAGGAAGTGGCTGCACAGTATTGAGATCATCCCTCAGTAATGGTTCTATATTTACTGTATGGGCCCTGCCAAGACTATTATTATTCTGTCCACCGCACGCAGCGGACTCTGGATCACATCCAGCGGTACAATCTGTTCAGCGCTGTGACTTCTCTCCAACATACTTCTTACACTAACACAACCTGCTGACAGGGCTGAGCAGGTTTGAGATTTGAGCGACATCGTCATAATGTGAGGGAACAGCTGGAAACAACACACCTGGGTCACGCAGAATTTGCAAGTTCTGATGTGTTATTTGTTCTAATTAAAACCAATGGTGCCCTCTGAGTAAAGCACACTACACTGATTAAATAAGAACATCCAATTATGTTGAATATTTTAGGTTTGATATCACACCCTCGTTAACATTTGGTTCAGTGGTATGCACATTACATTATTTAACATGATTTTACATGATTCATATTGTGACTGCATGATTATTATCATCCTGTTTTCAGCCATATCACCCAGCCCTATATTTGATACAGGTCTGCTGATCATTAATCATCCTTTGCTGCACTCATTTAATCTTTATATGAAGGGCTGAGCGATATATCAATTTTACATGGACTCTGATATGAGGCTATTTATGGTCTAGGATTTTGGATATGGTAATATGAAATGGCTGAAACGTTGTCTTTTCCTGGTTTTAAAGGCTGCATTACAGAAAAGGGGTGCAATTTTCTTAATTTATTACACTGATCTAGCTGTTCTATTATTTGCCTGCTTAGTCATCATATCCACATCACTAATGATAATTTATGAAAACTCAGGTGTGAATACCTGAAGAAAAAGCACCAACAGTCATCCCTACAGCATCATCACAGTATCAGTAGAGATATTCAGTTAAAGACACTGTGATATTTGATTTTGCCCCAGTTACATGCAGCACATCACAGAGTTTGGTTCACAGTGAAGACCAGAGGCCTGTAAGCAAGCTGTCTGGATTTAATTCTGCTGCTGTCATGAGTCTTAAACCTGTTTTCACCAGAGGAAACCTGCCAGGCACTTTGCTTCACTCTGTTACAAATTTACCAGAGAGCGCAAAGTCTTCCTCTGGAGTTGGACATGGAGCAGCTTTGCTGGAGCAGGGAGTGCTGCGAGTTGCTCAAGGGCACTTTGTCTAGTTGGTGAAGGACTGGAAACTCTTTGGCTCAACAGCTATTCAGTTGGAATCATGATTAAATTTAATTAGTTTGTAACCTGAGCAGTCAAGGATTTAGTTCTGTACTCTTAGCCAAGTTTTTATTTTCATTAATAAACACGTGCAACATTGAAAGACTGTCCTATAAAGACTTGGACCAAAAATAAATAAATAAATAAATAATCAATCAAAAAAGCAATTTATAATGTTAGATTTTTTTTTTTTTTTTTTTTAAAGAATCATGGATTAATTGATTGAATCTATAAAGCATTTCGTATTGATTCAGGTCAAAGTCAGAGTGATTAAAATTTTTTTGATTTATCTTAGCATTATTTATTTTATCAGATCAATTCAGTTGAACTGGCAGAATTTTTAATCAATGCAAAAAAAATAATCGTCACACCCCTATTTCTGGCCAACAGTGCCCCGCTTAAGATTGTCCCATCTGGTCCAGGACTCAAACCAGCAGCCTTCCAGTCTCAAGCTGACTTGTGATCTGCTGCTGCTGCGTGCAAGGGACAAACCACAAAATTCAACTTTTGACAATTGTCATAGCTTTATTTCTGTGATCAACAGAACAGTAAGATATAGCTGCCTTATCTTAAATAATCCATGGAAATAAAAAAAAAAAAGAAAAAAAAAAAAAAAAAAAACTTCTCTACATTGGCTGTTGTGGTGTAACATCCAGTATGAACATCTGAATATCAACAGGAGTTAAGAGTTGACAAGGAACCAGATATACAGTAACTAATTCACATTAAAGACAACATGACTGAAGTCGAGACTGCAGACTCAGATGCTCCCACAGTTTTTGTCTGTGCAATGTCTCTAAAAAAATTTTTTTTTAGCATGTCAGAGGGATTTTGCCTGCATTGCCAGGATCCATAAATGTACCAAGCCAACATTAGCTGATTGTTTTGGTTCCTTTTTCTCAGTAAAATGTGCTCTGAATGAAAACACAGAATATCAGTATCTCATATACTACCTATGAACCAGGGCTTCTACCGATAAAATATTCTGAAGACCATTGATGCTGGATCGCTGGTCAGGTAATCTCCCCTCCGAATAGCTTCACACATCACTGCCTCTATTCAGTCATACTGCACGTCGTTGCATGCTCAAGTGTTGTACTTGAACGCATCTTTTAAGTTGCACTTATGTAAGAGTGATAAAACAGAAATACACGCTTCCACCCCTCTGCTTCTGATATGTTACAACCGTTGCACAAAGTAATCGACACAGGCTGAAGTGTTAATGAAATAAAAACCTTTGCAGCATATAGTCATAGGAAATTAAAGCGTTTTTCTTATCAAAGTAGCTGCTGTAAATAACTAAATTTTAGGAATACACACAGCACAAAGATGTTTAGTAAAAGTAAGTAGGAGATTAAAATAATAATAAAACAAGTCTGGAAAAATATAATTAAAAATTATATGCATAAAAAAAGGAGCTTGTCTTAATATCAAAGTGCTGAGTGGCTCTGGTGGGAACCCGAGCACCGAGATAACTCATAGCAAACGAAACGAGGATCAAATCTCCACAAACAGGCATTCTCGGCCTGAACCGTACAGTCGAAACAACACGCATCACACAAACTCTAATCCACTACCTTGATCTCGCTAACAGAAACGTGTGGTTGATATAAAGGAAAGGTCAGTTACAACAAGAGGAAAATGTCATTGACAGGTCGAGAACTTACATGAACCAGTAATCTGCCACACGGCGACTCACTGGCTACGATCAGCATTGCCTCAGTCAGGCTTCAAGGAGCAGTACAATACAAAAGGCATTTCCCTACTTATTCCTGGTGTAGTCAGATTGTGTGATTTGGTGAAGTTTCCGGTCTCCCAGGTCAAACACAGGGACTGGTTGCGTGTTCTTTTGTGGAGCTGAAACTGCCAAAAAATTACACTCAACTGCAAGACCTTTACAAAAACAATTATAAACCAGAGTTTAGTTGGGAACGATTCCCTGTCCAGGAATGCTGGCAAACTGTATCAATCCGCCTCTTCTTCGTATTTGTTCAGAGGCAGATACATATATTTTGCTGGTGCTCTTTGCGAGGAAATAGTTCCCAACAAACTTGTTCACCCCTGAGGGCTGTGGATTATTCCAGGTGTTTGTCTTTGTTTTCAGAGAAATTATTGCCTTGGAGTTTTCCACAAAAAATACCCATCCAGCACCACCGTATTGGGGTGCTGGGAGACTGTGACGGACTAGAAACGTCACCAAATCACACAAACCATCCGGCTGGATAGACTGCACTCGGGGGTAAATGGGAAAGCATCTTAGATTTGTGTTTTGGGTGAAGTGTACCCTCAGCCTTCCTCGCCTGCCTGTGCCGCCAGCTCACCCACACAAAGTAAAAAATAATAGCTTCAGAGTTAGAGGTTAATTCTTACATTGATCCCTACACCTCCAGATTCACATTTAAGCAGGGTCAAGCACGCTGAAGTGACTAATAAAAATAATAACTCAACTTGACCTCAACCAAGCTATGGAGAAACCTTATCACTGAAGTGGACTCCTAAACATTAGGAATGAGGAACATTTGGATTAGAGGTTAATGGAGTCGGGCGATCCAATCGAACAAATGTTAATGTAAATAAATAATATTGGCTACAATTGCCCCTCCAGGCTGCTTCAGTGTCACTGAAATGGTACCACTGTGGCTATAAAATAAGTCTAATATGCCCTAAGCACACTGGACTCTGCAACACCTTTTTATCTAAAATGGGGGCGCTCACAAAACACCTCAAGAGATGGACGGTGTCAATAAACGCGCTGCTAGTTGACAGCGGGGTGGAGCGGCGGGCAGGGGGACACATCTTTCTGGGCGTCAAATGCACCCTCGCCGTCGCATTCGCCTGCCTCCGGGCTCATCTCCTCCTTGTACAAACACCTGAAGCCATCGTAATACTCATCCGAGTCCCCCTCCCCCTCGCGGCCTCTCTGCCTGAGGCGGCGTGCGGGACTCCACGCTCGCTCCTCCTCCTGGATCTGGGCGCCGTCGACGATGTAGACTGCGTTGGCCGGTAGGGAGAACTCCAGGCTCGTCAGGTATTTGTCCACCATCTCCTTGCAGTGGATGAACTCGGTGCTCTCAACCTAAGAGAGGGGAGGGGGGGAAAGAGTGGAAACAAGGACAACATCAAATTTAGGTATCTGTTCCATACCAAAATGCTCCGAGCTACAGCTTTGCTGCGACCAGAGTTTACTTCTCAGATGAAGCATTTCTTTGTGAGATGGTAAACATGTGGTGGTTCCAAACAGAGACACAGAAATTGGCCACAGACAAATGTGGCCAATTTCCTCTTTCTTTTTTTGTTTGGTTTACAGTTTCAGTATAGTGGCGTTAGGTGATGGATACAGGCAGACATGTCACATCTCCCCCATTTGTTTACTGCAGATTCCATACACTGAGGCCATTCTTCAACTGAAAACGCCATAGCAAAGGTTTATTAGAGCTTATTCTCTCGAGCCTTTGTTTATGAACATATTAACTGGGCCCAGCAGGGGCTAAATAAATATTTGATCTGGACAAAAATGATCTTATTGTATGTTCATAGGTCAAGAATGAACAATAAAAAAAAAATTGACCACCACAGACATACAGGCCAAGACAAAGCTGACCCTGTGTCCTCTCAATTACAATGAAGTCTATACAGGATTTTTGGATACTTACTGATAAATATTCTGGGGGGAAAAATACTTGGCAGCACAATTTTAGCAAGGAATAATCACACTGGGTAATAAAATAGCTGCAATAAAGATGTGTTCTTGATATTTTACAGTTAAACGTCTTAACCCAGTCTGTATCTTAGAGTATCTTAAAGAATGGAGTCTGCTGGACAAACTACATTTATGACAACACTTGCAAAAGTTGTCACTGCAACATGTCTTTTTTGCATACTAGCCTATATACACAGTGTTACTGGTAGGTCTGTGATAAATAAATGGCTCTGTGCATCCTTGTAAAATTGGAAACTTCTGCTGTATTATATCAAAAATGCTTGACTTTAGTCTTTAGTGATGGAATAATATGGTTAGGAATCATAATACAAATGCAGGTGGAAAACAGATTCAGTGGCTTTTAAGATATATATTTTTTTAAACAAATGACCATGTTAGTGTTGAACTGTTGCTAATTTCACAGTTATGATAATGCCATACTCAAACTCATATATGGGTCCAGCCCTTCTTAGTGTTCCTCAGTGTGCTTTGACCAAACTTTCTGATGCCCTGACTGTGCCAATACTGCCATTAGGTGAACACTTATCTAAGTTAAAGTGCCACAGTATCACAAAAATACACTTGGCCATGGGTGTAATCAGAGACCACGTCTGAGAGAGTTAGTGCTGTGCTCTACTACCTGAGCTCGGGCTGAGCAGCAGTGTTTTAGACGGGGCAGCATGATCAGTGGGCCTATGTGTTTCTCTCACCTGCGCCTTCTTCAGCAGGTCGGTGAAGACGGAGAACCAGTCGGGAGTGAGCGCCTCCAGCTCCAAGGTGATGATGGCCAAAGCCAACGTGGAGCCCTTGAACTGCCACAGCTGGTGGCAGGCCATACAGTGCTGCACCTGCCTGGTCCACAGCGCCACCTGGAGGCCCGGCGGCCTGTTCTGATGGCCCGGGCAGCCGGGGAGGAAACCCGGGCCCGCTGCCGAGCCCCAGCCGACACCGGAGCCGAGGCCGATGGATGGAATGAGATGGGGGTGGCCAGAGACGAGCAGGGCGTGGAACTAGGACGGGAGGGAGAGATGAACACAAACATACAGAGAACAGAGACCAAAACGTTAACGTAATGATGTCATGATGTCTCATTGTCCGTCTGTCGTCATCCGTCACTCACCCCTCACCTCTCCTACTTCATACTTCACCTCAACATCAAACACACCAGTGTATCTAGAATCATGCACATCCGACACAAAGTTAACCCCCAGCCTTCCCCTCTTACCCCTCCAGGACCTGAGCACTCACAAATCATTCATTTCTCCCATGTCGTAACGCGTTGCTCTCACTTTTCATTCTGTGATTCTCTACTCGTCTCTACTCATCAGCTCAGTGCAGATGGATGTTGTGAGCGACACATAGAGAACAGGTATCCCCCCCTCTCCTTATCATGGTAACCTCTTGTGCCAAACGTGCAGTGCTCTTCTGTATCTCCATTTGTACGCAGTTACTATCAAACCTAAGCCAAGGGAGGGGACGGCAAACAACACGAGGAAACACTGACATTTAGGATTTTAGCTGGTCGTTTTTCTTCAGACTCCTGTCACAAGACATTTTCTGTCGCTGAACACAGCTTGTTAGTGTTGTTTTTGAAACCAAGGGGAATGGCTAGGTCAAGTTAGGCACGGCTAGTGGCCGTCTTTTTGGTTCTGAAGAAAAAACCCCAACGCCGGGTTCACCTCATACGGGAAAGGAAGGTCGAGATCGGAAAGATTTCGACAGATATGATCTGCAAGTGTTTCATGTCAGCAGGAAAGTAAACGAGCAAACATGAAAGTAAAGTAAACTAACATTACATAAGTTTAAACTATGACACCGCCAGTCTAACACGTGTTCAGTGTTATGAGCGGAACTAGTTTGTTGGTTAAAAAATAACATATCATAAAAGTAGTATTCAGTTGGGGTTTACCTAAATTTAATGTTTAATGCCATTTTCCAGACACTGCCATGGTTTTTTGTTGGACATTTTGCAGCTTCCTTGTGATAATTACAACTTGGATGGCACACAAGATGGCACTAAATACCAGATGATGTGAACCCGGCACAACAATGATAAGGTTTGTTTGTGTTTTTTTTTTTTTTTTTTGCCAAAATACTGGTCAGCTAACTAACAAGTCAAGTGAAAATGTGACGGGTGGCTGGTGAAGAAAAACGACTTTCTTGTTTTATTGGACTCAAAATGTTCCCTGCATCTCTTATTTTTTTATCCATTTTGAAATTGCATTGAGCCCATTTTGGTCGAGCTAGTCTCTCACTCTGTAGCAAAGATAAGCCATGGTTTTTGAGCAAAGAGGACTGGAATTTACTGGAAGGTCGACTCAGACTTGTGGTGTAAGTGCCCCAAAAACGCTCCATGAACTTGATTTTCCCATCCGAGTTTTGTAAAAACCCCCTTCTTCTCTCTAGATAAACCCAAATCTACTCTCCCTCACTTCACTGACGTCACTGGAAAAATCGGGAGGTCAGTGAAACGTAGCAAACAAAAAGGCATGAGGGCATTTTCATTTGACAAAGCGGCACGTGGTACGAGCTTCTTACACCGCATGACTGATTCTGCCTTTCAGAAACTCCACTCTGAAGCATGAAGCATATTGAGTGGAAAAAGGATGACAAGGCATCTCTGTAAATCCACTTATTTATTCATATCAGTGTGTCATGGTGGAGAGTCTGTGACAAAATATTGCTAGATTTTATTGATTGCTGTTTTATAGACAATGGAGAGTAAGACTTTATTTAGGGAAGTTAATGCAAAGTTATTTCTTCAGGGGGAATGTAATTGTGAGATACAGTATAGCTGAAAAGTATTTATTTGAGAAGTATTAAGAGAAAAATTACCTTTATTTTGTTAGAATTTTTTAAATTAAGTTCCTTTATTTTAAGAGTCTTGGATTTTGTAATACCTAGAGTGAAGTGCTAGGAAAACATGGGATACTTCTGAATGGTTTCACAACAATAATGCCGCACGCTGGAAACCTTAGCCACATGTATCAGTTCAACCCACTAACCATAACACAACAGCAGGCCAAGGTGTCGATGGAATAACTGCAGGAGATACCGAGAGATGCCAAGTTCAGCATCTCAAACCTCCTCAGTGTCCAACTGTTGCTCTGGCTGTGCCGAGCTGCTGCTGGCCGGCTGGCTGATTATGGTTTGTGGTTTTTGCAAAAACGTCTCGGTTGTCTACCAGAACAACATTCACCAATCTCAATATCACACACAATCCTCTGCTGTTCTCTGTTGAGGGGAATGTACATTGTCTTTTGTTGGGGAAAGTCGGCTTTGATGAGATTACTGACTCACAGAATGCATGGTAAGATGTCACAAACTTAGTAGGTTTATTTTCTGGACAGACAGTAAGCCCGGTCTTCTAAAACCACCATCAGGTCTCTTGTACGTGACATGTGCACATGGAACGATGGTGATCGTTGATCTGAAGAGGTCTCTCAGTGCTGAATCTTTGCTGGAAAGTGGGGATCAATAAGACTGGCAGGCTTAATCTCTGTCCAGGAAATTGGAGGCTGTATTCATGTGTATACCTGTTAGCACGCTGGCCTAGATCCTGCTATGCATCCTCAATCAAAGTAAAATTTATGTCTTAAATGGTAATTCAAGGTTTTGATCCGCACAACAAAATGTTAGGATAGTAATTATTTAAACAGATACTGCTTTGCAATATGAGCTACTGCATTAATATTTCTCTGCTTTTAAAATCTGCTACCGTTTGTTGTGCTTTGAAATCTGCTACCGTTTGTCGTTGCACACTGTCATGTTGCCATAGCAATGTGATGCACTGTCCGGCCTCATGCTGCGTTTACATGTTGGCGATGAAGGGTTATTCAATGTGACAGCAATGAAAACATATCACATTGCTGTACAAAGAGGTAATTTTCCCAACGTTTGTCATCATGCTGTTGTGGAATGAAAAAACGATTCGACAACAAAGAGAAAAGACGAGAAAAGCGGAAAAATGGCTGGGCCTTGTGACTTGATATTGATTTATATAGTCAGACACAGGGATGTCAAGAGAACTGATACTTCAGTACCAAGTCGATGCCAATAGTCCAAAAATATGACAGTACCTGTTTTTCTGTGGCACCATAGGTACCGGATGTATTTATTTTGATTTAGCCTTGAGCCTTACATATTACTCCAGAACTGAAGGGGCCAGTATACATACGATTTATGCTTATTCAGGTGTGCACTCGAGAAGAAACAAACACACGTGAAAGACGGAGCCACCGCTCCGCCTTGGCTTATCCAAAAGAAACACAGCGAGAGTTGTGTATGGAAGGATTTTGCGTTTGAGGCAGATGCTCAGGGGATAATCCTAAATTTGCAAAATGCAAAGAGTGCCATCGAAGTTTCCTGTTAAATAGTTGCTTCCTTTTCTAGTTAAGTATAAGCTTACTTATTATTTCCATACTTTTCTCATATCACTGCTGGATGCTGCAATTGAAATTCTGTGCAATCTAAAAAGTTTCTATTTAAGCACAGTTGAAATATTGTTTGTTTTGAATACTTCTAGGCATAAACACTTGACTGTTCAACAGATTTTAATAAAGGAATGTATGTTGAGGTAAAGGGGATTTTTTCTTCTTTTTTTTTTTAAACCACGGTATTGAAAGGTTTATCAAGAATCATGGAAATTAACATATTGTTTTTGGTATCGACTTTTGACTTTCTGGCATTGAGACAACTCTAATTACAGATACAAAAGTCTCCATAAAGCACAGGTTAGTTTCAGGACTGTCAATCAGATTAAAATTACGTTATTATGCATGGTATAATGCTTTTTCTATGCCAACATGTAAACGCTCCATTACTCTGGATCACTACTCTCATTTGGAAAAACACTATGAATACAGCCTCGGGCCGAATAGCATTTAAGAATCTGAATGATGTTATAAGTGTTGTTGATTGTGAAGTCACTGTCTGGTGGTTAATTGCTTGGGCAATAACTTGTGAGGGTTTACCAAATTACCCGAATATGTATAGATCTACACTGTCAAAAACTACTGTGCCATAAACTGAATCAAATAACACAGCATGGGATTTTTAAAACAAAGTTATACTTGCTTTGACAATACAAATTGCTACAAGAAGCGACTTGACAACACAGCATGATATTAATATGCTGACAACCCAAATCATCGATGCTTTTTTTGTTGAGTCTCTTGAGGTTTGACACAGCCTAAATGATCTTTTTTCCCCTGACGGCAGCAGGGTTAGGGCTAGGATGAGAGTTAGTCAGAAGTGCCTTGGCCTGACATGCAATGCGCTTTTTTTGTTGTTGTAGTTTCATTTCATTTTGTTTTCTGGTGACAGCTTGCAAATGCAGTCTTATGTAGTCTCCTAAGGTTTTATTCAGATCTGGTACTGAAATGTGTCTCGTATGTGATTCACACACTCAAGATTCTGCTTGGCTTGTAATTATGGATTGTGGATTATAAAAGGATTAACCCGATATGAGTTTTCGAAGTCCTGACTCATACTTGGAGACTGGGGTTGCAGATAGCAGATATCTTTAAATTTGAGCTTTTTGCGTATCAAAATATAAGTCAGCATTTCTCTTTTATTCTTGTCAATTTGGAAAATCCCCTTGAACAACATTTACATCACAAGGTGACACCAAAACTGTTAAACCCAGACCTAATGAAATAATTTTGGGTGGGCTGCCAGACTCTGCCAACTTAACAGGAACCCTGGTATATGATCTTTAGATAAATTAGGAATTAATATACAATAAAGTCATGAAACACACAAGTAGATGAATCAATAAAATTAAGTCATGACTTCCCCTGCAGGTTTTATAGACTGTTTTTATGAAGCTGTGGTTAGGGAGGAACCTCCATTATATCTACTGCTGATGACACTGTCTGGCCAATATCCAATCGTTAATTAAATATCAGCCAAGCCTTTCTTATAAAATCAGTTTCTTTGTGCTGAATTATTTCAATCACTGGCACAGTTTTATTTTGACTCTTGGCTCGAGTGTGCACGTGGAGTTGAGAGCAAGACACGCTTCCAGACCAGGACAGAATGGTGTTTATAAGGGGCACAATGAGTCAAATCAATAAAATGCACAATCTCTACTAGGACCAATCCTGTGTTGTGGGCTGGGTGTAAGGGTTTGTAAAGGCCGTCTTGATGCAAACAAGTTGCAGGCATGATGTTTTAACGTGTGCTTTTGTACTGCTGTGTTTTTAGGCAAGATCGGGGCCTGTAGTCCCAAAGCACCTCATGGTTTTGTACTCAGGGGACAGACCTGGGTCAAACTCTGGACAAATAATTATTAACCTACCTGCAGGGTCATGGTAACACCACTATTTAATTTGCATAAGGTTAGGTTGTGGCATATGAGAGAACGGGGTAGGAAATCAACATTCAAAAACCTGACTTTGGTTATCTAAACTTCCTGGTATGAACTGGAGTAAACTGCCCATCTGGAACGACCAACACCAAAACAAACCTTGACAAAAGTTATTTGAAAATACGATTTGACCCTGGTCTGACCGAAGCCAGCAGGCTTACTATGAGGTGCTTTGGCACCTTGGGTCCGGTTCAAAAAAGAAACGTGTTTGCCTGTCGTTTCTGCTGAATCCCAACTTACTATGTGAATGAAGTCAACTGGTGTTGCGGTGTACAAGTCCCAGTGCAGCTTGTCTAGAATGATCCTCTCCATACGAAGAATCTCTGCTGTTGAAAAGTTGCATCCGCTCTGCACAACCAGGTCTTTAACAGAGCCTATCACCTGTTTAAACAGACACCAATAAAGGGAAGCAAATAAACATAATGTTTTGAAATAGCATCGAAGCTGGATTTTTTGTTGGTCTTATTTTATATCACATTTGTGTTATCTGACATTATGTTATACTGTGTCTCAATGCTCAGCTGTGTTTAGCATTAAAAGAGGAGTGAAATCCTACCTCATCTTCCTCATTGATCTTGGCAGCCAAGATGAGAGAGGTAAAAGCAATGCATTTAAGGTATTTTAGCTGGGCCTGAAAGAGACAGACTTCATTTAGTACCATCCTAAGATGTACACAGAGCTAGAGATGAGATGTGCAGATTCACAATGGCACACGTCAGAATAACAATGTGGGTGCTTTTTCGCCAGATTTACAGATATCAGCTAGAGCACCATTATTAAAAACGAGGGATGTGTGCGATGACAGTTAAATGGGAATTTTTGTACCCGACTACACAACTACTCTAAATTGAGACATCATTCAGAAAAAAAATGAGCATATTTCAGTCTGTAAGAACAAATGTGGTCGGGGAAAAAAAAACTGTAGACATGAAAGCCACCAGTCCTCACCCGAACATAACCCTGAATTGTAGCTAAAGTTTCTATCCAAAATATTTCCAAGTATAAATGAGAATGACCTTTACAACCAAATTTTGAATTCACACTGGGCAGATCTGCCTCTGTCCTCTCAGACAATCTTGTTAAAAACTTGAACTGACCAAATTCAGTTATTCAATTTAGCAAGTTCACTGCTTGTACTTGCTGCTCCCTGCAGTAAACAGTGCAGCGTGATTGTTTCCACTGCGCCTGTCCTTGCTCAAGTCACATGGCATATCAGACACGGGCAGAGACAAATAAGCTGTATGTTGTGCATTGCTGGCTGTGAATGATCAGTGTGCATCATAAAAAGCCATGGAACATTGATTTGATTGTACGCTCACTGGGTGTTCCAGGTGAAATGACGTTCAGATATGTTTAAATGTCATCAAATACGATTATTAATCAAGAAAATAAATCAACTAAGCTCCAGATATAATATGATACAGTCCTCATTATGTGCACCTATGCTGAGCACAAATTTAATGTATTTTCTGTTGAATGTCAAACAGACCTACTGATCAAATGTGTTACTTTTGCAGAATACAGACTTGGAGAATTAGATGTGAGATTAGATGTGGGCCATTACACACATGAGCACACACGCACGCAAAATGAGTAAAATCCAACATTTTTCTGTGTGAACAGAACAGAAAAATTTTTTTGAGCAGAGGAAATTCTCTAGCCCTCCTTATTTTGGCCTGGCGTAGCGTCCTGAAATTAGACCCGACCTTAAATGTGTCAACAGACAAACTCTGACACACATGTAGAGCTTTGGATGACAGGGCCAAAATGCACTTCTCACTACTGCCATGTCTTACAGCCCGATACCTTGACAGCTGACAGCAGTCTGTTGAGGATGCAGACTCCCAGCGCAAAAGTCTCCGGACAGAAGTGGAAGAGCCTGCTCATCTCTCCAAGCCACAGGATCACATCTTGGTGTTGGGACGGAGAGATGTCAGCGCCCTGAAGGGATTGAAGAGACAACCACTGGTTAATTTGTGAAAAGAAACTTATCGCTGTGTTTTGCTCAGAAAATGATCCTTCTCTGAGTTGGATATGAGGACTAGATGTTAGGCATCCCTGTGGTTCAAGCTACATTTGCCGCTCCAAGGCAGGCAGTTTATCATGTTTACACTTAGACTTTGTGGCATCTTTTCATAACGTTGATCTGAGGATTTAAAAAAGCTTGTTCTGATTGAGATTTGACAAAGGCTGCTTCATGTGGCATTTTCAAACATCAGTATATCACTGAAAAACCAACCTGAAGACCCTTGGCATCATTACCCTGAATAAATAAGACTTTGGCTGAGACAAATGACAGCACCAATTTCATGTCAGTGATTTCATTAGTGTTTCTCAAAATTAAGACCCAGCTTCTCAGAAATACTATTGCCTCTGATCAGATAGGGGAGCTTTGCTTCCTCTGAGTGTTTTTCCTCAACTTCACTGAGAGTTTATCATGTTGCAAATGTCCCCCCCCCCTCCACCCACACACTCATTTCCCCATATACCACTGCAAGAACACTCTTGAGAGCCTTCAGTCGTTTGCACTGCAAGAACTGCACTCTCTTTCTGATCTGTCATGTAAAGCAGAGCGATTTTTCCCCTCAAAGCCAACACGAACATGCACTGCTCATTTCACCTGGGTACACCCAGTCTTGAAGACAGGGACCTTCCAGAGGCGAGCCTCCCTGACCAGAGCGTCCTCCAACAGGCCGACCAGCCGGCGGCTCTCCGCTGCTCCTGGGTTCTTCATCGCCTCCAGAGCGCAGGCCAGGCTTCACCCAGGGCACACACACCTGAGGGAGGAGGAGGGGGACAGGGAGGTGGATGGACAGAGGAGGGAGGGGGAGGTAAGAGATAACACATCACAGTAGGTCACTGGGTTAGTGATATAACAATGAGCACAGTGTACACACACACACACACACACACACACACACACACACACACACACACAGGGTCAATGGCTTTCACAAAAAGAAAAAAAAAAAAACACAAAGGAAAATTAATTAAAATCTAATCTAATCTAATCTAATCTAATCTAATCTAATCAAATCACGGGCAAGACAACAAATTGGACTGTATGAATTCGGGACTCCGGGAGCTTTATGCAGCCTGTCTGTTGACCTGGATTTAGAGAAGTGCCATCAGAATAAAGCAGGGCTCTTTACAGTTTGACACAGTTCATTTCAGTCGCCAGCTATTAAACCTGGGTAAACACTTGGTGCTTGGAGGGCTCTGTCTGAAGGGCCAAAGTGTGCAGCAGGAAATACGCGTTCAGCTTGGTAAACAACTTCGCCATTTTCCACACTTTGCAAGCTGCGCAGAGTTCAGCAGACTTGCACGCCGAAAAGTTACAACTGGGAGTTATAATTAAAATAAACCACATTGTATTCATCTGCTGTGTGTGTCCTTTTTAGAGTGCCGTGCATGAGACAGTACACAGGCTCTGGGCGGGATAATGGGCTGCAGCTGCTGCAGCCTCCACAACAGTTGCTGCTGCAGACTGAAACGCAAACATTTCCGTCGCCTTTTCTTTGCTGAAGCACTCTTACCTCTTCGATTTCAGAAGCGGGATATTTCCTCGACGGAAGGCGCATTTATACAGCTTTTATTATTCGTCCATGTTCACAAAAAAAGGCAACAAACAGACACTAGTAGGATGCTGCCAGGGAGACAATGTAGACAAAAAATGCGTTTCGCGGAGAATGCATTGAGAGTCGCGGCATTACGCACAAAAAAAGCAAATTAAATCGAGTATAAAAACGCGAAATGTCGCGAAATAACGAGAGGTGCGACGAAAAACAGGCGCAAAACAAGGCAGGAAGCCAAATCTGAGTCAGTTGAAGGGGAAGACAGGATTCAGGCTGTGTTTTGAACGCCCCTGACTCCGCCCAGGCTCCTCGTCACTTTGCCTATTAGAGAGAAATGTGTTAGTGGGTCAAACATACGGGACCCATCATACAAAATGGTCGAGCTTACGCTGAAAATGGCAGGATAATTTGTTATGTGTGTGAACTGTGTCATTCTCCTCACAGTGAAATACAGGAGGACTGATTTAATCCAGCAGAGAGTGCAATGTTTCCAGGCCGCCCCAGTCTCCCCATCAGGAGCATTATCTGGCGCAGGCCTGGTGCAAGCTGATTATTTGTCCATCTGTCTCAAAATGGACACAAAAGCCCACCAAGCAGGGCAGGTTTCTGTGCTACCCCGATGAATGCGGAAGGCTTTTTCCTCCTGTTGTGTCCTTTAACTAGATTGCATATTTGGATAATGCCGATTTATATCATCACAGATCACAAACAGGACAGGAAAATGTATTTTTAACTCCTTGAACAGAAATGGCATGCTTGTCAACTCAAAAATGTGGTTGCCTGTTAGGCTTCGAACCTCCATTTGATATTCCTGATTATATTCTGTTTGACTGTCTTGCTCAGCCGCTAATAACCCAGTTTCACCATGGGGGTCATTCAAGTTTGATCTTTTTCTTATCTGTCTCATGTTGTGCCCTTGTAGCATACAGAAACCTTTTGACTGGTTTTATCGCTGGTTTGAAAAGACGGGGCACAACAGATCAAGGCACTCAGAGGCTTTTATTTCCTCCAAGTGTACAAAAGACCAGGCTCACTCTTGTTAGGGCAATTCACAAGATCCTGGGGCCTAATTTCTGCAGATCCGGATTCCCTTAGATGATCAAAGAGTGTGATTTAAAAAAGAAAGAAAGAAAAGAAAAAGAAAGACAGGCAGAAAATCAAGGTTACATATTGATTGCTTCATCACGGTACATTTTTATTAACAGTCACAGGGCTGTGGTTTGTTTGTCAGCTGATTATGGGCATTAAAATGTTTCACAAAACTTATTATTGGGCCCTCCGACAAGCAGTCTTTTGGAGCTGTTTTACTGCAGTTTCTCCTTTACTCTGGTGTGTTTGGGCATGTGAGAACAGCGCGATGCAAACTGGGCTGCACACCAAGCTGGCCAACCACACCGAGCCTGCATGAAAACACAGGTCCCGTCCCTCTTTCCAAGCGGTTTGACAGGAACGAGGACGCACTGTGATTTGAATCAAGTACAGGAAGCGACCCAAATAGACACTGTTTTATGCGTTATATAAGGAGATGGATATTGACACAAGATATCCATGCTTGGAAAGTGTAGCACAGAGCACAAAAGAGAAGTGAGGGCAAACTGCTGTCTGGCAAAGAGTGCACATAATGTAGTTAAAGTTGCAGGGAGTGGAATCGGATATGTTTTAGGATTTACAGTTTATCAAAGCTGCTTGTGTGTCTCTTATGTGACTTTTTGTACAAGTCCCAGTTCTCTTGTAGTTGTGCAGAATCAACTTGCAAGAATCAAACACAGTAAAGGAAGCTTTTCCACTCTGGTTCAGGCCAAAGAAAATGAATGCATGATTGGTGCAACTTGGTGCATTTTCATTTCTGCTCTTGGTGCTTTGGTTTTTCAGACTCCAGACAGTTCAGGTGAGGAGGGTTTGGATGTCACGGTGAGCGTATTCATTGGCACCAACCTGGAGAACGTCAGATCTGACTGCACTGAGGGTGAGCGTGACGCCCGTGGATCACACCAACTAAATGTGACAGCCATGCCAAGACTCACACCACTAAATGTGACGATGCATGTAAATGTCCCGCCATAATTACCATGACATATTAAACATAATCACTTATGTTAATGAGGCCATTCATTAAAGTGATTAATACATTAATTAGCAATTAATTCTATGCCAGCATACTTGTCTTCACATAATTCAGAGTGTTGATATGATCTCCCTATTTTAAAGCATTTAGCGGACAACTCCAGTGTGATTTTAGTTTTTGCTAATTTTTATTTCAGATTTTATTCTATAAATGTTAATTGTGCCAATTTTTTTTGCAGGTGCACTTTATGAATAAGGATATAATTACTATTTCAAAATAAGCTGGCAGTTTTCTGTGGTCATAGTAGGTGTGGTTAGGTTCAGCTGTCAAGTGTATTTCAGTAAAAACAACATGCAAACCAAAGCAACACGCCTCTGCCATCTTCTATCCATAAAATGAAAATGAAAATGAAAATAGAGCGTGACTTTACACCATTATGACATAAAATTTCAAAACATTTACTTCAAAGTAACCAAACTATTATGCAGGCAAAATAACAGTGACTTGCAAATTTATGTTGTAAGATACTGCAACATAAAATCTGTCTGATAGAGGGAACCTGTACTGCAAGTATGACGTTTGTTGTGTGTATGGTTTTTGAGTTGGCTGTGCTCACAAGAATGTGTTTATACATAGACGGGCAAATGCTACAATGACAAGCATGCAGTGTGGTGGAGAGACAGAGAAATAACTTTCAGTTCTGTCCTCGACTCTTGTTTGTCCTGCGTGATTTCAGTCAAGGTTTATTCTGCTGTGTCACTCGTTAAGTTATTCTGAGCAGGGGTGTCAGGAAAATGTTTAAAATCTAAATCAAATTACAGAGCATTTCACCTGACAATGACACCAAGCCTCAGATTTTCACAACCCTCACAATAACAACAAGGCTCAGATTGCCACAGCAGGAGATGTTGCAATCCCTGGTATCATTGCTCCACACCAGCTCTGGGAGTGTTTTTAAATAGCTGATTCCTTTTGTTATTTTTTTTCACCTAGTGGCACCAAACATGGGTAGTTGCATTGCAGTTGCATTGAAATACATCAATGGATTACATACTGCCCCAGTTGGAATAAGACACACGTTTTATAATCAATGAAATGGCAAAAAATTATCTATTTGTCAGGTTACCGGACAGATCTAGCCTCCTTGGATACTTTATGCTTATAAAAAGAGAAAGTCATCCCACATTCAAGAAACGAAAATAGAGCTTTAAACAGAGCTTCAAAGTCCTTGTCCTTTCTGTTGTGCTAATGAAAACTACATTCATCATTATCCTGTTGATTGAATGCATTGATGAAATGTAATCTGAGGACTTCACATGGATCCTGGTGGAGAGCGTTATTCCATGTCTGTTTGCGTTAGTGAATCTGTGGATCCCCACTGAGACCAGTCATTAATATCAGCCCTGGTACAAAGGTCTGTCAGGACAAGAGTCATCCTAGTTTTGTAGTTGGTCTTTCAGGATGTCTGCCCTTAAACTGGAGACACTAATTATCGGCCTGTTTGACTGACAAAGACTGTGAATCCTTATCAGTCCCAGGGATGTTGTTGAGCAGCGGACCCTGACCTCTGACCTCCCTGTGGAAGTGACCAAGAAAACATAAAGGTCCCCCTACTGGGATTAAAGAACTCTCTGTTAAAAAAAAAAAAAAAAAGCTTTTTATTGTTTTATAGAACGCATGGATCATAATCTGTGTGGGTTTGATAGAGCTGTTGCTCAGTACAAATAAGTGAGTGATTACTCCGCAAAGTGCTGAAATTTCAGGTCAAAGTGCTCCCATTCTTGCCTATGCACTTGTTTTCAAACAAAACTTTGTTTCCCCACCTACTTGCATTTTCAGTTGCTCAGTAGTGAAAGATAGTGTCACAAGCCAGTGGCCAGCACTACAACACACTATTTTTTTAAGTGATATACCTAGCTTCTATTGTAAAAATATGACGTTAATGTAATATATATATAACTATAATTTTTTTTTTTTTTTTTTTTTTTACATTTCTGCCACCTTCAGCTGTGCCAGCGGACCTGTCAGTGTTGTATTGATTTCTTGGTTGTAAATGGGTGTTGATGAAAGTAATGGATTACATCACTATCAAATGAAATTCTATATACTTTTCCTTTGTGGAACGCAGTCTGTCTATAATAGTGACCTCATGCTGCACCACAAGGCATAAATTAAAATTTGAACCAATATAGTCTTTACACAACTTATATCCTATTGGTTCACATTTTTGAATGATCCCACCCCAACATCCTGTAATACCAGGAGTTAATGCCCTGTTCATGTGGAGTCAGATTTGTGCAGGACGTGGACATAAACCCCCTACCTAGTCACACAATCAAATCTGGTAAATCAGGATTCTAGATGTGACATGAAAAGGCCTTGTTCTGATGTTTCAGAATGATTCAAAATGTCGTGTGAATAGCATACAGTTCCTGTGATTTGGTGTGACGTTCATGCACTGATGACGGTCCTACGACTGGGATGTTTGCACTGCACCTGAGCACTTTTTGAGCATTCCTCACTTTTTTATTGAACATGAAAAGCAAAATCTTACTTCAAGCTTGCCTCAATGCCTCTGTCAACAGTGTGCAGACTTTTGGTTACTGTATCAAAGTGGCCGACCACAGCTCAGTTCCCTGTGAATGATAACACAGGGTGTCCACAAAGTCAACAATTTAAAAAATCTGTGTTAATCAGATTTGTTCCATGTGCTCAGTGGTTATCAAAGTTTTTAATCACATTGGACATCAACGACCTGAAGCAAAAGATCACTGATGCCACTGCCACCATTGATGATATCTCAGTGGTCATAACTAAAGTTTTAAGATGTAAAATTATGTTTCTGACAGATGCTTTGCTTTCTGATATGGTTGCTTCCGAACCATCGCATGAGTCCGATGAGGACATGAACGTGGAATAAAGTCCAGTCCCACTGTCTGCAGCTCCAGACTCAAAGACATTGACACATTTTCCTCATAAGTCTGCGAGGCTTTAGGGTCTGTCTCACTGTGAAGTCAGCCAGGCTCTTTCACTGACTTTCTGAGCCCTTCGTGAACACTCTTGGTAAGTCCGCAATCCTGCAGACTTTGCTTCAGGGAATTTCCCACAACCCATTGCATTGTGATGTTAAAGACGGGGATGAGCGAGGACGGGAAGCCTCTGCACAGAAAAAAGCTCTTGCAACTCACACCTCACACATTCACGCTGATCCTGCATGTGATGTCCGATAAAGTCTGTGTGTGTTCAGCGTTCACGGCTTCGGGTGGACAGTGTGATTGTGTGGGTCTTCAATTCAATTTTTTTTTTGAGTTAATCATTTTTACTGCACTTTGCATTTAAAGTGGTTTATCCTAACCTTATTTCAAACCATTTGTAAAGTGTGTTCTGTCATTTTTAATTTTTGATGTAAAAACACAGATTTTGATTCAACTAAGTCAGATCCATAGATGAGGGCTCTTCAGTGTAGGTGTAGACCTTAAACTAAACATTTCCCCAGAAGCAAAAGTATACTTGCAGTTTAAATAATTCCCAGCAACCACAACAGCAGTTGCAATTTAAAAGGGAGTTGTCATTAATCAAAGGTCAAGTGTTCCTTTAGCTGGCCGGTGGGATGCTTGGGGAAAGGTAGCAGGAAAAGTCTTTGGGAAGCAGAGAGTTAGCAGCTGGGTGAATCCCCTTGTATATTAATGCATCGAAGTACATTAACGATATTCCAAATACCTTACAGACCACTTTATCAGCAACAGATCAAGCAGCGTAGTCACAAAAAAGCATCCTGCACAGTGTTTCACAGTTTTCTTCCTGTATGTGTGCCTGATAGGTTCCTGAAAGGAGACCTCTAAACAGCTGTTTTCAGAAGTGCAATGCTCTGTTCTTCTTACATACAACCAACAAACATTACCTAACTAACAAACTCCAAACTGCAGACAAGGGAGTGTACTTTCACCTCTGAGTTTCCTCATACAGGGCTACAGCTGACTGATAAAAAACAAAGCTGACCGCTCTGAGCTGAGGTCAAAACTGGAATGTTGATAACCGACAGTCACGGCGAGCAGCATATCTACATGTTGACAGAGTGTCGCACACAGTGGGAACAGAGTTTGTGTGGACTGTGCCAGGTCAGGCTGTGTTTGACTAGAATATCATGTTTGTTCTGCAGTCTTTGAGTGCTTGAGTTGAGAAGGATGAGTTTGTCCCTTCTAATAACAAAGGTTAGTCACACAGAGTCTGGGCCAACACGTGCTTCCTCTCTCTCTCTCTCTCTCTCTCTCTCTCTCTCTCTCTCTCTCTGTCTCTGTCTCTCTCTCTCCCCAAGTCATTTTCTATTTCTCACTTTTATCTCTGTCCTCCTCTTTATCTCTCTCCTCACTCGTCTGCATTCCCCATAATCTGCATCTCGTCCCATGCAGAATGTCATGCTTGCTTACTGGTTCTGCTGATCAGACACTTTGCGTGTTTGCACAGTAGTTTGTGTGTTTACATTCCATCAGTCTGAAATCCCTGGAGGGAGTAAGACTGTGCAGAAAACTACAGAGGATATTCAAGGTTTTGAGTGTTAAAAAAACAAAAAAAACAAAACCTATGTGCTGTAGCAACTCCCTCTGGGTGCACAGTTGCAGAATGAGCATCATTATCAGTGGAAGGTGTTTTATAGGTTGGTCCTGCATACTTCTTTGAGTCATGAATGGCATTAACATTGCTGATTCCCACTGGGGCCTCCCACACTAAAAAAACAAACACATTCATATGGAGGGCTCACTCACTCTGAGTGCTTTGGATAAAAGCATCAATAATGCCACGTGTTGTTAATTTTGCTGTAGACAAATTTTAAGCCTCCCACTCAGGTTGGTCATCAGAAGAAACACAAATAAGATTCACTAATCCTCAGATGTTTGTAATTAGATTTTTTTTTTCCCTAGGAGACTTTGCAGGAAGTCTGTAAGATTTGTAGAATTTAATTAAAACATAGCTGAATAACTGGTTGTCAGTCAAAGAACGAATGACGCTCACCCTACACAGCTGAACGGAGATGGGACTCGTCGGTGTGCAATGACCTTTCACCAAAAAGAGACCATTCTGTATGCTGCGCACATTTCCTTTTGCATGAATATAAATATTGCAAGAAAGTCCAATAAGAAATTCTATACATATTTAAATACCCATGAATTTTTCTGACCAGATGCCTACATGATCGTGTACAGTATATGTGCACAAGGGAAAAACAACACTGCCTTGACAAAAGAAATCAAAAACACTTACAGAGTTTCACAGGGACACTGGCTTGAACTTCAGGAATCCTAAGTATAAAAAAACAAGAGCCTACCTACTTAACATGTCTCAATAATGGTTCCAGCAGAATCTGCTCTCATCAGTTTAACAGGAATTTACAATGTGCCTGCAGACCCCCTATGTCTCCCCTCCACCCTGGTAGCCAAAGAATGCTCAGCACCACACCGTAAATCAATGTCAGCCGTGAACCAACTTGGTCCTGTCAGGAAAGCTTTGTGCACTTGGGTGAGCACATTATGTTTCTAAAGTCACATTTGATCTCTTACTTTGATCACTGCCTGTCGGGCTACACTGAGATGTTTTTCTTTTCATCTTTTTTTTTTCTTTTTCATCTTTTGAGGCCCCTAGCAAGCTTACTGTTCGGGCACTGGCTTGGCCAAACTTGCACATTTGTCCCTGCAATTCGACGACAGCTGTTCGGATTTTCAGAAAATCATTTTGTGCTCAAACAGAATGTACAGAACATACAACAGATGGTGTATTTGTTGTAAGCATACATAGAGATGTATAGGACTAAAAGGAGTAAAAAATGACAAGAAAACCAAGATACATATTAACTTTGTGTACATAGATCCCATTCAAACCACAGATTTTCAGATCAGTGATGAACCAAACCAAATTTAGTCTCTTTTTGTTTTTGTTTGCCTTTTAGCCATGTTGACTTTTGCTTGTCGGTCTCTGATGTCAATAGACTGAAACACTTTGGTAAATTACACTGGAAGCAACAGTCTCTCTTTGCCAAATGGTAATCAAAAATAAACAACTGCAAAAACCTCATTATTGATAATTAGATGAAAGCCATTTGTACAAACACCTTTTGAATCCCACTTAATAATAAACTGATAAAAGTACGACTGTTCAAGTTCAAGCTACAGAGCTACACTTGCATTTTATGATGTGTTATTCAGTGCTCATATAGCGAGATTAAAAAAAAAAAAAAAATCAAAAACAGGTGTCACTCAGTGTTTTGACAGCAAGAGGTGAGTTATGTAAGCACCACTTCAGTCAGTGCATAAACACAAAACCATATCATTTGCAACAGAATAGATTATGGTTTTAAAAACTAATTCGAGAGACTCTTCATCATCTACAAGACCTGCTGAGCATCATGTGGCCTCAATGCAACATTACACCACAAAATCTCATTTTATTACGAAAATGAGGGAATGCGAAGGAAAATAGAAATGCACTGAACACAACGTTTCAAACTGTTCAGGCTCGAGGGACACAGTGAGATATAAATGCAAGATCAGAGGATGATCTCACCCTATCACCCTTTAATCTGTGCTTGTGTATAAATGTTATAAATTATAAATTATAATGTGAACACTCTAGCGGAGTAATGATTTGAATATGTAGTTTCCCTGGTCAGCTGTAAGCATCTGGTGAATAGATTAAAAAAAACAACATTTGATCAGATTAGCAGATGTTTGCTGGCCAGCCGACTCGTCTGTGTATTCTTCATTTATCTGTCTGCATCTAGTGCAGAGGCAGGAAGAGTGACAGGAACCATGCCATTAAAATGCTGTGGGAATTATTAGAGGCAGATAGGCTTACTTCCTGCCAGCTGACGTGACTGAAATACAATGTGCAAGGGTGTTATGTCTGTTGCTCACCAGTGGAGGGCGACACAGGCCAGATTACTGTTCAGCAATATCCTTTAAACCCAGTCATGTTTTGTTCATTTTCATCATCACCCCTGTGATATGAAGATGAGATCAAACCATTTCCCTGTTCATTTTTTAAATTTTTATTATGTTCTGTTTCTCCCCCTCCTCCTCCCCTAAAGCACCCGCACACGGTTGGCCCTCAGATGTCAGATTTCACCCCCGCCTGCCCTGAAAAGCTTAAGAGGAAAATTTCCAAATGGAGGAGCTTCAGATCTTTTAAGGGTGAGACAAAAAAGGAGGCAGAGAAGAGGTGGGATCAGGGAAAATGCCTTTGAAGAGCAGCTCATGCCCTGACCATCATCAATAAGTGGGTTTGGGTAATACAAAAATACAGTCTTCCTTTCTGCTTGCCTTCAAGTCATTATAATGTGCACACTGACGGTGGAAAACACAGGGAGAATCTTAATAAAGCTGAGAAGCTCCCTCCTCTTTTGCACATTTTATGCCTCAACTCTCTCAAGACATATAAATCCCTCTTTCACCTAGCTCTTCATCATTGGGTGAGATGGATCTAGTAAGGAATCATGATTTACACCTCGATTTATGTGGTCAGTCTATTTCATAAAGAGGCAGCGCGTGGTCCTATTATTTTGTGTACTAAGTGTGTTTGACGTGACATGAATTATGAAAGTAAGACAGATGGACATGAAATACGTAGAAATATGAGTAGAAAACAGGGCCAGTCAAGTGAAAGTCCTTTTTGTGATCAAGATAAGAACTGATAAGTTTGCCAACTATTTTGATAATAGATTCATCGTTTTGAGTCATTTTTAACAGGAAAATTTCCAAATTCTGATTCCAGCTCCTGAAATGTGAATTTTTTTTTTCCCTTCATGACAGTAAACTAACTATCTTTGGGTTTTCGACTGTTGGTTTGGACAAGACAAGACATTTGATGACATCTCCTTGGGCTTTGGGAAATTCTGATCTACATATTTCACCGTTTTCTGACCAAACAATTAACCAATTAATTGAGGAAATAACTGACAGATTAACTGATAATGAATATAATGATAAGTTGCAGCTCTAATGATGATTTTTTTTAAATTGCCTTTCACATGAAAACCACATGAGCAATTTACAGACAGGAGAGAGAAGGAACAGAAGGTGATCATATTAGTGTTGCATGAAGGTTTTTTTTTTGTTTAATAAAGCCTATAATTTATCACTCACAGTGGTGTCTGGACCTGGTTTCTTGCACTCATTGCCATAGCAGTGCAGTTTTCCTTTGTGTTTTTTTTTTTTTTTTCTGAATATTTTTTCCCCTACCCATGAGCACCTGTGTAGCTTTACTGAAATCCTGACACACTCCCAATGCTGGTTTTTGCTTTGGATCACAGAAATCAGTGTTGACACAACACCCCAAAATAGGATATAACAAAACGTTCACAGAACATATGGGGGAGAGTGCCAGGTGTGTTGATATTATAGATATTTTAAAAACAAAACAAAACCAAAAACCAGTCTGGTTGTAATTTCATCTGATACACCATATGGACAAAAGGACCACCTACACGTTACACCTACAGGAGCTTTTATAATATCCCATTCTAAATCCATAGGCATTAATATGGAGTTTGTCCCTCCTTTGCAGCTAGAACAGCTTCTTCTGTGATGGCGTTCTACTAGATTTTGGAGTGTTTCTGTGGGAATTTTTGCCCGTTCATCCAGAAGAGCATTTGTGAGGTCAGACGCTGATGTTGGACCAGAGGGCCCGGCTCACAATCTCTGTTCTATTTCATCCCAAAGGTGTTGGATGGGGTTGAGGTCAGGGCTCTGTGTGGGCCAGTCAAGTTCTTCCACAGCAAACTCACCCAACATGCCTTTATGGAGCTGCTTTGTGCACTGGGGCTCAGTCACGCTGGGACAGAAAAGGACCTTTCCCCAAACTGTTGCCACAAAGTTGGAAGCAGAAAATTGTCCAAAATGTCTTGGTAAGCTGAAGCATTAAGATTTCCCTTCACTGGAACTGAGGGGTCAAGGCCGAGCCCAGAAAAACAAACCCATAGCGTTATCCCTCCTCCACCAAACTTTATAGTCGGCACAGTGCAGTCAGGCAGGGAAAGTTCTCCTGGCGTTCACCAAACCCAGATTCGTCCATCAGACCAGACCAGATAGAGAAGTGTGATTCATCACTCCACAGAACATCTTTCCACCGCTCCAGGGTCCAGTGGCAGTGTGATTTACACCACTCTATTTGACACTTGCCATTGTGCTTGGTAATGTAAGGCTTTCATGCGGTTGCTCCGCCATGGAAACCCATGCCATGAAGCTCCTGGCTCGGTTTTTGTGCTAATGTTGATGCCAGAGGAGGTTTGGAGCTCTGCAGTTACTGAGTCAGCAGAGCGTCGGCCACTTTTATGCACTATGAGCCTCAGCGCTCAGCGACCCCGCTCTGTAACTTTATGTGGTCTGCCCCCTGGTGGCTGAGTTGCTGTGGTTCCTAAAAGCTTCCACTTCACAATAATACAACTTACAGCTGATGGTGGAATATCTAGGAGGGAAGAAATTTCACAAACTGACCTGTAATGACGGTGGCATCCTATTAAGTTGCTATTACAGCAGCACATTGGAATTCAGTGAGCTCTTTAGAACAAGCTGTTCTTTCACAAATGTTTGTAAAGGCTGACTGCATGGCTGGCTGCTTGATTTTATACACATGTGACAATGGGACTGAATGAAACACCTGAAGTCCATGATTAAGAGCTGTGTCCCAATACTTTTGTCCCTATAGTGTATGTTCAATAGAGTGTAGTCTAAGCCCTATGCATGACCTTGAAGAACAGATTTTCAGCTCCATACTTTCCTGTAGCATTCTTCTCTCTAATCAGCTCTCATTCTCTCCTTTCATCAGGGCTGTACTGTAAAGTTTCACATTGTCTTTGTCGCTTACAGAAACAGATCCATAACAGGAAATGGAAGGAAAATGAATCACGAGGCTGAAGAGAAACAGCTGTATCAAACAGTGTTTCTGCAGGCACTTGTGCACAAAAGAAGCGAAGAAAAGAAGAAAGAAAAGACAGAAAAGAAAAGAAGCGCCTCTCTAATATAAAACTGCATGGATCAGGAGTTTTTTCATCCCCTGTCTACAATCAGTTCTTATGCCTGTGACAGCACCATAGCATTACGTTTAGACTGATACTGAGCTCTATATACTGACAGGTCTTTTGAGACTAGTTGTATCAAATCAGCTTATACTACAAAGTTCAGTTTTTAGCAGTGTTTTTTTTTTTTTTTTTTTTTTTTTTTTTTTGAGAGCATTAGGAAAGGAGCATCTTCACGAGTTAGTAGGCAATGGAAACAGCTTGTTCAGGCATTGTTGCTTGGTCATCTGTTGACAGCTGGCACCCGGCAAGATGCTGTGGCAGCTTTAATCAGTAGGTGGCAGTATGGTAACACAGGAGCAGCATGGCATTCGGTGTTCTCTGTAAAAAAAGACCTGTGAGTATAAAGAGAAGGAAAATATAAAATAAAATCATTTTGGAAGCAGAGGAGAAGACACCAAGGAATTTGTGTAAACTCAAACAATATCTTTAGTCGTCTGAATTGCTGTGTTTTTACTTCGCTGTCTTATTTCTTGCCTTTCATGTACAAGTTCATATTAAAACTGTCTTGGTGCCATGAAATAAAAAAAAACATTAAAGTTTTTGTTTTACAATAGATAGTTTATGCTTGCAATCTCTTGGCATTTGATGCTGAAATTGGAGAAACAGCCACTGGATACTGAGTTTTATGTTTTGAGTGACCTTATCAGGTACTCACAAAGTGCATTATGAAAAAAGCACTTCAGTCCAAACTCTGACTTTAACTTCTGCTTTTCTGTCAAATACGAACTTTAAACACTCAAGATTCAACACTTAATTCTTGACCGACTTGACTTGAATTTCGCCTCGGTTCATCTCAGGTCAAAAACACAACAAACAGAAAACATTTGCCCTGCATAAAACTCTAATCATTAGTCTTCACCACAGGATCTCACTTGAAAACATCATCAAAAACATTGTTAAATATTAAACATTAACCACTCATATCCATGCTTAAAGTAATGGCTTTGCAATAAATTTGAACTTCAAGCCATTGTTTGTTGCATGTTGTATAGCACATCATTAGACTTAATTATTATTGATTGTGGGCTAATATCTAGCATTACAGGAAATATATGGCCACTTTGTTTCTTTACTGTTCAAAAATGATATTTGTATAATTACTGTTAATGCTGTATGCTAATGATTTATTGAACATATTGCCAAACAGTGCCTCTTAGCTGTTGTAAAATAACTGTAAAGCCTGGCCTCTCCTAGCCTGAACCTTGCTTCATTTGATTTATCAGCACAATTGAATCACATCTTGAACCAATCAGATTGCTCGGCTGAACTACCTACAGTATTACAGTTATTACTGCATAGCTAATTGTCCACCATTATACATATCATTATGGTAGCAGTACCTGAGAGGGCATTCTTTACTGTTGTTATGGATTAAATGGTGATGAGGGAGGAATTTGTGTTCTTTATGGGAACTATCAGCTGGGTTGTAATATCTACTGGCCAGTTATTGCTTGGTCAAAACTACCCATCACTCTATAAAGTGCATTAATGCCCCCTTGAATCCAATTGCAGCATATTGGACTCTCCCAGTAGATAATAAAACACCAAAGTGCTTGTTCCTCCCAGTATCTCCTGATCTAACGTCAGCAAGGTTCAAGTGGCTGATAACCTCTGGATGGGCGCTGTTGCAGAGCAGATCTGCGCTTGATGCTCTGACGGCTCCTTGGCGACGGAAGAAGTTGGGAGTGCGTGGATGCTCTGCTGCCCGGGTGTATTCAGCTGTTACAGATGAAGGGATTCCAGCTGATAAATTTAGATGCTGCAGTTGTTTTCCATCGTGAGCGGCTGCTGGCTTTGCCACATTGTTTTGGCTGAAAGTGACCACGCTCTTGCTCATGGCCCTGTAAATGTGACCCATGGCCTCTCAGCTGAATTCACTTAATTTGGCTCTCTCAGGAACATAATGATCATGTTATTTATTTAATTTTTCAGTTTCAAGAGTTTTTCAGTTTTTACCTGGTGCTGCATGGTTCAGTGGGTGATGTTTTTTTTTCATAAAGTACTCTGATGAGGTGCATCCAGCCATTATCATTTACTGACTCCCCTTATTAAATCGTACTAAAAATGCCACTGGTAAAACGGTACTGGTAAATTGTTTTCACGAAGAACTCCCACCAAACAGCATATGTTATGTTATGCTGAGAAGCTTGAGAGAGTTCACTTGACACCCAGTAGCGAAAAAAAAAGAAGTATGAAACTTTATGTAATTTTCTACACTAAACTATGCAATTTATAAATATGGAAACATCCTCCCACATGCATTTTCTACAGAATAGATTGAACATCAACTCGGAGCTGCTTCGCTACAGTCCAATAACCATGACAACTGAGCTTTCCATTGGTGATGTCATCACTTCTTGGAGAAAAAAAAGAAAGTCACTGGAGGAGTAACAGCAGTGAAGAAGAGAGCAGCTCGTGTGTGGGAGGAGGAGGCACAATAGAAAGTAGCCGTCACCGTTCCTGGGAGCGCAAAACACATGAAATATCAATAAATAAATATATTACATGAAAATCCAGGCGCCTTTTTTTTTTTTTTTTTTTTTTTTTTTGCCAAAGAGGTATAAATCTGTGAGAGACATATGAACGCCTGGTTTGTTAGTCCCGCTTTATAATTAGACTTTGGGCTGCCACCATCATTTCTCATCTCCGAGGAAAGGAGAGCACTAGTCCTCATCACAGCAACCTGCCTGCAAGGTGCTCATTAATGAACTGATGGACACACAAACACACACCAACACACACACACACACACACACACACACACACACAAACTAACACTCACACCTACTCCTACTACCTAGGAGCCCTTTCTACTTTATTTACTCCAACAGCTCAAATAATTGTTTTTCATCCCATTTTAAATGAGGACAGGTTTTTAACAGCTGTGAGATACTGCTCGCCCCAGCAGCCTGAGTGTGACGGGACCCAGACACAAATGTGTGAGTTAACCGTACAGCCCGACGTCTTAATTACCGAGTGGGAACAACCACGTGACTTCCTGCACCTTTCACTCAGTCATTCTCAAAGTCCTCCAGAGGAAGAGCAGTCACTGCAAATGACGATATGCACTGCAAACAAATCCCCATCCTGAGAAGTCATTTAGTGTCATTTTCAGACTTAAAAAAATTGTTTTTCATAAGACGGATGAACCAATCTGCCAGTGTGATGAGATAGCCTAATAACTTGCTTCCAGTGCTAATCTTTTTTTTTCCCCTCCAGAATTTTCTTGAATGAAGTGTCATTTTTTGATAGCAGTGAGCTGATTTGCCTTATTCGTGCTTGTTTCAACATATTTATGCTTGCTGCTGGAAAAGAAATCCATGCAGAAGTAAAAGAAGTAAAACTGCACTGGAAACAAATTGTGATTACCTCTTCCCACTGGCAGATTTTTCCACTTTTTTTTTTTTTTTTAAGAAAAACTCACTATGAGACCAAATGACATGTTAAGATGGAGATTTTTTTTTTTTTTTTTTTTTTTTTTTTTTGCAGTGCGCAAATTATCTTCCAGTAATAATTTGATACACTGTCAGAATAAAGCTGTAAGGTGGACACACTTGCATGCTGAAGAGACAGCAGTGTACCATAGCTGTCAGGATATAACCTCCATAATGGAATACGCTGACGTTCTGAATTTTGGCCCGTTATATTTTTCACTGAGTAGCTGTCATGTCGCAGGGAAAAGTTTCACAATTTTCCCTCGATATTATTAGCTTTCCTCATGGAAAGCGAGGAGCACAACGAGCTTCAGCCTTGGCTGAAATAGCACCCTTGGGTTCAACAGGGAATAGTAACATGGACTTCCACATACATGCAAACACACACACATGCACAAGTATTCATGCACTTGGGTAAATAAACACACACATGCCGCGGTGTGATACAGTGCCGGCCTTGCAGTGTCCTGTGGCTGCATTCATCCATGCTAATGCGATTCACTCCTGTTTGTCTCAGCTGTGAGAGTGACAACCTCCTCTCTAGTGACTGCTTCAGGCTATGTATGTTAGAGAGAGAGAGAGAGAGAGAGAGAGAGAGTGAGGGCAGGCCTAACAAGGGTGTTATCATACGTGTGTTTGATGCGGTCACATGTGTTGGGGAGTTATATTTGCTAATGGGGGAAAAGGGAATAGAGAGGGCTTTTTTAAGACCCTTTAATCTGAAGGGCACACATACACACACAGCCACAAGACATGCCCAAGTCAGGCCACAGCAAACTAGACCTGCAAGTCAGGCGGTTTTATGTCAAATAATAAAACTGTGAAGGTTGATATGCCTGCTTCCATTCAAATTTGTCACATCTGTTCTATCAGAAGTGACGGCCAGATCACATGTGCAGGGGACACTGTTTTTTCATGAAGCGCTCTGCCAAAAATCAATGTAGCCATTATTACTTCATTCATTCATTCATTTTCCAAGCCGCTTATCCTGATTAGGGTCACAGGGGGTGCTGGAGCCTGTCCCAGTGCTCACTGGGCAGAAGACGGGGAAACACCATGAACAGGTCGCCAGTCCATTGCCAGTCCATTATCACCTCATGATTCCCCTATTAAATCTATACCAACCACAAAGTGAAGAGATGCAAATGAACAGGAGCAGACAAGAAGACAAAGAGGTTTTAAAGCTAAAAGCTGAGCGACAGTTTGTGCAAAAAGGGCTGCAAATCAGTATCAGCAACATGTCCTTTATAGTTATAGTACATTTGGTGCATTATTATGATGAGTACATTTGTAAACAATGCAGTGCCTTTGTGGAGAGGTTTGTAAGCTTGATGCACAAGGCTACCGCTTGCAGGTTGTTTGGGTTGGAGGGAGGTTGTGAGGATGGAGAGGAACCAACTCCATATGCAGCTTTGACTGGAGTCCAGACATTTTATAACACATTATACAACCGATGTTCCTGTTTAAGCAGTCTGACTGGTCAAGAGCTGTGCATTACTTACTATGTCATCACAGGAGCCGAGCCGCATCTCTGTCAACCTAACAGCTGACTGTCATTAACAGGTGCTTCTGCTGACAACAGCTAGTGTTTACTGAAACAACAGTCTCCATGTGGCCATTGGCTAACGACAGATGCGTGTCCAAATAGAACTTTTGGTTTGGATTATGAGTCTAAAGATAAAACAAAAAGTAAGACAAATGTTCATAAGATCATCGATTCAAGTCCTCGTCACGTAACAGGCGCAAAACATGAACAAACTGGAGAAGAAACGAGGCACTACAAGACAGACTGTGTGGATCCTCAACTGTGTTAACATTTGGCTAGAAAGTACCATTGTAACAGATGTAATACTGCATGTAAACAGTCTACCCTTTAGACTGATTTATATTGCAAGACAAGTTTTAGTTTGGAGAAGTATACTTTTTGGCAGATCATTAAAAACAGTGATCAAAACATTATTTCAGTGTTTTATTTGAGATGTAAACAATCAGTACAACACTCAAGGCCTGCATGTTATAGTGAACAGTGGTGATGTTACACGCGGCTGCACAGACTCCATAGGTTAAATTAATTTCTCCAAAACCATATTGGCTGCTGTAAGGATTTTGTATCACACTTACCCCCATTTGAAATACTTCACTCATTTAATAGTTTGCAGGTTTGGGCAGGGTGCAGATCGCTGTTTTGTGTGTGTCATTGGAGCTTTGGTGGACTGGATGCTTCTTGCAACAAAGCATGCAGACGACTTCAGGCGTTTTTTCCAGTGCTACCTGTCTATTGAATGCACCTTGTTAAAGAAGGAGGTTGTGCCATGATTGCACTGCAATTGTGGCTATAGAAATCAGTCTGGCAGGCATGTAACCCCTCCCCACACTCCCCGCCTCCCATACTCAACACACCCTCAGTTTGAAAGAGTAGAAGAAAGTGGGAAAAAGATGGATTTTGGGGAGAGAGAGAAAAATAATACTGACCCCGAGAGCAGGCCATGGTGGTGCATAGAGGACACAGGTCGCTCCCATACACACTGCGTTCAGGATGTGCCATAATGTATACACTGAAATTAAGGGACTCCACCATTACTGTTTAATGGCTCTGAACCAAATTAAACATTTAAAGGGCTCCACCACCAAAGTGATGTGAAATGACATTAATATTAATGAATGAGCCAATACTTGGTTCAAAGCTTGGGGAGCTGGGAAAATGAAAGGGAAGGGAACATGGGTCTCCATAAGGGGACATGCTCAGTGGGTAGAGCGGAGCACCGAAGGGGTTTGGGGATTTGATTCCCCTGAGGTCACATATATATATAAAAAAAAAATGATGAAGTCATTGCTCTGTGGGGCGAGTTGCTTAAACATACATCTGTTACATTCCTTCAAATGGAACACAGTGTAAATGTTCACTATGTGTTGACATCAGCGAGACCGAGCCGTGCACTCATCTTGTTTTACATATGTGGTAACCTTTCACAGTTGGCCTTTTCATTGCAAAAATGCTCAACAAATACAAATCATACCAGCATACTTGCTGCAGGCAAGTATACCCCTATTGATTTAGACTTATACAGTGACCTTCTTGCCTGTGAACTTGCAGTGAACTCCTACTACATTTGTTCTCTTGCTGATGCGGACATAGAAGCCAATTCAGTTTTATTATCTGTGACCAGCAGCTCTAAAGCTCACGCTGTCAGTCAGTCGCTTGGTTGGTGGGTTGGTTCCCCACCCTTTGGCGGCCACAATTTTCACCCTAAGAGGCTGAAATTTAGCATGGAGGTCAAATGTGTGTATGTGTGTGTGTGTGTGTGTAGGTGAAGGTGTGTGTGTTCATGCCAATTGGCTAAAAGGAGGTGTGGCAGCAGGAGTGGCCTATCGCAAAAAGGCACATAACTTCTAAATGGATTCATATAATAGAAGACACACACACACACACACACACACAGACACACACACACACACACACACACACACACACACACACAGTCCAGGCAGGGTTAAACTGACAATATGACGTTTCAGGGTTGATGGAGATATATTTTCAGTGTGGGTCTTGCTTAGCTGTGGCTGTGAACGGCCAGATGTTTTAAAAAGTTGCTTCCTGACTGTTACAGATTTTAGACTACGCTCACAGTGCTGTAGCTACACAATAACATCGCTACTGACAAAATATTTTTGTAAAATAATATAACAATTAAAATATTAAAATTGCTATTAAAATATTCAATTTAATTTAAGCTCACTGGGCCACTTGGAAATTGCTTCGGGGCCGGATGTGTCCCACGGGCTACTAGTTGAACAGGCCAGATGTAGACTATTTTTGGAGGCATCACTGGACTCAGCAGAGGTTCCTTGTTCAGTGATGTTGCTCTCTTGGCCCATCACTTCATTGCTCCACAAAAATGTGTCTGTTCATTGGTCAACAAAGCTGTGCCCCCCATATAACAACTGCAACTTTCTACCTGTAAGGCTGAAATATGCCATGGAGGTCAAGTGTTTGTGAGTTTGTGTGTGTGTGTGAGTGCACTCATTGGATGTATGTGTCTGGTCGCAGCTATTGTGAAGTTGTGCTTGTGTTATGTTGACATTTTTCCTTGCTTTGTGATACTCTTTGCCTGAATCCTTTGTTTTGTATGCATTAAAGTTGGATTGGGCAAAAAACCCTGGAAGCTGCAATAATAATAACATGATATTTTATTGATTGCTGTTAGAAAATTCTTTTTTCTCTTGCCTCCATCACACAGAAAGGTCACAGGTCTTGGGCAGCCACAGTGCAGCACCGGCTGATTGTCTTGCTCCAGGACACTTCAGCAGGGAAGATTCTTGTGGATACAGCTGCAACAGTAAGGAGGGCATAGCTGTGGGGGATGGTGGACCATGGACCTCTGGCTGAAGAGCAGTCTTTCCATTCACTGTGCGCCATGCATAACAATATCATCTTGATTCTTCTAAGACCAATCACCTGCCCAGCAAAGCAGAAAAATGTTGGAAATGTAATAACTACAGGTTTTACTAGTGCTGCAACAATAGCAAATCATTTTAGAGTTCACTTGATAAAAAATGTGCAGTTTGGAGGCTGATGCCATCACTATCTAAAGAGGGCTCAGCTTTGCTAACCCTCACCTCACCTCACCTCAGCTCTGATCTAACATTAAAATGGTAAAATAATCCTCACTAAAATCATGGATTTATATCCAGGAACAAATCGGCATGATGTGCTAATAACCTAACAGTTACTGTTAGTTTATTAGCTCGGGGTTGAGAGGAATAAAAACTGAAGTCATACTCTGACTGGATTGCCCCACGCTGTGCAAGTAATTTTTAATTCTCAGCAAAGCTACTCTTTTGACTCAGGAAAAATCAACCTCACAGTTTCATGATGTTTTTTTTTTTACACCCAGTGATGAAAGCAAGACATTTTAACAAGAAATTACATATTTTAGTTTCGTATCCCTTTAACAGAGACATGGATTTTTTTTTTTATTCCTCCCACAAAGCCTGCGTGTGTGGACTCTTTATGGCCACACTCATCACAAAGGTCCCGCTAAAAGCTGTTGTAAACCCTAACGTTCAATGCTTACCTTCAATATAAAGTCAGTGTTCTAACCATTTCCCTCTTAAAGCTGCAAAAGTCAATATTTTTCCACATGAAAAAACAAAAAGTAAATAGCACATACTTAACATTATTGGTCTGTTTGCCTGTGACCCTGTGTTTACAAGTGTAAATCTCCCTGTTTAATTGAAACTGGCTTTTCAGTGATATTCGGCACATTTTGGGTTGCTGTGTGTGTGTGTGTGCGTGTGTGTGTGGCCAACAGTGAGCTGGGCTCTGGCTATCAAGGTTGAGGGTAGTGACCACCATGCAGGACATATATAACAGCTGTAACAAGGACAAAAAAGAGAAAGAAAATAAAGTACACTCAGGTTAAACATGTCAGAAAAGGGCAGATCCAAAACATGGATGAACGATGACAGTGCTTTCTTGCTTTCATCTTCTTGTCCTCTTTCTCCTCTTCTTTTTTTTCTTAAATTGCAGATACCCTTGCTCAGTGCCCGTGGTTCTCTATAGATGCTGGTTACCTCAGACAAGGCAGACAGCTCATCAAGATACATGACCAGTGCTGGGTGTGAACTTGCCTGGCTTGAGGGGGAGGAGGTCAGGGCTGGTGATTCACTTATTGGCTGATTCACTTACTCATGGTGAAAAGTTGGATATTTTACCTTTAAGCCTTGCATGCATGTTTTCACCTAGAATGCTTCACACAGTCAAAAATAGCAGCACTTCGCCATAAGACATCCACTGAGTCAGGTAAGAGCTGAAGCATGGAGTTTGCACTGAGCATGATGCCAAGGTGTCAAACCAAACTGAACAAAAACTTGATGTCTATATCTGAAAAACACCAGTATATTCTAGTTTTCAGCAGTGTGGAGAGCCAGACCTCCATTATTTCACATCTGTCATGTCAGCCAGCTGTATTTTGCTCAAAACTTAAGCTTTATGAAGAAATCATCTAAATGCATATATGAGCAGCTTTTTCCAATCCTTATCTCAGCAGATTGACATTGCCCATTACTGTAACCAAATCCATGATTGCTGGTTCAAAGGAATGGACACTTCAGTCATTATAAGCTATCCCGCACATTAAAGTGGCCTCCCAGACTCCACTGATGTATGTCCCAGTTGTAGATAATTTATGCAATGTTATATGACTTTTCTGCATGGGGATACATTTCTATGCATTTAATCCGATTTACGCCTTCAAATCCATTTTACTATAGATAAATTCAGCACTTGCTTCAAAGTATCAGGCCCGCATGGTTTAAATATGTGCATATGAACCTAGGATGACCTCCCTGCCCATGAACTCAAAGTGCCTTGCTGCTGAATTTGTCCTCAGCCTGACCTCGTGTAAGGGGAAAGGGGCAATAAGCTTCTCACACTGTATCTTCCATGAACCTGCAGCATTACTGCCATCTTAGCTTGAGCTGAAGCAGCTCATGTCTCTCTGTGTTGGTAGAGCTATAGAGAAAGATATGTCTGACTCTTTAGGTATAGCTACACTATACCTGTGTGATAGTTTTTGTTTTGTACAGTCTATTATCTAAGCACACCGTATTTTATATTGAATGCAAATGCGTATCAGAATGCTAATTCTTGGGAGTTAAGAAGTAATTTTTTTTCAATCAGAGTTGTAGCTTGCCATAAAAAGATGACTCAGTGGCTCAGCAGAGTTTGTGCTTTCATTGATTATTTTGTGAACTGATGCAAAACATGTACCATTTATGCAAGATCCTGTCTTCCAGGTTTGAGTGCTGCAGTTCTTGTCACCCATCGTGTGCTGTGCAGTTTAGGCATACTGAAATTTATGTAATTTTTTGCGAGGTGAAAATTATGGGGAGTCTCACCATAAACAAACAAGGTCTGAGTCTTTTCTAGTGCTGAGAAAGATAAAGGATGTCGGTCAAAGTTCACTTGTTTGTGGCCACAAAACAGCCTGCAATGACGTCAAAAGCAGAGCTCGTAATGTTTCTGAGAAGGCCTGCAGTAGTGAAAATTCCCTGGTGAAAACTTGACCCGTGCACAGCATAGCAAATAGGGACTGTAACTTCACGAGGCAGAATGCATTATTCAGCGGCACTGGCTAAGCTGCATTTAATGTCAGTGTAAAACTCACTCGTCCTGTGTACGCTTGTTTGATGATTTATTCACTTGTAGGCCTGTCAGCTATGAATATTTTCAACAGCCTATGCATGAAATGCTGGAATAACTAGGCTATGTGGAGGCTGTAGGAACCAAGGACGATGGAGAACTGTGTAGGTTTCACTGTGACCTTTTGCACAGGCCACGCATTTGCTATTTGAGCCACAACGGCAGTAAATGGAACTCCAGGTTGAGGGCCATTTGATCCACAAAATGTAAATATTGCATGAGCCCTCGAACATAATGAAGGCCCCACTGAGTCTTTGCAGGCTCTCAGCGATCAAATCGATCTGTGGATTTGGTGAAAAGAGGCTTTTCTGTGTCGTTTGTCATTCCAAGAAAACTGTAAGGATTTTCTTTTACAGTGGAGAATTTGCATCTGAGAGTTTAGTCATAATTTCCAAATCCAAGATCTTGCTTGCCATAATAAAATGACTGGGAAGCTCAGCTGTCCTTTGAAACTTGAGATATGGGGCTTTAAAACAAGTTATTACATTGCACATTACCCATATCACATTTGGCATGATAAAATAAATTAAATTTCTTAATTACAAGCATACTCTGCATGTTTTTAGCTGGCTGGCATAATCATCATCAACATCAGTATGCATACACACTCGCTTTAACACACATACACAACACATTCATTCTCTTTTTTTATCCCCTCTCTCTCCCTCTGCGTCGCTCTCCAAACTAACAGTTGCATTGCTTAAGATTGAACAAATCTCTGCCAGCCATCCATCTAGTCAGCTTCCTATGTGCCTGTATTTTAAACAGAGATGGTTCACAGCATAAACTGCTGCTTCCTCTGTTTCTGTGCTCCCAAGAAGTAGCTCTAAAGATGCAAAGTTATTTTGAAAAGCAGCTGGGGAACATTTGTGTTGGAGGAATTCTCTACCAGCATTTAATAAAGTCCTTAACCACGATCCATACCGGTTTGTCTACAGAGCAAATAGGTCCACAGAGGATGCCTTCACTACTGCCCTTCACATTGCACTGACCCACCTTGAACACCAGGGGAGCTATGTGAGGATGCTTTTCATTGACTTCAGCTCTGCCTTTTACACCATCATCCCGAGCAGACTGGTAAACAAACTTAATGACTAAGGACTCTAACCCTAACCCTAACCCAGCCCACCTGCCAATGGATTAAGGACTGTCTGCAACCGCCCACAGACAGTTAGACCAGGCCCTCACCTCTACTCCACTCTTATACTCAGCACTGGCTCCCAACAGAGCTGTGTGTTGAACCCCCCTCTCTATGCCTCCTACACTCATGACTGTGTCCCCACCCATTCCACCAACACATCATCAAGTTTGGGGATGACACGACTGTGGTTGGACTTATCTCGGGAGGAGACAAGACAGCCTACAGGGGTGAAGTCTAAAGACTAGCAACGCGATGTTCAGAGAGCAATCACGTCCTGAACTCATCCAAAACAAAAGAACTCATGATAGACTTTTGGAAGAACAGAGTGGACCCTGATCCACTACACATCAACAGGGACTGTGTGGAAAGAGTTTCTGGGTACACACATCTCTGAAGATCTCTCTTGGACTAGCAACACCACAGCAGTAGCCAAGAAGGTTCCTGAGGACCCTGAGGAAAAACAACCTGCACATGAAGTTGCTGGTGTTCTTCTACTGCTGCTCCATCTGGAGTGTGCTGGTGTACAGCATCTCCACGTGGTGTGCCAGCTGCTCTGCAGAGGACAGGAGAGCCATTCAGAGGGTCATCAAAACTGCCCAGAAGTTCGCTGTCTGATCACTGCCCTCTTTGGACTGCAGTAGAGCAGCCAACATACGGAAAGACCCATCTGACCCTGGACATCATGTGTTTGACTTGCTGCCCTCTGGCTGACATTTCAGCTCCATCACATCACAGACAAACAGACATAAGACCAGCTTCTACCCCAGAGACGCACGAGAGCTGACCACAGCCCAACACCGACACTGATTGTTTGGGATCCTCATGAATATCTGCACTACATTAATACAGTAATATTTATACTGTTACAGGAATATCTATAAAACAGGAATATTTATAAAATTTATAAACTGAAAAAAAGTATTTTCTCTCATAACTGGCCATATCGTATTGTTAGCATTTGTATGATTATATTCCTAACTGCGCTATTGTTCATAGGACCTGTACTGCTGTACACAGGGCCATTGCACCTCCCCATTTGCTGCTAATAACTTGTGCCATTTTTTTGTTATATTGTTTATGTCTTGTTTATGTCTTATTTGTAATATTCTATATAACTGACTTATATATTTGGCACCTCAAATAGTTCCCTTGTTTAACACTTGGTTTTTAGTTTTTTACTCTATTCTGTTTTAGTTAGTTTGAACTCTTTCTAAATTTAATGGCAGTCATGTGTGAATGCACTGTCAGGAGGATTGCTAGTTTTGTTTGCCTTGTTCAATGACAACAAAGGAATCTTGAATCTTTACTACAGTCACAAAACAAACGTGTTTTTCTTGTTTTGTTGTGATCTTGTTTTCTTGCATAGAACGTCATGTAGGGGCTGTATTACTCATCACATGTATTTTTTTTAAATGATATTTTAATACAGAATGTTTTTTTTTTTTGTTTTTTTTTGCATTGTTTGTAGAAGCATTCTGTACCATTTATGCACTTTGAATTATGATCAGCATTTGACAGACATTTTTCGGTTTGTCAACAGTTGGAATAACATTCAATATTGTGTTCATGAATGTATGTCATAGCAACAGATTTTCCAATTATCTGATAGAACGGTTGAATACAGAGAAATATGGAAAATGACTTGCCTGAGATACATGCATGGATGCCAGATGAAAGAAAAAAAGTAATCATATTTTGTGTTGAAATCATTAGCTGCCAATATTAGTGCTATAAATAAAGACGAAGGAAGAAAGGAACCAGTAATTTAGTGCCATACTCAGTGCTGAAATCTTAATTTTCTCTAAAAAAAAAAAAAAAAAAAAAAAAAAGAATGAAAAAGAATCTGCCCGTGAGATGAGAATATCCCACTTGTTTTCTTTTCAGGAATTTTTCTGGGAAAAAAAAAGAACAGGATTTTTTAGGGCCTGCAATAGAGCTCAGCTGCAACCACAGCAGCACAAATAAATCTTGAAAAACTGCTGTTCAGTAGGAAGTAATGTAGGAAAAATCTTTCATATTTTTAACCTCAGCAGCCAAGTTTGTTTGCAGTGACCAAGGAGTAAGCATCTCTTTGGCACAAAGTGTGACCAGTCAACTTAGATGAAAACCAGGCATGTCCGGGGCCATGTGGGTGGCGAACATCATTTGAATCAACGCAGCCACGAGAGCTCCTTCATCATACTGTCATCTCCCAGCAAAAAAAAAAAAAAAAAAAAAAAAAAACATATTAGGCTGATGGGCCCAGTGTTTCCAGGATTAGCTATGGACAGACGGTTGTACACATGAATAGATACACAACACTGAGCCCATGATTCCCTCCAGACTGCTGCCTGGAGGAGATAATAAGGGACAGGGGAAAGTCTAGCTTTTTTCAGAATATGAAAGAAAGATGATGATGGCAAATATAAACAGACAAATGCCATGGGAAAAAGTTTATGCATATCTTAAATGTAAACAGAGCAGTTTGTGGAGTGGATGTATTAGAGTTGTTGCATTATTTCATTTGCTGTCGTATGATGGGCAATCTATTTTGCACACCTTAGAGTACAAAATCAATATGTTGAAAAGAAGAGTGGTTCTAGCCTTAAAGCTACAGACAATCCAGCGCACACCTGCTAACTTGAACCCCCCTGCCCACGAAGTGTGCGCTCTCCCCGTTCCCAGTAACTACTCCTGACAAGCCTTGAAAACTGCACTGAATATCTGTTCACAGAGGGAAAACTGCTCCAACGGGCTGCTTAATAGACGTAATAAATTTATTTATAAATGTAATGTTGCGTAGCCATACCTTCGGCTCAAACGACAGACGTCTGGAGAAATTTAAAAACAAGAGTTGGCTGGAGACTCAGCAAAGCTGTGGGCTGTTGTCATAATTCAAGCCAGTACCATTTTGCTTGGGGTAACATGGCACTCACATTGACTTGTTTAAAGTCATAGGAACAGCCAGGCAGGTGGTACACAGATAGCTAGCCCATGAAACACAGCTGACTGATACCAGGGAGGGCCCTGACTGTGCCTGTTTTGCATCTAAATGAAAACTATTGCCTTTATTAATCTCAGGTGTGCACTGTTAAACCTCTTTAGAGAGAAAGCCAAACCACAACCAGTGTGGTGAGATGGGAAAAAAGTGCAGTACAGTGTTATGGGCATCAGGGGGCAGTGCTGTGCATTTGCCAAACAGAGAAGAATATATGGCGCTTGGCGGGGTTAAATGATCATCACAGTTTATATCAAATGTTTACAAGCAACTTGCCTATTACTGTCATTGTTACTCAGCCCAGTGTTTATAGTGAAGATATAACTAAGCCAATAGCATTATTATTATTATTATTATTATTATTATTATTATTATTATTATTAATTAGCACATTTTCAAAAGATTTGTATGATGTTTTGGTTATAGGATGAAAATGGGTTATTTCATGATTTCCTCCCTCTAAGAAAAGAAAGCAGAAATGTATACACTACTCACAAAAAGTTAGGGATATTTGGCTTTTGGGTGAAATTTATGGAAAATATAAAAAGTTCACGCTACAGTGATATTATATCATGAAAGTAGGGCATTTAAGTAGAAGCATACACTGGTGATTTCCTCATCTCAAACAATTTCTTGAAACAAAAGCCAACAACAGTGGTGGATATACCACAACAAAAAATGTCAGTGTCAATAACTTGTCATGTGGCCTTGAGCATCAATTACAGCTTGACAACGACGTCTCATGCTGTTCACAAGTCGACTTATTGTCTGCTGAGGCATGGCATCCCACTCTTCTTGAAGGGTGGCCCTCAGGACATTGAGGTTCTGGGGTACAGAGCTCCGAGCCTCTACACGGCGACTCAGCTGATCCCATAGGTTTTCTATGGGATTCAGGTCTGGAGAAAGTGCAGGCCACTCCATTTGAGGTACCCCAGTCTCCAGCAGCCATTCCCTAATGATACGACCTCGATGAGCTGGAGCATCAAACACCTGATGTGAATTTTGCTGTTAAACTCCTTGTTAGAGAACAGCAACTTGTGCAAAAAGTACTGAAACATTGAACAGTTGGACATGTGCATTCAAAAGTTTACAGAAGGTCACATTAAGTTCACCTGTAAAGGTTATAATGCGTTTTAGGTTCATCCTGAAATTTCACCCGAAAGCTGAATATCCCTAACTTTTTGTGAGTAGTGTATGTTCTTAACCACTGTAAGAAAATTTTCAGCAATACACACACACACACGCACACACACACACAGACACACAGACACACACACACACACACACACACACACACACACACACACACATATTTAAAACAAACAAAAACCAAACAAACAAGTAAGCAAAAGAACTCATTTAGGGTTGATTTCCTGGTAAGGTGTGATGGCGTGTGCCTCGGCCCCTGTCTGACCTGTCTCTCTCTCGGTGTTTCTCGCTGTGTGTGTCTGAGTGTGTTCAGGTGCTGGAGTCAGGCCCCGGCGCTGCACAGCTGCTCTGCATCTAATCAGCGCTCCACACACGCCAAGCTCTCCCTGCACTCCCCGCTCGATCGTAGACTCTGCTACAGTGAGTAACCTCTGCCTAAAGCCATTCGCCTGCTTTCTGGTCTTGCTGTTTCTTGCGCTGCGTCCCCAGTGTCTAATCCTGCTCTGTTTTCCTTCGGCCCGCCAGCCTGACTGCAGCCCCCGGACCTCTCCTCGTGTCTCTCTGCGGCTCATCTCATGTGCTACACTCCTCAGCCATGAGCCTGCCTCGCTCGCAAGCCACGCTGCTCCCCGTGCTCTGCTGCCAGCCAGCCTGTCCATCTCCCACCACCTCCACCACCCTCAGTAAACAGCCTTCACCTTTAAACATTGCCTCCTTTGTTCTGTGCCTGCATTCGGGTTCACAACAAACAAACAGACAAAGTCCCACAAACCACTACACATTTTACTTTCCCACTTTTAGTGCTGAAAATCATCTCCTGGAGGTGACCCTAGGTATTCTTGTGGGTGGAATACCCTTTTTAGTCTGGTTACCTCTATAGCAGTTAAGTTGCTGCACTAATAATACAATAACTCAAATTTAGTCAGCAAAGTAGCTAGTGTTGCAGCTATGTGGAAACTTAGAAAAACAAAACTAACCAGATGTGCCATTTCTGGGGCTTCGTGTGGGTGGATCCTCCTCCAAACTGTGATCCAATAATTTCTGCTTTTCGCTCAGTGAGCTCTCTTTGATTGTAATGAGAGCTTCTTCAAACCTCTGTCATTGGAGCCACAGGTATGAGATTATGTTGGCTGAGGCAATGGTAGCTTAGTGCCACTGTTGGCATCACACGTATCAATTTACTTTTGCTGAAAAAACAAAAACAAAATGCTTTGCAAGTGCACTATGTATGCCAATGGGAAATTTTGTAACCTATGAGTTTTTTTTTTTTTTTTTTTTAATATTATTATTTCTGACTTCTCTCCATCCTAGGTGGTAAGTGGTCATTACTGTACTTGGCGATAAATCGGTGTCACCAGTCGCCTTTACTTTGCTGTGTACTAAGGAAAGCAGTTAGTGAGGTTCCCTACGAGGATCAAACAAGTTTCAATATTACCTTATTGTCTTTGTTCTTTTGTAGTGTGTGCTGTGTATGGAAAGACGGCAGAGACGGAGGCAGCAGCGAGACAAAGGTTGTTAACCAAACCCAAACCTTTGGGTATACATTTTTTGTTCTTTTCATGACATTTCCAGTTACAATGGAGCTTGACAGCATCCCCACAGACAATGATAGAACTCGTACATCGTGGCTCAGCAGCGCACATTTTAAGTGAGGATTTTGTTCCCCATATAGACCAGAATACAATTACCTCTCCTGTCCCCACTGCTCCCATATAAAGTCCTTTGTTTTTAGTTAGGCTTATGTGCATAGATTCGTATTTAGTTTAATCTGTTGTCCTCAAGAGGTAATACTTTTTTTTTTTTTTTTTTTTTTTTTTTTTAACAGCCAGTAATCTCAAAATACTAAAGTAAAAATAAAATAAAACTGTGGCACACTCACTAACAAAACAGTTACAGCAGCCATTCACACAAAAAACGGGAAGTTTGACAGTCATTACGGTAGAACAGCATCAACAGAAAAACAAGATCAACACAAGAACAAATCAATTCTGTCAACAATGGAACAAGCTCAAGAGGCGTAAACGTCGTTTCCTCTGTGATTGTAGGTAAAGGGTCTGCTGATCGGCAGTTTTAATTTCGGTTCCACATCCATCCCAGTTTTGGTCCAAATTATAGTGCTGCTGCAGGTTGTACTGCCAAAAACACTTTCTCTGGAACGCTTCATCAAAACAAACACATCATTTTCTATACAGCAGGACTACACCTCTGCATTTTGGAGGCATGTTTGCAAATTTGGGCTGCTGTCATTTTAACTTGACTTTTTATCTGAACTGCTGGTGGAGTTTTTAGTGAGCAAAAGTAATGACAACACACAACTTTTTTTTTTTTTTTTTTTTTTTGCAGTTAATTAATTTTCACGATTTCATTGTACGATTAGTATTATTAGAACACACACTGCAGAAATCTCATTTCTCATTTAATTTAAAATTGACAGCACAGACACGTACACACACACACACACACAAATGTACACAAGCACACACAGGAGTTATTCAGTGTTCCTTTAGCCACCTTCCCCGTCTCCATTGATCATATCCATACTGTGATAACAGGGAGAAGATTCAGCTGCAAACAGCATAAGTGGATCTCATGTGGTGTCTGGTGGAAAGGCTTGCAGCTGACTTCCCCTCAGAGGGCAAAAATGACAAGAAAAAAGAGAATTTCTTTGTAGGTGATCAATAGAGTATCACACAAAACTGACAAGGTTTAAATTATTGAAGAGTAGCTCAATGGAGGGGAGATGCTGAGGATTTTAAAGTACAAATCCAAAAAATAATAGGCAAGGTTTGACTCTTGACTCTTTGCTGGGGGTGGTAGAGACAGCAGTAGTAGTCGTGCTTTTTTTTTTTTTTTGTTTTGTTTTGTTTTGTTTTGTTTTGTTTTTTCTGTGTGTGTGTCTAGAAGTTGGAATGAGTGAGTCGACGCTGAAGAGAACAGGATTCCCAGCAAAAGTAATGTAATTAAAGGAAATAGTCCTGCCATTTCAATTATCTCACGCTCTGCGAGGGGAGGAAAACTGCCAGTTGTCTTCCTCCATTAATTTTATCAGACAGTTTTGTCTCTCATTAGTCTGTTCATTTGTTATTCACAGGGAATCTCACATAAAACAGCCATATAAAATATGTTTCCCATAACTTTTCTGTGCAGAGAATATTTCATACTCCTGGCACAATTTATCCTTAAGTCCTCCAAATGTCCCTGCATAATGTTAAACTGTGTTTTAAGGATTATTAATGCAGTGAAGTGCCATGCAGTAGAAACCTTTCAGTTAGACATGAATTCCAAAATTCCTATAACAATTCTATAACAAGAAACTGTATCCTTATCCTCAACTCTGAAACCTACCTTCAAAATACCAACCACCAAGGTATTTGGTCCAACCCTGTAGTATGGCCAGCAGGAGTGTTTCCTACATTAGTGGCACCTACAACTCACAGGAGCGTCTCTAATACGACCCCAAAGACTGTTTCCCCAGTGAACTAGTCAGCCAGTGTACTTAGCTGGCTAACTAAAATACTTGGTTTAGGTTAGAAAAAAGCTTATTGTCAAATTTAGGGAAAGGTTTGCTGTAATGGTTGAGGTTATATAACCAGGCTGGAGACGGCTCAGCTCAATTTTTGCATTATTCTAAAAGATAACAACGCCACCTTGGGACTCTGACCCAAAGAATACAGCTACTGAGCTAATAGAGATTCAGCCGATAACTTTAACTTATATTTAGAGGACTTTCCACCGTCACGGGTAAATCCACAAATAGATTCACAGACGTGTTTGTATCAAAGGGGAGGATTTATTTTCTAGCAAGAGACATTATAAAAAAAAAAAAAGTTCCACAAGAACAGAATACAATAAACAATTACAACCAAATCCACTTATGCCCGATGGTTATTAACAGCCAGAGCCAAATAAAACAATCCTTTACACTAAAAGTATTGTTTAACCTGAAAGGGGGTCAGTCGACACAGGAAGCGGGAGGCACGTGGGGACAATGGCAAGAATATACTCTCTACAAACCAATAATAATAATAATAAAAGGCTTAAACACCCCAAAACTTTAAGGCACACATCAAGGCATGCACGCCAAATGTGAAAGTCTGTTTAAAACCAAAAGATAGAAACAAATAAATAAACCATAATAAAATATGCCTGTAGTTTGCAATTTCTAAAAAGGCAAAGGTCTATTAAAACCAAGTGATAAGAACAAATAATAAACCACAATAAAATGTAAGGCAGTAGTTTTCTCAAGTTCTAAAAAGGAAGGTAGGCAAAGCAGCAGTGGCAGTCTCTTGGCTTGGCTGTAGCAACTCTCTTCAGATATTACAGCGGGTCATTCCACGTACAGAACGTCAGTCTCAACCAGTGAATCAGGACGCAGTGCAGCAGCGAGGCACACCAGAGAGCAGCGGAAGAGGAAGATTACACCATAGCTGCAGGTGTTTATTTCCTGGGGACTGATCTGACACCCCATTGGTGTAGCTGGCTGCACTGGGCGGGACAGCAGCCGGATTAACCCACTGGTTACAGTGAGGAAAAGGTCAGGGTCAGGGTTAAAGTTACAAAATGTGACCTTACGTTAGCTACCTAAAAACCTATATTGCTCCAGCTTGGATTTGAACTCATGTACAATGAACACATGCACGATGAACATGAACAGGTGCTGAAATGGCGTGTATCCCAAGCATTTTGTTTTTGTCTTTCAAATCACTTTGTACAGTACTTTTGTTCATCGCTTTAATTTAAAACTGTTAAAATATGTATTAGCTTCCTGGATAGGGTTGAATGGGCACTGATGACCAGCCTGGCTGAGCTGAAAATTTGGGATTTAGCTCTTGCTGTTTGCAGTGGGACAGAAATGATAAATTGCATTAAGTTACATATCTTGATAATCAACCACTGACTCTACGGTTGGTCCTTGCCATCACAAAAAAACTTCTTGACATAAAAGCCAATATAAGACAAATGACTATTGGTCGTATGTTTTAAACTGGTCCAAGTTTTCTGCAAAATCTAAAAATCTCTGTTTTCTAGACAATTAAACAAAAAGGTTTCCCTCTCCATGCGCACAGCCTATTTAACCAAATTAGAGAACAAATTACATTGGTAATGAAAAGTAATTGAGCATCCTGTGATTAAAACCAAGACAAACGGGCTTGTCAGCTTCACTATTATTCAGCATTTGGCCATATTTAGGTTTTAATTCCTCCATTTGTCAAATCTTTAAGTCTTGTGTTTTTTTTTTTTTTTTTTTACGCTCTGAATTTGTGGAGGCAATAAAACACACAGGCTTATTGGCACATTTTGTCGACAAAATGGCTGTCTGGATGGCTGACTTAAAGATGGGCTGATTGTCTGACTGACTGCATGACTAAATGATGGACCGAACAGCTGATTGGCACCCCAATGGCATGCTATTTGACTCCAGTGAGTGTTTTTCCCCCACTGTTTAGTATCTTTCTTTAGTGTTTGCCTCAGTGGTGCCTTCCTGTCTCGATCACTTGCTGGCAAAGTGCTTGGCTGACCTGATTCCTGAAGGGCTTAGCAGCTATTTATCTGTCTAAATGTCTGACTGACCGGCTGCCTGACTGATTGGCATGATAAAATCAAATTAAGTGCCTGCGTGTCAAATGTGACAGCAAGTGTTGGAAAAATACAGATTCACGTTGATGGCTTCAGTCAAATGTGCTAACGCTTTCCTCCGTGATCTGCATATCTTTGGGCAATTTAAGACTAATGGCTGGTAATGGCAGAGCTGGATTAAATTGATAGATTACACTAGGTCAGGCTTTGATATTTGGTAAACAAACAATACTTTTAACTGCCACATGAATATTATGCTCATTAGTTTAATTAGATATATGCCACAACCACAATAACAACCAGCCAGAACATCATAGCAACTGTCTAGGAACACCCAAGTAACGAACAGAACACCATAGCAACAGTCTAGCAACTCCCTAGCAACCACCCAGAAGACCATAGCCGTACACAATTTGTTAGTCATTTATTTATAGTAGAAAGTATAGCTCTCACATTCACTGGCCTGTTGTAAATCCTCCTTTTTGTCCTGTGGCGTAGATGCTGATGATGCTGTTGATGCGTTGTCTTCATCCGTTGTCCATCCTGATGCTTGTGGTGGTGTTTCTGTATTGTTGTGGAGGAATGATCCTCGGTATCTGTCAGAGTTGCCACCCACTGGAGCTCTGCTAATCCTAAACCTCTGCTGCTGTGTCATGTCATGTATATTTTTAAAATATATGCTACAAAAATTATTATTATATATAGGATGCCTGTGCTTAGATTGGGCCCAGGTCCAAGGCACCTTAAATGTAACTGATTGCCAGCTTTTGGAAGTATGGCAGTTGTGTAAAAATGATTGTGAGCATTTAATGGCCTAAAAAGCAACCATTTACCACTGTATCGCTTTCTCCATGGAGCTATTTAGTTGAGCTGAGCGGATTTTTGCCTCTTGAATAGTTGAAGGAGAAAACAAACAAAAGCAACAACTTTCTTGCCTTAAGACTGTAATGAATTCCCTATACTCTGATTAGGCAGCGCTGGTTTGACTGGCCATTGCTCTCTAAAGACAACAAGCCCTAATAGGCTTTGCTAAATGGCCAGAGCCCAGTCAGTGGGGGAGAAACAAGGAGGCTTCAGAGAACTCACAGTGGTGGAGAGTAACACAAAAAGACGAAGAGAGAGAAATATCCCATTTTTATACTGACCTACATTCCCACTTCCATCGGGGAACTGGGTTAGGTGGCATCCCGGTCCCGTGATCTGAATCCTGCAACAGTCCTGGGTAATTATTGGCGTCGGCTCTGATTGGCAGAGACGTAAACATGTCACCTGCTAATTTGTGACCAGCTTCAATGTGATGATACAGGACCTTGTCTGCATTTTAGGTAAGCAATCCTAATAATCCAAATAAATAATACAACAGTGTATCAACTATTTTGCAGATTCAAAATGAAGCAAATGGACTATAAGTGTGAAAATGAACTAAAAAACTGATACGCATGGTGTTCAGCCTGAACACCACCCAAAGCGAGCCAAGCTGTAAATTAACCAAACCAAACCCACTGGGTCCCGGCAGGTCCCAGTGGGTTTGAACGTAAATTCTCAAGCTCTGTTGTCAAAGTGAAAAAAGAGAAAAAGAGATAATAAGAAACACAGATTGGGATAATGACAGACAAAACGAGGAAGAGGGCGTGAGAGGTAGAGTCACAGAGAAAGTGTGAGGTGAATGGTGTGCCGTCCTGTACTAAGTGGATTTAAATGGCTGAGGAATTCAGTTAACAAGCCTGTGGCCTGGTGGTGAGCAAGAGGGTGGGCAGCTGTCAGGGGAGGCTGGCAGTGTGTGTGTGTGTGTGTGTGTGTGTTTGTGTGTGTGTGTGTTTATTTGTTTGTGTGTTGTGCTCCGTTGCTGACACCAGCGGTCCAAATAATGAAGAGGTCACCTGTCGATTGAGTCCCAAAACTGAAGCTTCACAGCCAGTCACCACTGGGCCACATTGTCCTAATCATTGCTGCAGGCAGCTCAGCAGATGGTAAAATGTGTGTGTGTGTGTGTGTGTGTGTGTGTGCACACATGGTGTATGTGTGTGTAAATGGAGGCAGGGCATACACCCACAAGTCTATTTTATTTACAATTTGACATTAATTGTGATGCTGATTTGGTCTGGCAGCAGCACACATGTACCCGCACACATCCTCCCAACCAGCCCCACACACACACACACACACACACACACACACATAACAGTTGCATATACATGCTATTACAAAGCTACAGTCTGCCCTGGATTGCAATTAACCTTCAGCCGCACAAACGGGATTTGGTTTTTATAGTTGGTTTTTTTTTATTTTTATTTTTTTTATATTTGCTACTGTTCTCTACCTTCAGTACATTCTGGGTTTTCATCACATTTCATCACATTCTTCTAGGGGAGTTTCAGGCTCCCTGATGAAATATATATCCCTATATGTATAATAACATAATATCTAGTGTACCCCCAAGCTCCAAAAACTTTTTCATTTCCTCTTGATAACATTATGCCAAAGGGCTACAAATCCACCCAGGAATATCAAGCTTTTTTATCTAATTTATAGCTGAAATAAACACTTTTTTCCACATGTAAGGCAGTTCGCTTTAATGGTTTTCATTATTAAGCACAATTTCCCTCTACCACATACACTTGCCCTGAGGCACTACGCTGCCCATGGACCTCTTGCACCCTGCTAATGTACAGCTTTTTTTTTTTTTTATTCCTGCGTTTTACTGTGTTTGTTAGCATATCCCTAGGCACTCTGATGACGCAAAGGTAGTGGAAAACCTTGATTAGGGAAAGGGAGCTGGTTGGATGGAGACACCGTTTCAGCAATGTCATTTGAACACAAGGGCAGATAGATTTCATATTTTTGCACTTAAATGGCTACTGTCAAAAATGCTACACCTCTATTTCGACCTAACAATCATGCATAAATATAATGATATATATATATATATATATAAAACATCCAGTCCGTAATAGTATGGTTATTCTGACCACCAAAAACTTAAGCTGATGACTATCTTTTTAAAAACTTGAGCCAATAGCATCTGTGTAACAGGCGGAGTCACTTTTTTGTGCACATGTTTTTTATATCTTGTTCCTGAGCAAAATCCAACATATTTTGAGAAAGTTTTATATGCGGCAGTGGGACGTTATTTGCAAGTGGACGTCAGATAAGCCGCTCTTCGCTTGGTGGGTTCAAATGGGATTCATTTAACAAGCCAGCGAACTGTTTGGTAGGTGAGAGGTTTAGGCGGCTGTCAGGTGAGGATTGGCTGTGTGTTTATGTGAATGGCGGATGGGAGCGTCAGCTGAATTTTTTTGTCCCCAACCTCTAAATTCTCATGACCCGTTCACACCATCCCAGTTACTGTCGTTGTTATGCGTATGATGTTTGTGCATATGTATATATTTTTTTCCTGTTTGTACGCACGTGTGTGTCTTGTGGTTGACTGATTGATTTGGACCGATTGTTTATTCATGTGAAAGCACAAGCGAGCATTCACTAAGAGTGTGTGTGTGCGTGCGTATCCGTCGAGCACGTGTGTGTGTGTCACTGTGTATATATTCACAGGAGAAGGGTAAACATACACATGCCTATTTTATTTACAATTTGACATTAATTGTGATGCTGATTCAGCCTGGCAGCAGCGGACACACGTGCGCACACACACGCGCTGCCACACACACAAACGTGCACCGAGCAGCTGCATGGACGTGCTACTTCCAATCCATTTGTGTCTGCCCACGAAAACAATTAACCTTGAGCAGAATGAATGGAATTTGGAAGCGGAGTAGTGCACGAGATGTGCGGGGTAAAGAATTCCTGCTGTTTCTCATTAGCTACACCATATACATGATGTCCAGATACGGAGCCGAGCCGCACGTTTGCTCAAACATTGGAGGCTTGCATTGTGCGACAAAATTGGCGGCGCTCCCATACGCGTCCGATGTTTATGTATGAGTTGTAAAATGATGGATAGCATCGATCAGCCTGTGTTGTAAAAGATGAACAATATATGACATCATCTGTATGTGTATTTATACATTTGACAGGTACACTGCACCTGGCGATATCTTAAAAGTGCAAAAATGAGGCCTTGTTGCAGTTCTCAAGCTAAATAATAGGTGTGATATTTTTAACCAATGTTGAAATAACAATATTCACAAATAATGTAAAACACAAGTCATTTTTATGTGTTATTAGTTGATTAGCTGAGAGACAAATCAGTCAATATTTTTAAAAAAATAGGTTGTTCTTCACAGCTTTGTGACAATGTAATTTTACTGCATTGCAAGATTTCATTACATCTTTAAATCCTTTACAAGGACATTTTATTACATTTTAAGTTACTATAAGCAGTTATGGAATTATTATCAGCTGCTACTGTGAATGGTTGTGTGTTGGATTTGAGCGTCTGTCCATTTGTGTTAAACCAGCAATGGTCTGACAACCTCTCCAGAGTGTTTCCCCACCTTCTGCCTAATGCATGCTGGGATTGGCTGTGGCCCCACATGACCCTGAAAAGGATTAAGGAGGTAAAGAAAATAAATGAGTGACTGTTGGTCTGTAATCCTTGGATTCCATATTCACACAATGAATGTCAAGCAAATTAATTCAGCAGGGACACCTTAGCATGTACAATCTGATTTTAATTACTTGTTCAGGAGCCACAACAAATTTTCAGATTTACGCATTAGTTGGAAATACAGATTGGAGGGAGTTATTGCAGTCTTGGCTCAGCCTCTCTAACAAGCTTACTCACTTTCAAAGAGCAGATGAATGTCAAGGAGCATGCAAGCATGCAGTTCACTGCCCACTCTGATTCTTTCCCTGCAAATAAACCAGAATTAGGCATAACTGAATGAGTGGGTGTAGTTAAGCATCTGGATTAGATCAACATGACTGTTAGCTGTGATAGTTGTTGATATCTCCAACCTTATTACCCATTTTACTATTCCTGTAAGCATTTCCTAATGAAAAGAACATTGCTCATGTTTCACATGCAGTGCCCCTCGCTAAGGGACAGCCAGCATCTGATTATTGTTGGCACCACATTATGGACAACAGCACCTTATGATTTTATTAAAAATATAAAACTTCAATTGACACCACACCCACTGTTGTCAACACTGTAATTTTTGTGGAAATGGATATTATTAACAGAGCCATGGTAGGTATTAAATAGGAAAAAAATATATGAAAAAATATTGACTCCTTGCATTTTTCATCAGTAACAACTGATCTTGTTTATAAGGGGCTATGCTGTTCCATATAAAGGTTGTCTGTAACCTTAGATTACTTTCATGCTTTTGAGCTGGTCAGTTTTTTTTAGCTCCATGTCTAAAACGCCTGTGGTCACAACAGTTATGGGCCAGCTGCGGCCACCATTTTTCAAAGCAGCTGCACTCCAAGACGGCTTTTTCACTGTAACATTTCTCCTCAAACCACTTCGCTTGAGGACAGGTTTTACTAGGTGGTGGAAGATTCATTTTAATTTACTTGATTTCCACAAAAAGGTACACAGAGAGAACTTTCACTTGAGTGATAATGATTTAAATCCTGTGCAAATCAACATTAATGACCTACTGATTTGCAGTGAAACCACACCCTCTGTAAAATCCAGAGTCTGGATTGAATGTAATTAATAAATTACAAATATTTGCAAGGCAGACATATACCAGTATCTGACAGAAATTATTTCATTTTCAAATCATTTATTGGAGTAGTATGCCATAAATGATTGCATTGAAATGACTGATGTGTGATGTACTAGATCAGACAACATTGTCCTGTAGCACTAATCCCATCCAGACAGTCAGACAGGTCTTATGTTTCCAGAGAGTCTGAGCTGGAGATACAAGGGAGCCACAGTCATAGCGCACCAATCCCATGTTTCTAATGGAGCTAATTTCCAAGCCACTTTTCATGTGGTAATACCCAACTAACCTTCCTAACCTGTCTGAATTCTACTGCAATTGACAAAGGATATGTCTCCCACTTCTCCCACTTCTGAGGCACTGGCAATTTATTTCACAGAAGAAAGCATTTTTGTTTCCCCTGGTGGCATCCCACCTGCGCCACACTAACCTCGCCAGCCTTCAGTATATAGCATATTATGTTGGAAAACATTACATTTCCTGCAACACCAGCTTGTAAAGTGATAGGACTATCCAATTTACACAGGATAAAGTTCCTGTGGAGGTAAACACACACACACACACACACACACACACACACACACACAACAAGACCTTCCCTGATAATACCGCCGCTGTTTGAAGAAGGGGGAGTCCGGGGACGTTTTCAGGCACAGCTCCAAGTTTCTGCATAGAGCTGTTCCTGTTGAGGTTTTCCACATGTAAACTTTTGAAGCTTTAAGTCCACAAAAAGAATACCCATTCAGCACCACTGTATTAGCAGCAGTCTGGAAACCTCGCCAAATCAGAAACTACACTATCTGGATGGATAGACTGCACTACAGGTAAGTGGGAAAAACCATAACAACACACTGAGACTGGCCAACAACATCATCTCTGACCCAAACCTTGTTCGGAATAGTGAATATGTCCAGTACAACAGCAGACTGGCTGTACTGGAAGCTCCCCAGTGTGAATCTATGCAACTGTACAAGTATGAAGCAAAGCATTGCTGAAAACGTACAGATTTTGTACCCTCCTATGAAGGGTTTGACTGGAAAGATGGGGAAGGCAGTACGAAAAATGACCAGGCCAGTGATATCAAGTGTGACTGTGAGAGTAGTCTGTATTGTCTTGTGTCTCCTCTTTTCTTCTCTTCTCTTCTCTTCTCTTCTCTTCTCTTCTCTTGTGCCTAGATGAGCCAGTGATTGATTTATATGACTGACATCATGTGAGGTGAGCGGATGTGATGTCTTGTTCTGCAGGCAAAATGTGTGTTGCACAACCAGCCGTCAAGGTTCTTGATAATTGACCCTTTCATTCATCTGACATCCAACAATATCCACGCACCACTCACACCCTGTTATTTTCTAATGAAACACTCTAAGGCCTTGGCCACATTGAACACATAACCTTCAATCCCCTCCATTCTGTTCCCTGGCTGCACCTGCAGGACACGTACGGCCTAGGGTTGTGTAATAAGGAGGTAAAATAAGATGGTGAGTGCTCGTTTTGGGATTGTGTGGGATTGTGCCTTCAGTTTCGGGACCCAGCACAGTACTGTGAAAAGGCTATGTAAGGGATAAAGGTACTAAGCGACCACCAGCTGGTACTGGCGAAACAAATGCCGACAGGGCGATCAAAACAAATGTTGACAAGGTGATCAGAGCTAAAGTCATGTCCTGCATATTGGTAACTCAACTAAAAAAATAATATATAGACACTTTATGACTCATTTCTGTGTAAAAGGGCTGCGCACATCATGTATAAACACACACACACACACACACACACACACAAAACCAGAAGACTGGTCTAATTTTGCATTTGAAGAGTGGAAGCCAAGGTAGCCAAGGTGTAAGGTTGAAGCAGACAATCTGGCTTCTACACTGCTGAAGTCACACTGAGTCCTAGGAGATGACTTGATACAGTTTTCACAGCATTTAAATGGGATCATGCAAGGTGCAGTGTTCATAAATTGAAGTCAGCATGAAGATGTGAGCTCTTGAGTGGAGAGAAGAAAATTAACTTTTGCTCTTGTCCTGTTTTGCCATAATTTGATTGAGCTGAACACCATTCCTTGTCTCCATACCTTGCATACTGAGAATATTTATTGCCTGGTTACCAGGTACTATACTTTAACTCTGCATGCAGTGGGGGTCTGGCTTCAGCAAAGCCATAATGTGCTCTGACAGAGTGTTAATGAAGTTACATTTTAAGGGAAAGTGAAGTCATGGAGTGCAATAAAAAGGGCACTTGAATCAAGTGTATGTGTGTGTGTGTGTGTCCCAATCAAAAGAAAGTGTACTAAGGAAGAAAGAAGAAAGTGTACTTTGACATACTAAGTGTATGTCAAATATTATCTGCTCAGGGGCAAAAAAACAGACAAATGGGAGATGGAGCCACCAGGCAAATGCAAGTAACAGAATAAATTATCTGGGTAATCAACAGACTTAGTGTTCCAAAAAATTGCAAAAGCACAAAAAAAATAACGATTCTCAATCGTTTTCCCCCATGCTTTTGCTATTTTTGAGACAAATGTCTGATCGCCCAAATAAATTATTCTTTTGCTTCCATTTACGATTCCATTTACTGGTGGCTCCATCTCTTGTTTCCCATATATCATAACACCATAAATTTAGACTTGTGCAAATGTTGGCAGTGTAGATTCAGCTGGAACATTCTCAAGACTACTTTTAATATGCACAAGAAAAAGCCATTTCTTCTCTTTCTTCTCTCTTCTCTTTGCTACATCATTGAGTCATCTCTTTATTACTATGTTTGGAAGCAGCTTTGATGGTTTGAAATTGGCCTAGTGTGTTGTAGCTCAACTAACTCAACTATTACATGATCAAGATATGTTAGAAATGACTGACCCTACATTTTAACATCTCTGGTACGTCTGAATAAACAAATTCCTTATTACACTCACATGTATATAGGGATGATACACTTTTGTCCTCCTTTCTCTATATCCCCGCCCTTGTTATCTCTCTTTGTCTCAACACAGTCTAACATAACTTTGTAAAATGTGCACAAACTTTTAAATACATTTATATTTTATAGATGCTAAGTTGTCAACATTATATTCCTCTATTGTTATGATAATGACACAAACTGCACATGCCATTTCACCCCTTTGTCACATGAAAACCAACTAACAACTGTGGCTGAGATTAAAGTTAGATTTAGGCCACCAAAACTTTGTTTAAAGCTGCCATAACTGACATTATAATAATGAGTACTGTTTAAACTCAACCGGCCAAAAAAAGTGTAACTCATTGATAATTTATCAGCTGATAGTTAGAATTAGAATAAAGCCTCAACCATGCTTATTCCACATTTTTCTGTAGGCTGAATCTAAACGATTCTCACTTCACAACCATCAGGAATTTTGATTATTGCAGTTTCAAAATTAAGCAACAAAAACAAGTTGGTTATGGTAAGGATAAAGTTTTGTTCATGGATGAGTGAAAGCAACTTTGACTCAAAATGAAAACTTTACCGACGGTGGAAAACTTTTGCATGAGTTGGGAATTGAACCCAGACTGTTACAGCTAAGGGCAAACAGATACACCCGTCCCAGTGGCATGGCGTAACCTTTCCACCAGCCGGGGCTACAGCTCTTGGTAGCTCTGTGTATTTTGGATGTCCGTGTGCACTGTACAGTGTAGTGGAGATCCAGCTACTACTGGCTAGCAGCTAGGCCAGTGGTTTCTAAAACTTTTAAGAATAATCTTTTGGTAGTGATGTAGCAACTGCTTTCACTTCACAATTATCACCACAGTATCACAACTTCAAAACAATGGACTCATCAACATCCAAAACAATAAATACAGGAAAAGACATAACACATTGGTATGACTGTATTTCCTATACTGCGTGTGGCAGAAAATCGCCCAATCTGGCAACATTGCTTGGGTGGAATATTTTCTGCCCCAGATCCAGTTATTTTCTGCATGCAGTGTCAACCAGCAGTGTCAATCAATCAGGAGCCACCAGGGAGAGCCGACCATATTACTCACATACTGCCATCGGGGGAGGAAAAGTTTGCCCTTCGGCACACAGGCAAAGATTGTTGGCAGCACTTTTTCATTAATTATCGCATGTTTCTGTAATAATAATTCATGAAAGAGTAACAACTGAAATTTATACACAACAACACAACAACAACAAAAATGATTTTTTATTAAAATATGTATCTCACAACTGGAATTGCACGAGGGGCAGCACCCTAATGCCCATAATGGACCACGTCCCCATCCAGCCTAGTGTCCACTTTAATGTCAAACTGCTGCCACTTTCGACTCTTCTCCCCTCCATTTAATCCCTTTGTGGCGGCGACCTGTATCTCCTCACTTTTTGGCACAGAGCACGTTATTTGCATTTTAAGACATTCTGCTCATTTTTACACAATTTCGTCAGACTTTCATCAGACTGCTTTATCTACATGTCTCTTATAAATGAACCTGAGTATCATACTCCTCTTTATCCCGCCTTTGTCTTCACTTCACTCCATAATTCCCTCATATCACCGCCTGAGAAGTGAGCTCTGCACGCTCTGTGCCTCATCCTTCTCTTCCCACCACTCTCCAGTACATCAGACGTGAGTCGTGCTCCCTGCGCCGTGCCTGTGGGGAGTCTCGTCAGTCACCCGGACCTAGGACACCTCCTGACAAGGTCACAGAGGTCTGCCACTCTGAGATTAAAACAACTCCATCCATCCAGAGAGTTCCCCCTCCAGGCAGCCATTATCATAGCAGATCGCTGTGCCAAAAAGCCCAAATGGATATGTAGTGCACAGGCTGTGACCTTCCAGCAGACTGCTGTCATTTTCAGGCCGCTCTGTCTTGTGTAAGAGGCTTTGTTGGTTAGTAGTGTTCCCCTCTTTTATTTTCACTGGAGTGATAATGTTTTTGAGTTGGAGGAAAGTGCAATGTACGTTCCATTCATGATTTTATGGATGCTTGCAATTTTAGATGTGTGTGTGTGTGTGTGTGTGTGTGTGTGTGTATTTGGTTGGTGGTAATGGTGGGGGTCACCTGAAAATTGTATTTGGACATTCTCACATTGTAGGTCTTGCTGTCCATTTGTGAGTGTCTTATTGTGTTTTTTGACTGGGTGTGTATGCATGTGCGTGTGTGTGTATGCATGTGCGTGTGTGTGTGTGTGTGTGTGTGTGTGTGTGTGTGTGTGTGTGTGTGTGTGTGCGTGTGCGTGTGCCCACACACATTCACTATTGGCCATAGTCAGGCCAACAGCAGGGATGTGCAGGCCAGTCTCTCTCAGGGCCCAGAGGTTCTTCACAAACACAGCTGTCAAGACTGGCACATGCTCCTGTTAGAGCTTACTGTGCACATGTTTGCTTGTGTGACTGTGTTTCGTTCAGAGACTCTCGTGCTGTGGGAGCGAGGGGGGCAGTCTGGCAAGGGGACCTCTGAGCACTCAAGCTTTTATCCGTCCATCCATTATTTCTATTTTGAGGTTAAAAATGAAGTCTGTGAACCATCAAATATATTCTCTCAGTAGACAAGACGGTGGAAAAATATCTGCCCAAACACCACCATTTCAAACTCTGTGTAGATTCAAGACTAAATCAAAAGCTGAAATAAGCATATGCATTTCTTGCATCACAATTGTTAAATCATTCATATCCACCGTTCTGTTTTATACAACTCAGTCATTGAGGAATTATTCGCATGCCCCTAATGCCCACTCCCACAATCAGGCATACATGGAGGTTGACACAGTGTTATTTCCATATAAACAGCTGTTGCAACTCGTTCATTTCTCTGAAACAATGGTTGGAGAGGTTGAGAAGAAGACAACCATTTTGTTTTGAGGTCTTAACATCAGCATTACCAACAAAATAAACTATGTAGGGTGGCAACGAGTGACTGAAGCCATAAAGTCAGTTTGTTGTGAGCAGTGTTGGGAGTGTGTATTTACAATACATTTGTCAGTAATGTGTCATGATTCCTAAATTCAGTAATCACATTACAGTCACTAATCAAACAATTATGTAGTTACTTGCATTACATAAGCTCCTCAATTGTCTGCATAATGGGCGGATAGAAAAAAAAAATCATCAAGTGTGCCTTTCATGCACCTTTGTGCAACAATCTCCTGACCTCCTGAACCTCCTGAAATGGTCGAGTGGTCTACAGCTTTTGAATGGTGAAAGAGATATGCACATTACTTCCAATTTACTGTGCAAAAGGACACGAACATAACGGTAAAGTGCAAACAGTCCTCAGGCCAGAAACAAGCTCCGCTGCTGTGAACACAACATCAAATCTCTGCGAGCATCTGCAAAGGCAGCTTGCTAACACAAGGCTTAGTGAAAGACCCAGGGACCCAGAGTGATGCCTAGGCTGAGTGTGTCCCAACCCTGACCAAGCAGCCACAGCTTGATTTTCAACAGGTAGCAAAAGCAGAGATGAACAGGTTTGTAGCATCCAACATAGTAGAGGACATGTTGACTATTTCCACAGTAGGATCACCAACTGTGACATTGTTAGCGGGCAATTACACAACAGTGCATCTCAGGCGATGTTGCAAAGTAATGCAAAGACAATGTGGTGTGAACAAATGATGTGACTACAAGAGTGAGGGAGAGAGGCACATCAGTGCGTACAATGCAAGTGTGTGAGCTACAGATCGCAGAGATGGGACAAAAACACATGAGTGGCAGGTTCTCTCTGTGGCTGTCGTTCTAATAGCGGGCCCAGCGCAGCACACAGCTCCAACAGATGAGCTCTCGGAAACCCGAGGCGGCACATAACCCACTCATCATCTTGGGCCAGAAAACCTGCTATTAGGCCATAAAGTAATCCAACAGATGTCCCACAAAATCTGACCTGGTGGCACACAATGAGATGAAGTAAAATGCAGGGCAGAGGAGCTGCCTTTTTCCCCCATAGTCTCATTTGTTTACTGGATTTATATGAATCTTTCAAAATGAATACAGACCCATGGCATCTTTTAAAGTGACACTTCTTTTTCCCCCAGATAAGTTTTTTTTTTTTTTTTTTTGTAGTACATGACCATGTTATGTATATATATTTAACATTTACTGTATCATCACATGTGACAGTGGTGGCTGGGACTCCAAAAACTGAGGAGGAAGCATGTATTCATAGTGCATGTTGGATGTACATGTCCATATATGATATTTAGGTTATAAATACTGTCCAAGAGAACAGGATAGTGTTTGTACCAGAGGAGTGAGCTGAACCAACTTCATACCAGCCCAATCCCATTACCTTATTTTAACCTGTGCCACACTGTGTATTAGAATTTTGAGTATTTCTATTGACTGCAGCAGTGGTTTTCAAAATGGCATCTGTGGACCCATGGGTGTCCCTGATGGGCTTCCAGTGGGTCTTCAGCAAAATGAAGAATAGTTTAATTTCACTGTAATTAAATCTACTAGAAACCGTCACAATTTAAAATAAACGTATGAGTGATCAATATGTTTTAATCTGACCACTTTTATGACCATCTTTTCATATCCCAGTAGGGCAAAATCCTCCCCTTTGATGATCCACGGCCTCATCAAAGAAGAACTGAGGGGTCCAGAGCAGCCTGACTACAGAGTTAAAGTGAAAGTGACATCAGTAAGAATACACAGGCAGTATTAGCGGTCGGCTGTTCAAGAACTTCACTCAGAACTGTACATGAAGGTGTATACATGGGACTTTGCCGGAAGCAACTGCCCTCAGCATATCTCAAACCGCCAACCCTCACCAGCTCCGTGTGACCACAAAAGCTGCAAGCCCACTTCATCCGTCTTATCTGATCCACCACTTGAAAAGGATCCATTTGCTAGACAGGAGTGATTTCTTCCACTGAGAGGCACAACACATCGTATCCACCACGTTGCATCACGGGCGGAAACGTTGCGCTGAAGAGAAACATTATTATGATGTCCACTTCAGCTGCTATCTTGTCCTCCATTTTCAACAACTTTACAGCTTTCCTTTTCCTGCCGTTCCTTCTCCTTTTCTTCCTCACCGCGGCGTGTTCCATATTTAGACAGCAGTTAGGTCTGAACTGATGACAGAGGGAGTAAGTGTGTGTTTGTCGACCCTAGAGCGGCTCGGGGGATACTGGGGGTGGGGACATGGGTGACAGTAGACTGTGGGATCTATTGTGTGTATGTGTGTGTGTGTGTGTGTGTATTTGTGAATGTGCATTGGGAAGACCACTGCCTAGGCTGAGGCGGCATGTGCCCAAGGGGTGAGGACAATGGAGACACATACACACACACAGACACACAGACACACACACACACACACACACACACACACAATGCTTCTAATTGGCAGAAGACAGCTGCTGCCAACCAGAAAAACCCATGTGAAAAAACTCGGTGTGCTTTCGCCTGCGGGCAGCCACGCCACACTTCACAATTTACCCTCATCATGTTGTGGGGTGAACTTCTTTCCCATCTTTCGTGTTTTATTTACAAGTCATACACTGGCACAAGGGCTAATTCTGTCACAGTCACAACCTCCCAGTCGTAGTTATGAATTATTATCATTGCTGTTACTAAAAGAGTCATTAGACTGTTACCAAGTTGACACACTAGCTACTTGGTCCCCTGAGCAGAGACAGCAAGAGAGTTTATATTTCACGGTTATGGGTTATATATATTGTTATGGGCTATAATTTAGTAAGTTGCCAAGTTAGTTTCTCAGGCATACACACCATAACAATGGATAGCATACATTACTGTTGAAGGTGACTTCCTTTATCCTCCAAAGGAACCTTCAAAGCCAGTTAATCTCATTTTAATCCCATTCTTGTCCTCTTCCAACAACCAAGTATGCAAGTATGCACCTCAGAGATAGACAGGCAATGTGTATGTGTGTGTGGGGCGTGCGTGTGTGTATGCATGTGTGGGGGTGTGCACTTGTGTATGCGCCTCTATGAAAATTTGTGAAGGTCTTTTGGTATAAGAAGCAATACACTCACCACTCATGCGTCACAAGAAATGTGTTAATTTTGTGCAAAACGATCCCCGAGCAGGGAGAAACTGAGAGTGAAAGGAATGACAGAAGTTCGTAACTCCTTTCAGTGATTCCTTTCGCTGATATGTAATGAACACTCATAGAAGCAATGCACATAAGCTGTCGCAGAGTCGCCCCCCCCCCCTCCTCGCCCCCCACAATTCCCACTCTGCCCAGTAGATGGAAGCAGAGCCATGCAGACAGACAGACAGACACATCCTTAGGTGTCAGTTTCTCCAAATGGTGAGTGGCAGGCAAGAGCTATTCTGCCCCCTTTTTCTCCAAGCAGGCAGACAGGGCCTTTCAACTCTCTTCAATCAAGTTTCCATAAAGCCAGAATGAGATCTACTGCTCCTTACAGGGAGCGCCTTGTGAGTACTTCATTCCAAAGTGACACATACGGCGGTTTCAGATCCAAACAACCTGGACCCCGGCAGGGAGAGCAAAAAAGAAGAGGAGAAAAAATAGCTATGGAGAGGGTAGAGCCAGAGAGCGGGGTGCCCGTAAAGTGAGGCGATAGGTTTGATCGTGCGGCACAGTTTACAAGCATTTCGAGAGACCTTGAGGTCTGGAAAAGAGAAATGAGATAAAAGCAGATGGTTGACTCTGGGATTGTGTAGATCTCCTTCTCCCTCTGTCTTTTTAAAAGTAAAGATTTTGCACCTTGATCCAACTTTGAACCTGCTGATATAAAGCCCCGAGTGCATCTACTGCTGCCTCTTGTTCTCTCTCCTGCTCCGTCTCACTCTCTAATTAATGCTCAGCTATGAGAACACAGGATTAGATCAGGCCAAAGGAATCAATGGCTGACAGAACAGAAAGAAGGGGAGAGCAATAAGCAAGCAGTCACATTTTAATCAGGGTGCGTGAGGATCTGAAGGAAGAGCAAAGGTACTCTTAGAGGTTGCGCGAGTGTGTGTCGCATACACTATGTGTGTATGTGCGAGGATGCATGTGTGAGTGTAATCCAGTGTCAAGGTTAGCGTATAATGGAAGACTGTGTGATGTCTGTGGGAGCGAGTGGACCCTGAAGTTCCCACAGAAGGAGTGCCACATCCTTAGAAGACTTGGAGGACTGCATGGCTATGCAAGTCCGCACCCTTAGAAGCTGCAGTCGTGGGAATGGGAGCTACCCTGGAGCCTTTTCCCAAACCGGCCTCAACCGAAAAACATTGCACTCAACTCCTACTTATATAATTTCACCAGGGTGCTGAATCCTCCAAATAGGAATCCGTGAATAGAGAATCCAGGACAGCACTTTCATTGAAGTTTCTTTTGAAAAAAATCCTGCTCTATTAAAACTTTAATGGGAAAAACACTGAAGCAGCTTGACAGTAATATTATTGCTCATCTCAGGGGCATAAGCTTGTGTTCGTGTGATCTCACCCATTCTGGGGTGCAGCATACAGCTAAACTGAATCAAGCTGAATTAGCGAAACTATATTAAAGTTGTCTGGTTATGTCTGCACAATAGCTGTAATAGACTGAACAGTGTTAGAAGGGCAGAGTAGCACCTCGATTACTTTTTACTATTGGCAATTATTGTGAGACACTCTTTAGATCTTTAATTTTATGGTGAGTGTGGCATTTAATGGTTATGCATATACTTCCTTAATGGATGCTTTCTACACTGAATGCTGGTACAGCTTAAAAGTTTTTACTTGGAAAATAATGCCAAAGGACATCCAACATGGGGGCAGCATCAAAGATTTCACAGCACATCCTATATTACATTGCCCAGCAGGGTTCAATGATCCATGAGATCGTTTTTTCTGTCACGAACCAACTGCTGCAGCTGCTGTCTGAACTTCAGCCAAGACACATGCTCTAAAACAAGTGGTAAAACGAAACTTTCGGAATGTCCTAATTAGTTTTTGAGTAGTGCTCTCTCCTGTTCAGCTCCACACTATGTGGCTGAATATCCACCTCTTTTTCTCTTTGCAGTGTAGTCACTTGCTGCCAAGTCTATTCCTATGGGGAGGGCCCTGAGAGCAGCCACTGCTTTTACAGTTAGCTTGCTAAGCTGTGTCCTTCCATTTACAATGTGGTTTAATGCAAACCAGAACACGTAGAGAGGTCCCTGAGTGTACATTCCCCTAAGGCAGAACAGTCTGCTGGAAAGACAATGGTGCTTTTATACATCAAAGATTTACATTGATTTTGTACGGGTTCGGAAAGCAAATGAAATTGTATTTAAGCAGCAGGTTATGCTCGAGTTGCTCAGACAGACAGGAAATCAAGGACCAGTTCTTCAAAGTGCAGTGAAAGCCATCACTGATGCCTCTCCATCGCGCAGCTATGCATTGGAGCATCACAAGCCTCTGGAACCTTTTTTTAAATTTCAAAAATTAAGCAGAGCTGAATGGGCAGATTAGAACACAAACCTCACATCTCTCAAATGAGCAGTTGCCAGATCATCCTTTATGCCTTCTGATGTTAAAAAGGCAACAAAATTAGAAATTTGAAAACAATTTCCCCAGGGGCGGAGAGTAACATTCTGCAGTGCTTGGTTGTGCGCAGTGCATTTACAGAAAAGAGGGACCCCTGGCTAATGTATTTGTGCTGAGTGTAAAGTGGGATATATGACTCATACTTAATATTACAGCAACACAACATGCACAGCCAGAGTTGACTCATTTTCGCAGGCATACTGGTACAGTAAAGTATGATGCAACTGCAAGCTTGCATTTACAGACTTTTCTAGCAGCACAACTGTAGGTAATTTATCCGCTGAGCCAGTGTGTGCTCTTGTTTGTGCTTGTGTGTGAGCCATAGTTTTGCGCAAACACTGGCGTAGTTGGCTGATCCAGAGTGTGGCTGTATTTGTACATCCATATCTGCACACTGGTATGCACTGCATGTGTATGTGTGTTTGTGCCATTTCCAGAGATTTCAATGTGCTACAGTGGCACCTGCTGCTCAGGAGGAGGGGTGGAGAGAGATGGACCAGGTGAGAAGAGAGAAGGAGAGAGGAAGAAATGAGTTCGCACAGGCTCAGGAGAAAGTAGGAAGAGAGAAAATGAATGATTTAGAGGGTAAAAGATGGCGAAGATGAAAACTGGAAAGAAAAAAAAAGAGGATAGGAGGGAATAAAGGTGATAATTTCTCAGTTCACAAGGATATTGCTCTTGATTATGCAGTCAACTAACTCTTCCATTCTAACTGCCTCACTAAACCACTGGTATCCAATCATATGACAAAATGAGTATGAAAAACTGTATATGCTCGTCTCTTACATGGGTAGACATCATCGCTGTAAATTGAACTGGTCTTGGAATAGAAGGATCTTAGTCTGCTGGAAAAAGTAAGACTGCGAATGGAGCACAGAGAGGGAGGGAATGGAAACAAAGAGGGAGAAATGTATGTAGGAAAAATAGATGAAAAGGAAATGGAGAGAGAAAATGCATGAGGACATGAAAAGAAATTGGGAGAGAGGATGAAATGGAATGCAATATCCAGGTTACGCTTGCATGCAAATGTTGTGGTTTGAGCAAGGCGGCATATGCTGAGGGACAGGAGCAGATGCACAGATAGCAGACACCACTCACATCGCCACAGATAAACATAGAGAGGTGAGGCTAAGCAAATAAATAAATAAATAAATAAATGAAATAACACAAACTAGCAACATACATAACACTTCTGCCATCCAAGCAATGCATTTTTAAACAAATGGTAAACAAAATGCAAACATTTCTTTGTATTTTTGGTATCCGGCTATGATAGTAGATATGACAGTCACCATGATTATTCTTGTTATTGTTGTTGTTGTTGTTGTTGCTACAAGACTGGTAGAAATTACAGCTTTGGCATTTGCACACACACACACACACACACACACACACACACACACACACACAGATTGATTAATTTATCCCACGGGGTAGTAAAAACCATATTTATCTCCCCCTTAAACATTTATGTCTGTGTCTGATGTCAACAGACTTTAGCTGATGTCAGTCGAATGGTAAGCGTCCTGGTCAGCAGTCGTGACTGTATCTGTCACAAATATCAGTTACGTAAGTGTGTACTGAATATGCTTTGGAAGCTTTGAAGTCAAGACTAACTTATCCCAGTTCACTCACAGGTATTTCCATTTTGTGAATGCTTGTCTTGCATGCACTTTTGTTACAGTGAATCCATTAGCATTTGCACAAATGAAAGGAACTATCCCCCCCCCCCCCAGGTGCATTCAAACTGTCCTCCATGGCTTTCTTCAACTTTATTGTGAGTGGCTGCGGCTGACAGCTTGGAGGGTAGAATCTGGAGCATATTTTGGTTTTAATGCGAGCATTTTAAGTGACTTTAAGAGAGTAAAACAGAAACTTTATTGGACGCACTTGTTGGCTAATTAGTGACAAGATGGGATTAATTATGCATAAGAACTTTCAAGTTTCTCTGAGCAGCATTTCACATTTTTTGAAGATGAAGGGAAGGAACATTCGCAAGTTAGCCTAAACTTTTGAGCTACCATCGCACATTCTACATTCAACACTTATACAGCCGATATTTGCGAAAGACAGATACAATCATGACTGTTGATTGAAAGTCAAAATATGACCGGTGTGGTCCTTTAAGAACAGTAAAACTAATAGGCATAAAACGAGAATGATCTCATTACATTTCTCCTCTGGAAGTACACAGATGGCTGATGTGTAGCTGCTGGATCATCCAGGCCTGGTTTGACAGAGGTTCAGCTTTGCAGTATGATCAGAATTCCTCATATTCTAGACACCAACCCAGCCAAAAACAAGGATATGAGCAATTTAAGGGAATTAAAGAAATTGGGAAGAAGAGTGAGAGAAATTAATTTGAATCCATGATTTAAATAAATACAGCCACAGGAGATGTAGAACCGACATTTTCAGGCCAAATGTGGATGAATAGCAATGAGGAGTTTTTTTTTTTTTTTTTTTTTCATTTTCGGCTCTTCAAAAATCACATTGGAATTATAAGTGCGACTAGGATTTAAGATATGAAGTTAGCACAAAAAAACAGGGGGGTTGTTTGAATCTAGAAATTAGTGTAGGAAGAAAAATGGTTGGAGTCAAGAGCAGCAGATAGAAGAAAAAGACTGGAGACGAGAGGAGAGGAAATGAAAAAGGGAAAGAGGAGATGTATGGCAGGATATAAAAGAGTAGTAGGACGACGGGGCACAGAGGAAAGGAGAGAGAGTGAGAGGAACATAATGAAGAGAGATGAAGAGTGAGAAAACTTGACTGAGGGACTGAGATTGAGAGGATAAGAGAATATAGAAGAGAGAAAAGTCTCCCTTACTCCTGTGCCAGAAAATGAGAGAAAGATAGAGCACAGCCCAAAGTTAGGGAAGTGGGCATGTAATTGGAAAGTCACTGGTTTGAATCCATGGGACAACTGGGAAAACCTGAACCAGGACAACGGATGATTTATGCTCTCCCCTCCCTCAGCACCAACTATTGAGGTGCGCTTGGGCAAGGCACTTGACCCAAATAGAGAGCAGGTAAGTCATAGCCGGCTCCAGAAACACACTCTCCCAGTCATTCTCTCACAGGAATTTACGATCAGTCAGTCCATATAAGAGTTTCAGGGCTTGAACCGATCCAGCCAGCTAAGAGATGAATCATGACTCGTGACCTTATAACAATTGATTGATAACAGAAAAAAGGTATTCAAAACAAGACAAAAACAAGACTGTGAAACTGCTGGGGTTGAACTACACATCCCATAAAGCATCGCAATGTTTGCAGCCTTGCAGTTTATAGTGATTTTTGATTTATTGTAAATAGATGCACTGTTATATATTATAGACTACTGTTCTGGTTGTCATTCCAGTCTGACAGTTTTATACCTCCTAACTTTTGATTATTTTTATGTGCGCCAGCAAGTTGGCAAATCAGGCTAGCAACACTCTCCTCGGCATTCGCCTTTCCCGTAGGTAATTGTCAGTCATCTTTGCATGCTTAATATGGGATTAACTCACTATGGAATCTGACTCTGTTGTAGCTGACAGTAGAAGTCTGTGGGTGCACTGGACACTTTCTAGGTGTGAATATTTGAATGTGAAGCAGGGGATTGGTGGCAAAATAGCATCATTCTCAGCAAAATTTCTATGGAGGTATAAAAATGAAAATAAGTAAAGACTTTAATTTGAGAATGACAGACGCCCTCTCCATAAAAGCCGTTTGTATTTCATTTTGCTTTGCAGTGGGGCCAGTGGGAAATTTTCGAATGCCTTTGCATATTTTCCACCTGACATATATTAATTTGGGGTGTCCTGTGGTACAAAAGTAAGTGAAGACTTTAATTTTGGAATGACATATTCTCCATAAAGATTGTGTCTATATTCAATTCTGTATTGTATCAGAGCCAAGTAGGTCTCTGGCTCCTCTCTATTCTGCTCCCAGCACTCCTCCCTGTTATCTCTTTCACAGGGCTCCTTTTCCTTTCTTTCCTCTCTCCACTGCCTTTCCCTGCCTCCCAATATCATGAGCTCACCTCCCTCACTTTGCCCTTCTCTCTGAGTTTTAGTCTTTTTTAAGTCTCTGCTCTCCCCATCTCGTTCGCCTTCTTACTGCACTCTTGCTTTAATTGTAGACTCATCAGATGCATTGTCGAAGCAGGAAAGGACAGGCGGAAGATACACAGACTTCACTGACTTTGGGAAAGTGTCACTGGCAGATCTCAATCTCTTACTCAGGCTAGATCAATAAGCTCTGCATCCAGAAACCAAGTTGAGCCAGCCCGGGAAACAGAACCAACTCAGTCTAGCCAACACACTCAGGCCCTTTTGTACACTCTTTAAGAAAACTGCAGTGGTCAGTATTAATCCCAATTCCAATGGGATAAAACAAATCCATGAATGCAAAGACAAATGCACCAGATGCAGCATGAATACCAAAATGACATAAAACCTGACATTGAATTGTGATGGCATTTGAATGCTGGAATATAAGACACCAGAATCCAACCAGTCATGGAGAGCCAGTAAACCAAATGTTGGCCAGAGGACTGCAAAAAGCCTAGCTGTCCAAGGCACAAACAACACTGGTCTTAACACGGATGTAAATACCGACCAAAACCCCACATGTAGTTCTCTATGAGTAGCCTACGGGTCCAAACCTCCTTGGTTTAACCCTCATAATTCTCATTTTTATGAGGAACTCAATGGAGAACTGGAATGGAAAATTCTGGTACCTGCTAATGACGAGCAAGGTGGTGTGTGAGTGTGGATGTAAGTCCTGGGCATACACATAATTAGCCCTACAATTCTACATAAAAAGATAGATAGATAGATAGATAGATAGATAGATAGATAGATAGATGTACTTTATTGATCCCAAACTGGGAAATTCTAATGTTACAGCAGCAATGGAAACATAAAATAAAATTAAATAGAATAAATGCAAAAATATATACAATAAAGACTATATACAGTAAAAAGTATAAACATCTAACAATATGGAATATACAGATGGTAAATATTAAATGGTAAATATGAAATATACAGATGGTATGAAATATACAGATGGTTGCAATATTAAAAACTAAAGATTTCTACAGCAAGAATTACATCAAAACCCTGTATGGGCCTTTGACGTAGAGCTCTATGTAATCCAAAGAAAGTTGTTGCTGACTTTATGGTATGAATTGATAACTGTTACCCTTGAAGATTCGTCTCCTGCAGCTGCTAATAGGTACAATTGTTAGAAATTCAAAACCCCAGTGTAATCCAGTTGAGAAAAGAAAATTAACCATGAAGAGAGATTTCTAAAAAATACATTTGTCCACAGTGTGGCTGCATGTGGGTGTAGGAAAACAAAACGGTGCATATGAGGTAAACTGATCCTGGCATGCCGTGCCTCTGAGCAAAACCCACTGAAATCCATAAACTGGGGTGCAATTCAAAGTGTCCATTAATTTTACGGTCTATGAAACCAAACCAATAAAACTCTCATTCAGAGTATTTGAAATGAGTCACCTTACCCTTCTACTGAATCAGCATTCCCTTCATCATCCAAAGTCACACCTCTTTTCACATCTCTTGCCAACCTGCAATCAATCATCTGGTCAAAGGAAGTACATAAGAAGAATTGACAGGAATCGTGAGCCTTGGGGACATTTGTACTTCTGTTTGTAGTGGTAAGTGCATAGCTTGTGTCTAATTCCATCTTGTGCAAAGTCATTAATGAATATGCATGATTTCCCGCATTACTAGAGGCGTACTCATCATTAGCATATTTTGGTTTAACAGTTGACTTGACAGAGCAGCCAAGTCATGTCACTTGATTTTGCCCCCAGTCTTATGAGGAATAGGAGTAGACCAGTGAGAATCATCGTTGCTTATTATTATGCAGACCGAGAAAACCTGTGTCATATCCCTACAAACTTGGTTTTCACACTGCAAGAAACTTTGTTGATGGACTGCTCAGTTGTTCTGTTCTGACTGGGTCTATGTTTTGGTCTCATTACAAAGTTTGAGCCAGGAAAAATACAGTGTGTACAAATGCACTGCTTTGGTGTTGACTTTAATAACATGTGATTGTCATGAATGTTGAGACTTGGACGCGATGACTGTAATCAACTTCTTGTCCAATTTACATTTGTCAGGCGAAACTCTTGTTCATGACACAAAATCATATAAGCTGAGAAAATACTGATACCTGATTTACAGGTGCTGGCTAATGACTGCAGAAAGTTCGCTGAGGGGGACAAGCTTGTTGACTGACAGTGATCAGCCCAGTTCCCCTGATAATTTTGGGAGGTGAACTGACTTCCAGTGTTGATCTTGTTGCTCACAGTGTTGAAATGTGGATAGACCTGAGTTTGGAGGTGGCCACACTAACGTCAGTTTTGAAGTTCAAAATCAGAATAAAGAAGGATATGAAAACCTTAATTTTTTCTAGGTCTTTCATTCTTTCATGTTCACATTGCAGTTTGTAATACAACATGAGAAAAGATATGAAATAATCTGATAAGGTCATGACAGATGTCTGTTAAAGGAAATACCCCACAACACTATAGAATTCTTAAAATGATTAACAATCCAAGTCACCCTTCCAGCCAATTCCTGAAGATTGTGACCTGACATGAAAAATAACCTAATACCAGAAGTGTATTTCATGACTGCACGTGACAGGACATTTGCTGTGCTATTGAATCGTATCTTGCATCAAAATGGCTCACACAGTTCAGGATGAGGCAATATCTGAGTTTGTACGTTCCAATAGTCTGTGAAATCTGGCTTATGTAAGACTCTGTAGTTCGTTGTCAAACAGGAGTTGAAGAGACATTGAAGTCATGTAGCTCTGGCCGTGCAGCCAGCTGAATGGGTCATTAGGCTAGGTGTAGGTGTATTAGCAACAACAACAACAACAACAACAACAATAATGGATCAAGAGCAGTCCCATTTTTGTGTGGAAAAAGAAGAAAAAATGACAAGGGTTTAGTACAAGGTTGGGACAACACGGCCAGCAAGGACTATCAGTTTTGCAAAGAAAGTTGGAGTTGAGGCAGTTTCCATAATAAATTTGCCCTCCTGTTTGCATGTGCAGTAAACAGAGTGATGACATACCTTGCAGCAATCCAGTTGGTAGTATGTGACAAATCGGCTCACTGCACCCTCCTAAACTGCACGAGCACAGACAAAAAATATCAAACATGTTTGAAAATGGTTGGGACGTGCCAGACTGCAGCATCAGATCCGTATGCGGCTTGTTAAACCTCTAACACTATGGGAACAATGACATGCTGGTTTCATCTCATTCATTGATCCCAACTAAGAAATTATCTTCTCACTTGATCCCCTCCACAGATCTAAAGTCAGGGTCAGCTATAGATTAGTGGCCTGAAACTGATTCAGTGTCTTGCTCAAGGACACTTCAGCAGGGTGGATATTTGCTGTCACAGGCATTTGGCTATTTACTACTCTATCCGCAACTGAAAATGATGTGGAGTTTGTCAAAAGTTTGTTTATGTTTGTACAAGAGTCATGGAACTGAATCAGGATGTAAAAAAATATGCTAGGGAACAATGGGTTTGGACCAAACAAATTCCAGACACGTGGTGATTTGTTAAAATGGCAAGGGACTACTTAGTGCCAAGTTGCTTGGGGAAAGCAAATGTCCCTGTGATATGGCCAAGAAAGTCACCTTACTCTCCTGCTGAGTCAACACTCCTCCACGGGGAGATGTCCTCACACCTTTGGCCAACCATCAGTCAACACATACTTCCATCACTGTTAAAACAGCAATAGAGTTTAATCACCCAGCTTAGATTTCTCTACAGATCCATCATTAATGATGCAGAGCTCAGCTCTTTTTGTCTCAGACATGCCTGATCCATTTCAAAAGCCAATATCAGCCTGACTGAGCTCATGAGGAAAGGACAACAAAGCAGAACAAAGAGTTTCATTCCAAAATGAAACATTTCCCTTTTGAAATCTTTTCTTATAAAGTGAGTGCTGGCATGAAAGTAAAAGTCAGTATAATGAATCTCATTGGCTATATTAAGACTGTCCTTGTAGCACTGTTGCATTGTAGAAAATGTTCTGCACAGTTGAAATACACCTCACATATATACATTTTTTAATACATGCTTTTGAATAAAAGTGTCATTAAATGTTGTGTTGACACACTCCATTAAAAGGCATCTTCGCATAATAGCAAAGTAACATTAATAGTGTATCAATATGTCATTATAAAACATTCATACTTTGCAAAGAACACACAGATGGTAAAATAATCAAGATTTTTTTTGGTAATTTCCCCTCTGCTTGCACTATCCATTTCCTCCTAGCAATCTAAAAATGCTACACAGCCAAAGTCAGATGGTCTCCCTCTTAATTAATTGGACTCCTAAAGACTGTAATTGGTTAGATGTCACTGCTATGTGAGGCCAGCAGACCCTAACGACGTTCCCAGTGGCGACAATGAAATCTCCATTAACGCTACATCAGTATTGCTCACTCTACAACCCTCAGTTACTGTGGATTCAAATTACCATTAGACTGCAGAGCAGGACTGGCCTGGACTTCTGCCTCTGTGTGTCTCTTTGCAACGTGATGGAGTGCGATCATGGTTATACGTGTCTGTTGTATGTCCATTAATGCTGCTGTATGTGTGAGATGCATGTTTGTGTGTGCATTTTCAGTGAAGGAATGAAATACTAAGGGCATCTTCCTGATACTGAGTGGCAACCCCATTTTGCACAAACACATTTCAGCTGCATTACAACCTACAAAATTCCTGTCTTGCTCGTCTGTCTCCTAGATTGAGATACACTGAGCGGCAGGTACAAAGAACCACCACAGTTTTAGACCATCATCATTAGACAAAGTTGAAAATGGCCCTGAAGCAGGCAAATTATTTACAACAGGCCCAGATCCTTATCATCACCTTAACCTGAGCAAACTCACGCCTAAAGGTAATGAGCTCTTACCAGTTTAAAAAGGGTATAAAACTGTGGCTGATCTAAAACTGCTGGTCTAAAACTGTAGCTGTGGCGGTCTCTGTGCCTGCAGCTCGATGATTTTGGAAAATTGCCTACATCTACTTCTCCCCCTGTGTTGGTAGATTTAATAAGGGAAATCGATAAGGGATAATGGCTTTTACCTGGATTCACCTCATCAGTGCACTTCAGGAAAAGAGCGAATACAAAAGAGTGACTATGCCTAACATTTTGTACGAGCGGTATATTTTATGTGTGGTTGAGAGTGTTTATAGCTCATGTTAGAGGTATGTGTGTGTAGGGAAGCATTTTACCATGTCTATAGAAGTAGCAGCCTGAGCGCTCAGATGACTGGGACAACATTCAGCAAAAAAAAAAAACAAAAAAAAAACATTGATTTATGTAAAACAAAACTTGCCTGCTCACCAGCTTTCAATAACCTTTTCAGGTTGATATTGCTGTTGTATAGCCATAGTGTAGATCAGTGGTTCCCAACCCAGTCCTCAAGTACCCCCTGTCCTGGAGGTTTTTGTTTCAGCTCGACTCTTTCACACCTGATCCATATAAGGGCTTCATACTGATTGGCTGAAACAGATCTACCTGAAGAGGGCGTGCATGAAGGTGCAAGGGCCTTAATTGGATCAGGTGCGAAAGAGTCGAGCTGAAACAAAAACCTCCAGGACAGGGGGTACTTGAGGACTGGGTTGGGAACCACTGGTGTAGATCATAGCAAGTTGTACCAAGCAGATGTTATTAGCGTAAAGACATGGTCCTTTAATGAAAAAATGCATAAGATAAATGATTTTTGTTCATATTGGTGGTTGTTTGTATGGATTATCATCAACTGCAGGTCATAGATTATTTACCTTTTCTATTTACCGCTGCAGTCCTCGCTGCATCTTCTAACTGATGAGGAGGATGGAAGAAGAGCATGAACTTTCTGATTACTCTTTAATTATGATTGAGAGAGAGAGAGAGAGAGAGAGAGAGTGAGAGAGAGAGAGAGAGAGAGAGAGAGAGAGAGAGAGAGAGAGAGAGAGAGAGAGAGAGAGAACTACTTACATAGTTTGTTAGGCATACCCAGCATACTGTAACTATAGGTAGAGTTTAGTTTAAAAAGTTCACTTTATTTTTCTTTATGTCTTCTTGTCACTGTGCCAACAACTAAGTTTGGCAACTGCTGAAGTTTTGTTTTTTGAGGTAGACTGGGGAGGGCAGTGTGTGTGTGTGTGTGTGTGTGTGTGTGTGTGTGTGTGTGCGTGTGCGTGCGTGTGCAACCATGTGTATTGAGTTAAGAATCACAAATTATCATTCACCAGGAGCTTTGACGTGTTGTGATATGGTTGATTTATTGGCTGTGGCTTTGATGAATGCTCAAAGGCACAGAGTCGTTAAGATGGTTCAAGTGTGATAGGGAGAGAGGATGGAAAACAGGGACAACAGGAAAGTTATAGATAGATAGCCTGTTTGTAACCTTCCTGTGACTTCCGATGACTTACTATAGACTTTGCACTATTTGGGATCACTGACAACATGAATTCAATTCAAAATGAGCCTCGAAATGCTCACACTACTGTGCCACATGGCAAATAAAAAAATAAAGCTGCATAATGAACAAAGTGACTCAATTGTCAACCAGTCAAAGGTGCATATATTTATAAACTGGCCATGTAATGGTGAAATTTACATTAGTTTATGAGGAGATGAGAAGTGATGTAATGCACTCTATATTGTACTTTTTGACATTTCGCTGCCGCTCGTGTTCCAAGAACCTAAAAATATTTGAGCACGCAGGGATTCAGTGTGTTTTTTGAAAGACTGTTTCACTGAGCCTATAGCTGTTGATCGCCTGTTGGGGATATTGAAGCTTTTGGCATCATTACAGTACACACATACTGAAAGAGTCTCTGTACCAAGAGGAGATGATGGTTATGCATACAGTATATTTGTAAATAATTTCTGGTTTTGTGTATGGTTATGGTTATGTTTTTTGCCCTTCTCTTCTGTTTTCTTTCTTCCATGCACATGTATTTTGTATTCTGCCAGCTCTATCCTATTTTGAGAGACTGGCTCAATTCCATTGTCTGCACTTACAGACTCACAAACTTTGATGCACATTCCTAGTTAAGTCTGCAGGGGTTCGGGGCTGTCCCTCTGTGAAACGGGTAACCATGTGAAGGCTCGCTTGTGGACTTTTTGAGCCCTTCATGAATACTTTCCATAAATCCGCAGTCCTGCAGACTTATCTTGAGGGAATTTTCCACAATCCACTGTGCTGTGATATTAAAACAGGGATTACCAGCCATGGATAAACAAAACAGAACACAATAAAACAAAACATGGAAGCAAAGAAACAACTAAGTATAAACAGTTCAATGGTGATAAGCGCACTGACGAGTTGCCTTCATTATCCCACATTATTTCTGTTTTGCTTAATGGAGTGAATAAAAAAACTACTATTTACCAAATCAGGTATAGAGAAGCAAAAAGTGTCATCATGGTCAAGGTAATGTAATGTCACACTGTGTCCCACATTGCTCATATTTCTATCTTTTCCAGCCCTCAAACTCACACATTCATGCATTCATACTGATCATACAGGTGACATCAATTAAAGTGTGATGAGTTGATGCAATGTGTTGCTCATGCCGCCGCCGTATGAAGCCACACCCATATGAGGTAATGCTCTTTAAAACCAGTGCAGCTGTTGGTTGGCAGATTTTTTTTCCTTTTTGAATCCTCTATCCAATACTTTGCATCATTTAGGCCGTGGCATGTGTGTATACAAACAGTTCTTTCATGATTTTCAACCTGTGACCTTGCAGCCATGGGACTGTCTTTCTAACCAGCCCTTCTGTCTGAGCCCCCTGCCCGACCTCTTTGATCTCATTCACGGATGCGTGTACATGTACCTTGAATGTCATATCCTGGAAATCTGATGCAATACAGCTTGGGTGAAGCAGCCTTTGTTGCCTTGATGTGTTTGACAGGTTCATGTTTCCTGACAAAAGAGAGGAAGCCTGGAGAGGGTATTTTAAATGCTGGTATAGCCACTGCCTGAGTAGATGTAGTTGAGTTCATGTATTTTTCCTTCTTTTGTTTGGATGCTGGAGCTCAGGCACTAATGCTGGTAATGTTTGTGATCTTAGAATTTCTATTTCCCTCCTTGTAAGTGTCCCAGAACAAGGGCGTCAGCTCACCTTAAATGTAAATGCAAACTAATCAAGTGTGTCACCACCCTTTCCAATGGAATGATATTGATTATTCACCCTTATAACCTTCATGGGGATCCAATCTCATTTTGCATTTTGCATTTGAGACAGGTTCAGAATTAGCTCCTTTTTGGTCTGTCGACATAGAATATGACTGAACTTTTCTCCTTCACATAAACTTTGCCTGCTGTATGAGAGAAAGTGTGGTTCAATACGTGTGATAGCAATCACTTCAGGGTGTCGGGTCAGGACACTATTTGGTGTTTAGGTGGAGTGCGGAAATGAGATGCAGAGCCCGAAGATAGAGTTTAGATGATTTATCTTGAAATAAGTAAGGGTGTGTGTGGTATGTTGTTGATGTGGGGCAGCAGGAGAGCCCGCTTTTCCTGCTTGTCTTTGGCACTCTGTTCCCTGGTGCGCTGTTTCTCCGGAAGGTACTTCCTCTTCATCTCTGCCAGCTCGTTGGCCAACTTTTAGTTTTCACTCTTATTCTCCCGTCTCTTTGAGTTGAGCATCCTCACCTCTTCTGCTTCTTGTCCATGTCTCTGACCATCCACTGGCTCTGCTGCAGCTGCTCGGCCACCTCCAGCACCGGCCTCCGAGCCAGAATATTCTTCAGCTCCATGTACAGCCTCTCCTTCTCCTGCAATCAGACGACGGCGATCAGACGTTTCTGTTAGATGTTAATTTTCTGGATGAGCTTACTGGGGTCACAGGCCTCTGGATTTCTCCAGCGGTGTATATGGGTGGGTTTTTCCAGCAGTTCTTTGAGGACGTAGCATGTTTTCCTCTCGCAGAGCAGCTCCCTCTGCGTGTGGAAGAGCTCTTGCATATTTATGGACGCACACTGAAGAAAAGTTCGTCAGGAATCACCAAACTCAGAGTTAATTAGAATCCTGCCATGCAGCCAGGGTAGGAAATCTGAACTCTGACTTCACATGTGCTGAGAATAATCAGTATAAGATATTAGGGGGCAAACAGGAGGATGGCTGTTTTTACACCTGCCCACCCAATTATTTAGTTTATTTTACAATATCAACCGTGTTAGAACCATACATGCATCTAAGCATCATCATGTATAACACAGAGGGGCAAAGGCCTTCAACTGAGATTCTTTGTGGTGGAGATAATCATGCAGCACAACACTTAAAGATGCAGCATATCTGCATTTTCAATTTGCCCACACCACCCCTCTCACTTCCTGGCACCTTTGCTCACTTCTGCCCTCTTTTTCCCTCCCCTCTACGACTTAACTTTGCCCTCTCCCTCAGGATAATGAGGTTAATGAACAGACTTCAGCTGAGAGACGGTGAGAGAAAGAGCGAGAGAGACAGAGAGGGGTGGCTGAGATAAGATGCCCGGTCAAATTCTCTGCCCTGCTGTCTATCTCTGCTGCTTTCTCATTTTGTCTCTTTCACACATATCTGGCTTTCACGTATCTTTCAGCTCTTCAAACTGATGAACTTCTCAAGCTCCTTTTTAGCTTGTAACTGCAAGATAGCAAGTTCAATCACAGCGACAGCTATGTCCATTGCTCCCAGTGTGTTCAAAAGAAAGACACTGAGCCCTCATGTGCTCCAGAAGCTCAGCAATTTGCACAATCTGCACTCTGACCCCTCTGGTAAAATATAATATGAATACAGTCTTGGCAGTTTTTCACTGTAGGATCTTCACAAGGCACACCTTGCTGTGAGGATGTTACAGAAATGTTTCCATTGCCAGTGACACCATTTCAGGTTAAGTTCAGAAACTTTTAGGAGGAGCTACTGGGAACTATACTGGGACCCATATAATTTGACACATCACAACTGTTTCATGGGATTGACTCGGCTTATAATTATTTACAGTATTCAGTGGGAGATCCAGTCGGCTTTTAAAAACAATGGATCTCATTCACCAACATCTTACTAAGATTTTTCTTAAATTTCCTCTTAAGAAAGATCCTAAGAAAAGTCCTAGTTATATTCATGACGTGCTCTTAAACTGTGTACTTGTTCACATCTATGTTCTTAAATTGATAAGTCCCACTGTCTTTGTAAATTGAAAGTGCTTTTACAGTTGACCCTAATTAGTACAGGTAAATGCCTAGCCAGTCCCCAAAAAATGGCATGAGACTGCAGGGCTGTGTGCACACACACACAATCTGATCCTGAACCTGATCAAGTTGAGAGAAGTCAACAATGCCCAAACACAAGTCTAAAGGGGATGGAGCACTGGACTGCAGATATTTAACAAAATAAAATAAAATAATAATAATAATAAAAAAAAACCCATAACAAAAACACTTAGCTCTGAAATGGATATACTACTGCAGACAGTGAGTGCCAAATGACCTGTCATATATATATATATTTCATAGTGCACGAAAGTTATTGCAAAACAAGTGAAGACAAGCGCAGGGACACAAACAGATAGTGCCGTCACACGCGCATGGACACAACAAGGGACAGGGTGACAGGGGACCCTGCAGACATCCTGGAGGCAGAACCCAGAGCTGTCATATTTAGCATCAATACTGGATACACAGAAACAGAAAATAAGATGCATGGGATGCCATACTGTAAATGCTGTATCTGGAAAAGGGTGCACGACTGAAGTAAAATAGTGAAAGTAGTTGTTAAAAATTAGAAATTATATAAATATTATTATAATTTAAATCCTATAATATTAGAAAAGAAAACACAAACCCAAGAGTCAATTATTTTGCACAAACATGTCAGTACTCAAATGTGTGAAAGAGTGCTCTTGAGTGTGTGTAGATTCTTTTCTTCCCTAAGAAAAATGTCAAATAAGAAAATGTCTGAGTGCCAGAATCTTTTTGGAAATTGAGCAAGTAGGTTTTAGAACAAATTTGTACTTCAGAACATTTGGTGAATGAGGCCCAAAGATCTATAATAAGAGTAGACAGACAGACAGGCAGGCAGATTGCTTTACTGATCACCAGAAGGACAAATTATTTTGTTGCAGTAGTTACAAGATCACAATTAGTAGAAGAACAAGGAGGAAGCAGTCCAGGGCAGAGTTGTACAGTCTGATGGTGGTGGGGAAGAAGCAGCTACAGCTCTGCTCAGCAGCACACCATGGCCCTCTGAGTGCCCTGCTGAATGTGTTCCTTTGTGCAGTGGATGAGAGGGACCTTCAGCGATGGCCAGAAGCCCAGACAGTGTCCTCTGTCCCAGTGGTCTCTCCCAAAGCCTGCAGAGTCAGAAAACCGTCAATGGTCATACTTTAGTCTGGGGTGTAGTTGTGCAGCCTCATCTTGGTGAAGCACATGATGCTGCATTCCCGAAATTCCCTCTGACTCCTCGTCATCACTGCTAGCTCATCCATCTTGCTGGCCATTGCTGTCACATTCCCCATATGATAGAAAGGATGGCAGGCTTATATTTCCTCTTCCTTTCATGCTGTTTTACACCTGCTGTACATCCTATCTCCATCTCTGAAGCCCTTCCATCACTTCCATCCTCTCCCTCGGATCACAGCTGACTCTGGTAGTCCTGTGAGCTGGTCCCAAGTTTAAACAGTGCTGCCTCTACTGCTTCACACATTGTCTTGAGCCGGTAGAAGCATGGCAACAACAAACAAAAACAACTGCAACCTCCAGCCCCCAACTTGTATCCACTGTAGTGACTTCCAAGGATGGTTATAAAGTATGAAAAAGTCTTTAAAAAAAAAATAAAACACCCGAACAAGTAGTAAAACAATTAAAAACAAACAAATGGTACTGGACTTGCCAACAAGCCTAACATATCAGAGTACTAGACCAGTGCCCTTTCAAAAATGTGTGTGTTTGGAACAGGGTGATTGCTTGGCCTCCAGTTTTGATGCATGCAGCTTTCTGGAGAACTGCTTATCCAAATATGTTCACAGTCAACACTGCGCGTCCTTGGGTCCTCAGCAATACACCCTTCTCGGGACTTTTATTTTGAAAGAAACAGCAGTTAGTTCCCAGTTTGTTCTTACTCTCACTGGCTGGCGTGACGCAGGTTAAAAAAAGCAGTTTGTAGACATTTTGGCTCAATTTTCGAATCTCTTATCCAAACAACTCCATACTGCACTTCGTTGGATCCTCAGCAATACACTCACCATGGTTGTATTTAAAAAATAAATAGTGTATTTAAAAAATTCATTGCATTTTGGGAGAGCTGGGCATCCAGTACACGCGCAGGAAAAAAGTGAAGTATGACTACATAAAGATTAAGACTAAACATATTTATGGGGACCTTCCTTCAATTCAGTTGAAAAGGAGGCTCCAGGTTCCCCTCTGACATTTGAAAAGGGGCACACGTGTGCCTCATAGCGGTATGTGAGAATTTGTTTTTTAATTGTAGCGGAACAAGATGAGTTAAAAAAAAAAAGCCAGGCATACCAGCTGCACTGGCTTGATTGGTGTTTTTGGTGCTTTTTCATGATCATCCTCTTTTAATGTTGTCATCAGTTTTTATGTGATATTTTTATTTACTTACTGTAGCTCCTGCCTTTCCTCTTTCATGAGCAATCTCTCTTAATTTTGTCACTTTTTTCAAAGGGGTGTATTTATTTATTTCTCCTCTATGATCAGTTTCAGTTAATTCCTCTTCTGTGGTTTGATAAAAAGTTGGTTTTATTTACTTCACTTCACTTGTTCCGCTTTTCCTTTTTATGATAGTTTTCAAGCAACTTTGACAAAGTTTTTTGTCAAGAAATTGTTTTTCTTTCTATTGATTGTAAATATGAGTTTGAGGACATAACAACTAAGGGCCTGTAAAGTGCAGCAGTAGTGTAAAAGTTTGGTGGCACTCTGAATGGGAAGTTTATATATCTTAAAGCAACAGTTCATCCACAATACAAAAAAAGTTATTTTCCCACTTAACCCGTCACAATCCACTCAGATAGTTTCTGCGTTGTTTGACTGGATGACACAGATACCCGACATAATCAATGACCCTCTACTGGAGGAGTTTTGCTTAGAACTGTTTCTTGCTGAGGGATACCAGCAAAATGTATCTATCCAGTATTTGGGAAGGTTGTGGCAGACTGGAATTCTTGCCAAATCACACAGAAAGAATCTGGATAAACAGATTACACTGTATGGGGTAACTGGGAAAATATCTAAATCTGTAATTTGGGTGAACTGTTCCTTTGACCTCTATTTTTTCCCAGGGAAAGTTGGCTGAGAATGTACGGTCTTTTCCATCACCCCTGCACGAAGGCACGTCAACAGAAGGTACCTAGTGATTGCAAAGGGTTTCTCCAGATTTTCCCAGCAAGTCCAAGGGAGCCAAACTTTGAACATGTAGACTAGTGTCACCCCCAGAGATAATTATGTGAAATCGCACATGATGCACCGATGTGCCCAACTGTGCTGATTTTCATATTTTCTGTGTGTTCTCTTCAGCCTTGAGGCTCTCTGCTGGAATCAACCCTTTTGACAAGATCCCCACGCTGCTTCTGCCTGCTGTAAGCTCCATGTCTAACAGCGTAATGATGTTTGGCTAAAGAGCTTCCCTTCTAGACGATATACAACACGTGTTACAATACAAATACACTCACACATGCGCCCGGCACTTCTGCAAGGGGGGAGAGATAAAAGCACAAACAGGCACGTGCACATCTGCACACATGCTCATGAGCAGGTACGTGTACTGTACGCGTCCATGTACTCAAACGTACACGCAAACACAGAGTCACACATGCTCACTTGCAGACAGGCAGACACACAGGCAGACACACACACACACACACACACACACACACACACACACTGTAGGCAAATGCGCACAGACGCACTCACATTGACAGGCGCACACACACTCGTGGCACACATAGTCACGTGAAGCAGCATGTGAGTTTGGAGACACAGGGGGAAGAAAAATGCAAATGCTCCTCTCTTCAAGTCAGTGACATGGCACCCATGGGGAGATGAATGTGTATGGGAGAGAAATAGGGAAAGAGAGAGAGAGAAAGAGACAGATTTAGGGAGAGTGAGAGAGAGATGGCGCTGATTCACTGTGTATTCACTGTGTGTCTCCCCTGCCCTGACGCATGATGCTGTGAAAGAACATGCTTGTCAGAGAGCGAGAAGAGATGACACAGTCTCTGGGGGATGTGGCAACACCAACAAGCCCATCTCCATTTACTTCTGTTTCTTATTTTCCTTCTTTCTCCCTCCATCTCCCCTTTTTTTTCCATGCAATGTGCCTGCACCATGGTGCTCTTTGAACACGGCAAGTTGCTATATTTTTTTTCCTTCTCTCTATTCCCCTATTCTCCTTCTTGTCTCTCCCTCAAGTCCCATGCTGCTTTTTCTTGCATAGTCAGGTTGCAAGTCGTGTGAGAACAGGATTTGTGGGAGCACATGCGTGCTGCGAGCCACCGTGACTGACCTGATTGTTGAGAGGAAGAAACAGACAAAAAATAGAAAGCCAGAAAGAGAAAAAGACAGACAGAAATAAAGAATGACACTATATGAGAATACTTTTTCTTAAATTATAAAAATTATGTCATCTTACACCCTTATGTTCCATATACACCAGATAACTTACTGCATTTTCAATTATTTTTTATCTTTATTATTCCCTATTTAACAAAGAGAAAATAGCTGTGGCCGTCAACCCTGTGGCTGTACTCCAAGCTGTCTGAATCAAAAATAAAGAATGTGGAGACAAGCCTGTTGCCCACCACTTTAAAGAAGCTCCTCTTAAAAGTAGATTTTTTGATTTTTCATAATATGTCTTTAATAGATGTAATAAATGAGGCATTTGACCCTGACAATGCCTGTTACAGAGGAAATGTGTTTTTTAACATTAAAGCTTTGAATTGTTTTGAACATCAATCCCAAATGAAACACAATGTCTGGATGGTGTGAGTATCATCAGCTGTGGATATCATGTACTCTAAGTTTAATAAGTGTGTTGCTATGCAGTGTTTCCTGGTTACCTTGTTGCTTTGATGCTGGTTTGCGTATAGTATGTATAGTGTGAACTGGCATGTTTTGCTTTTTTATGTGATCTGTTACATAAGTGAGAGGTCATAAAAAAGTCTTTCATGTTAAACAGGTACCATACAGCCACTGAAAATGCCCAAATGTCTGGCTGTTTTCAACGTATCATGTATATAATAAAATAAAAAGACCAACTGTTTCCTGGCTATAGGTGATAGTAATTTGAATTTTTCTATTAAAAATTTGTCACTTGTTCTGCAAAAGTTCACTCAGTCTTTTTATCATTGCTCTCAAAACCACCAAAACATCTGCCTGCCCACCATTGCTCCCTATCGCTGCTCCCCTATTTCACTTAAAGCACCTCTTTCCCGGTCTCTCATCTAGTTCCTCGTCTGTAATTTACTTTTCTGTGTGCCTCATGCTACTCCATTTCTGTGGCTTGGCCTTTTCTTTTTCCTTATATTCCTTTTTCAAAGGAGAGTAGGGTGTCCAGTCCTTTGATATCTCCGTCTTTACTGAGACCGTAGCAAAAATGAAAGCGAGTGTGGGAGGAAGTTCTGGTGGTACACACTCCAAACTCATCAGGGATATATGTGTCTCCAGAGGCAGTGGCATTAAATATTATAATGTCTTTGGGCACTTGCTGTACCTTTTTTTTTTTTATTCCCTTCCCCAATCTGTCGCCTTCCTGCTCTCTGTCCCACGCCCCTTCAAACTCCATTTTTTCCTTCTCTCTCTTTTTTCCCCTCCTTAACATTCTTTCTACCTATATTTCTTTTTTTCTGTCTGTTAGCGACTCCAGAGGCTTACAAGTGTCTGAAGATATCTGTCAAACCTCGCTTGTTTTCTGACTCATCACGCCCACATGGTAAAGTTTCCTCCCAGTGTTTTGTGTATATGTTTGTGCTTGTAAATATGTGTGTGTAGGGTTGTAAGAATGTGTGTGAGTTCAGTGTGTGCATTTTGTATGTGTGTGTTTGTGTGTGTCCAATCGATTCAGATCTAAACAGAAACACTTAAACAATCACCTCATCTAAACATACAGAGAGATCCTTAAGACACATATTCTTAATTACAGTAATGAAGTTGAGTGTTACTTTTTGCTTCAGTCCAGCTCAGACAGGGATAGAGACAGAGATTGAGAGAGAGAGAGAGAGAGAGAGAGAGAGAGAGAGAGAGAGAGAGAGAGAGAGAGAGAGAGAGAGAGAGAGAGAGATACTGACCTACAAACTTTCCTTGTCTTCTGCCTCATGAGCTTGTCGGAAATTATGACCTCTGTCAGCTCAATGTAATTGTGAAACATTCTCTTAATATCTTCAGACTGTGTGGGTGTGTGCCTGAATGCATGTTTTGGTACATATATGCATGAAATTCTGTGAATGTATGTGCATTTATGCATATTTGAATGTGTCTGTGATTTTGTGTAGCCTACAAAACGCTGGAGGAATGACCTGAAGTGTGTTCTGTATTAATACACTGATGCATGCACTGCATAGATTTACATGTCATCAAGTGCTATGTGTGTGTGCCTGTGCCTCTGTCTGTTTGTGCGTGTTTGCATGCATTTGAGTGTGCATATATGCTGTATTTAGTACTGGTGTGTGTGTGTGTGTGTATGTGTGTGAGAGACAGAGAGAGAGGGAGCTGAATGCATGTGTGTGATGCATGTGTGTGAATGTATGTTACTGTTCCTTCTCATAGCATCGGCCTCTTAGTTGATTCAGCCTGCCTGCTAGCCTGTGGTAACATATATCTCAGCTCCTTAATCTGATTTGACTGTATTCCAGAAGCCTCTATCTCTGCCACCAGCTCCCAATATGATTCTATTGTCTGGCACAAAGTAATGAAAACACATAAAGCTCTCATTACCCGCCACTGGCTGTGGGGCTGAGTCGCAATAGACCCATGCTCACAGATGTGTGCAGTTGTGTGTCTCTCTCTTATACACTCATCACACTCATGCATGCTCACCCTACCCCTTCACACACTCACGCACATGCAAGCCTGAAGCGCACAGTACAGTTTAAATTACCAGGCTGCAGTCAGGCTCTGATTGATGGTTTCTTGTTTCATGGCTGCTATATGATAAGCTGTTATTGGCCGAATAATTCTTCCATGGTCACATTTGGCAGGGTGGGGATGTCTTGTCTAGCACTAAGGCACAGTTTCATGCACATAGATAACAAGGCTATTCACATTGAAATGTTTTCATTTTTTAATGCAGCGGTGTTTCCAGTGAGGCTTATATTGCTCCCAGGAATAATTTAAAACATTCAGCATGTATGTTTTGAACTATTCTTGTGAACTATTGCTTTTATAAGCACCCTTTTGCATGCCAAAATGAGGATTTGCCAACTTAGCCATGTAAATCAAAGTGGCACTTTTGTTCATTTGTTGATCCATGTACGTAAATGACATTTCAGATTTATTTTTTAAACAGTTTTTTTTTTCTTTTTTAATTTACAGCTTTATGAATCCAGAGGAAGTTTTCTGAGCATACACTCTATGTCAGTGATACCCTGCTTTTCATTCATATGAACATTCCTGACACCTGGAAGCTGCTCAGTTCATCCAGTCTTTTACTGCGGGCTATTGTGAAGCTCCATTGGAGCAATTCAGGGTTAATTAGCTTTCCCAAGGGTACTTTGATGATAGTCATTGTGGGAAATGTCACTTGTTCAGTTTCCCTGCTCAGATTTGCCCAGTGAATCCAATGATTCTAACCATCAGCCTTACACAGTTGACCCCCATTATGCACTGGAGTGTGAGCTTTCAAATGCAGGTTATTTAACCTGTTATGGGGCAAACATGATGGGTGTAGCTGCACTTTAATCACTCAGAAGGAAAGGTAGAGTAGTAGAGGATGAGAAATAGGATTAACCAAAGAGAGAAAGCGAAGCAGAGGATGACAAAAGGGGGAGGGGAATTCATAGAGGAGAGAGAGAGAGAGAGGGGAAAGAGATATATCCTGTATTTATATGTATATATTACACCAACTGGCCTTCAAACGCATTAAGCCACTGTGAGCCTGTATGTGAGCAATGGTGGGATTGAGGGATATTGGTAAATAAGTGTGGAACACTGTAAACGGATTATAGCAGTTTTGATCTGGGCAAGCAGAATTTTTTTTTCTTTTTTTTTATCAGGATCGAGATGTATCCTCAGCTTATGACAGAAACACACTCCTGTAAACAGACAGTGTCTTGTGATATCGAATTAGCTATAGTACACTGTGCTATAATGCTTACAGGACAGCAATTCTTGTTTGAGTGAGACAGCCCAGGCATCAGATCAGCCCTGGCAGGAAAATTATTACAGTGGCATTGTAAACAGACCTCAAGTCCATGTAGGTGCGATACCCTTTAGCATTCTTCAGCATCCTTAGTTCTTTTCTGTTATTTCTTTCCTTGAGTCTTTTATCTATTTCCTTGCTCCTCCAGATCATTGCCACTGATCTGCTCATTCCTGACATTTGGTAACATACCAGTTGCTTTCAAATCAGCAGCAGTCACTAAAGAAATCTAATCACAGCCCTTGAAGTCAAAAACTGAGAGCACTAAATCTCTTCTCTCCTCAGAACTCGCAAATGTGCTGCCTCCAAAACCAACTCTCTCAGTATTCCTTACCACTTCCCTCTTTTCAGTGCTCATCCTTCAAGTATTTGGCATGGTTGACCTCTTGAAGCTCCTCACCACCATTGCTGATTTGGAAATCTCCACATCTGCTCCTGGTTTAAAACCTACCTGTTGGATAGTTGAACCTTGGCACAGTTCATTTGGGTAGGTGAGAATGCTCTAATTGAACCTTGGTATGCACTACATTTTCAAGCAGGAGTAATTTTGAAAGAGGTTTTCTCAGATCAGTTCTAAGTGAACACTGGAGTGTTTCATTTTGCAAAAGAAGGGTTGCCTCATCAACACCGCTAACTGTGGGGTGTAAAAGGGATTTGCAAACTACTGTACCTGGTTGGTGTCCCTGGTAATACAGTTATGAAGTATTGAATCTGCTGTAGTATCTCCAGCCTTCTACTTATGTACTGGGTTCTTAAGGTGGATGTATCAGTCTCTTACATTCTGTTTGGTAAATCTTGCTTTTGATGCCCAGAAAAAAGGAGGATGATGTCATAGATTTTAAGCCAGGTATTCTTTTTTTTTTTTCTTTTTTTTTTCTTTAAATTAAAACATCCTTTGCTCTTTATGTGCTTTTTTCCTCTGACCAATAATAACTGACCACATCACCCATAAAAAAAGTAACATGTATCAAAGGGCTTCTTAGTCTGGACCATGCAAATGGATTATTATATGTGAAAGTGACCTGTCTTTCACAGTGTATCGTCTCAAGTGGGGTCCCCCAGGGCTCAGTCCTGGGACCCCTCCTTTCCTCTTACTACACTGGATCAGCTTCTCCTTCTGCTGCTGTGACCGTCAACTCTGCTTTTCTTTCCTGTCTTCTGATGCCCAGATTGAAGCACACATATCTGCTTGCCTTGCTGAAATCAGCAGTTGGATATCTGCCCACCATATCAAGCTCAATCTAGACAAGACTGAACTGCTCTTTTTCCCCGGAAAATCCTGCTTTCTACAAGATCATTCCATCACTACTGACAATGCTTGCCCAGATTGCCAAGAATCTCAGGGTGACTCCTGTGATGGAAAGCCCTCACTGCAGCCACAACCTGATCCTGCACTATACAGTAGTCTTCCATGCAACTCTTCTTCACCAAAGACAATGTCCAGCTAAGGGTTTAATCTCTAGTCATCTGAATTACTTCATCTGCTTCCTAGTTTGCCTCTAAACACTCACTCCAGCCTGTTCAACTCTTCTAAATCTCCCTTTCAAGTTGTAGAGTCCATCCTCCAACGTCCATAACTAGGAGGTCACAGGTTTTGATCTTTGAAGAAAGCAATGTAGTCTAAGATGCTCCACAGGTGCCTGTGCTTTGATCATTCTGGTGAAATCAGTGCATTAATGTGTGTGGAAGGACAAGCAAAGTGCTTTCACAGAAAAATAAAGTGTAAATAGAAAAAAAAATCCAAGGCACACTCCCTTGTGTGCTAAAAATAAAAAGCCTTCATTAAAGTGGTTGATGCATGGGAAGATAAAACGTACCCACAGAGGCCTTCCTCATGGTGCTCAGTGCAGTGGGTACCAGTCATGTTAACATTAATGCTCACAGATAGAATAGGATAGTGGTCTGTTTGAGTGGTCCTCATAAATTTGTAAAGTTGGAAATTTCCTAGTAAACTACTGGAAATTTGCACTCAAATAGCTGATAAAGCAGTAAATACCAGTTGTATATTCATTCAGGTTCCATGATGTCCAAGTTTATAAGCTGTGATATATCATACCAATAGAAAGGACAACTTCAAGACAATATACCTAGCCAGTAGTAAATGATACCAATATAATTTACCTTTCAATACTGGACTGCATTTCTATGGTGCTTTTCTAGTCTACTGTCCACACAAAGCGCTTCACAATGTTTGCCTCACATTCACCCATTCACACATATTCACACATATTCACACACTGATGGCAGAGGCTGCCATGCAAGGTGCCAGGCTACCCATCAGGACTGGTTAGGGGTTCAGTGTCTTGCTCAAGGACACTTCGATGCACTCACTGGAGGAGCCGGGTAACAAACCAGGAACCCTAGGATTACCAGACGACTGCTATACCTCCTGAGCCACACCACTCCTGATAATGTGTGTAAATCATTGTAACTGTTACTGGGCCTATCAGTAAGCAACCAACAGTGACCTAAATAATTTACTCCTGGCATTCAGTGGATGATATCATTGGTACAGCTTCTTGACATTCCTGCAGACATATGATAACAACCTGAATATAAACACGTGGCACCTAAATATGAGTTGGCCATGGGACCACCTGAGTGTAGTTTAGAGATAGGGAAGATGAGAAGAAAAGAAAAAAAAAAACAAGACAGGAACAACCCTATCTTACAGTTTATTACAGCATATATATGCACCATATACTTCAGGCAGCAAACAACAGCAAAACAGGACCTCTGGGGCATAATTCCTATAGTCAGGCCTTAACAGTTAGGGCAAGAGCAGAAAGGAAGACCAAAATAAAAACATACAAACAACAGTGTAAAATATTGTAAAATTTACTTTAAAAAGTTTTTTTTTTTTGTTAAAGTCCTGTAAAATTAGAAAAAAAAGTTTTGTGCAAAGCTTGTGTAAAAGCCTGTATACACGCCTTATGGAGCGACTGCAGTGTGATCAGCACAACAGTCAGTGTCTATCTTTGTAAAGATGCTGCTATCTGAACCAGAGGTACCACAAAAAAAAAAAAAAAAGACTGATCGAACATAGGAATACATGGATAAAAAACTGCTCTTGCCCTGAAAAGCATTTAAGTAAGAAATTTACATATTTATTCATCAGGGAGATATGAAATGGGAGAAACTTATTATGATGACAAAAAAAAAAAAAAAAAAATCAAACGACAGCTGTAGCTTGCAGTTATTTATCATTCATACCAAGGCCAGTATGATTCTAATCAGCAAGAAGGTGGCGGGAAATTATTTACGATAGTCACCTTGGGATACAAACATGTTCTGTGAGCGTCTTAAGCTCCATTTCAGCCCTGCAGCAGTGTACCGGTACGCTGATTTATTACTATGAAAATGTTATGTTCCAATGCATGAATGTTTTCATTTTTTCAAAAAGCCGTGACATGACTATTACATCACCATCCTCCTGCGGCACTCTGTGATATTTAAGCATGGAAAAATGAAAGTCAAGGGGAATTAGTTTGTTTTATTACCTCATTTATAATAGTCTGGGGCTTCATTTAAAATAGAAATATCTTATACCGTATAAGGCTTTAATGATAATCCTTGTGTGCCTTTTTTTTTTTTTTTTGGTGACATCTATGGTGATAGGCGGTCATGGCTGTTGTGTTTTTGCGTCACACTTTCAAAGTTTTGTTAGTCCTATGATGCATGTTTGTTTCAGTTTTCTGTGGATGAAGTTTGAGTTTTTGTAGGTGGCACTGTCCTCTTTCTCGTTTTGGTCATGATGGCCATCACTGTCATGCTAACTATCCAGTTCAGCTGTTTATACAAAATAAAATATTGTTAGAAAAGGAAAAAGCATCACTTCCTGTGTCCCAGAGAATTTTCCTGGGAAAAATAACCTGACTCTAGATATTTAGAACAGTAAATGTAATTTTTCATGAGTGGGGGATCAGCTGAGTCACTGTTCTGTTTCAGCAACTGGCAACAGAGAGTAGCAAAAAATATTTTTTTTATGCCACACATTTTTACTGCTTTATTGTCGGGGTCTGTGTATGCATGTGTTAGGGATCTGTTTGTGGTTGTATATCTGTTTTTTATTAGCTAGCATTGAAATTTCCTCCCTCAGTTTTGAGTTCACAAGAACACAAACCAGAAGTTGTCACGACTCTGGTGTCGTGACAGCTTCCGGTTTTACCTTGCACTCAAATTTTAACATGCTGCAGTACAGACTCTGGAGCACTGAAAGATTGTGGAAGAGCAAGGCTGGCTTTAGAAACCAGCAGCTGTGTTATGTGAATGCATGTGTGTGTGTGTGTGTGTGTGTGTGGTCCTCTGAGTGATTCATGCTTTTAAGGATAACTGCAGCAGACATCATCATATTGTACAGTGAGCGACAACTAACAACTCCCATAACTGTCATGACTAAACAGCTGCCAAACATTCTCCCTTACTCTCTCTCTGTCCTGCCCATTCCTCTTTCTCTAGCTTATTTCCAGGGATGACTAACATGGCACAACAGCAGCTGATGTACTGTAGTGCATTTGGTAGTTTGCATAGGTAGGCTATAGGTAGAGATTATGACTGCAGAATGAATTTGGCATTAAAAAATGCTGAGGAGAAATTGCACTCTCTGTCAAACAAGAGGCCATGTGTGGGAAAATCACTAAGTGTTGGAAAAACAATACCATCATATTTGTGTGTGTGTGTGTGTGTGTGTGTGTGTGTGTGTGTGTGCGTTTAGTCAATATGAGTGAGGGGAGAGAGAGCGAGAGAGAGAAGAGAGAGAGGGAGAGAGGGAGAGAGAGCAGTAACTTTCTTCTCTCCTGATCTGTAATGTACACCCTGGGGTGCTGAACAGCCATGAAAACACTGTTCCCATTAGTAAAGATCTAGTGAGAGAGAGAGAGAGAGGGGGAGAGAGAGAGAGAGAGAGAGAGAGAGAGAGAGAGAGAGAGAGAGAGAGAGAGAGAGAGAGAGAGAGAGAGAGAGAGAGAGGCTAAGACAGAGTCCATGAAAGGGGGAGATCAAGAGAAAAGTGAAAATTGATTTCTCACTACAGTAACAGTATGTTTGGCTAAGCTCTGATTAACTCTTAAATGTCTTGAGATAAACTCTCAACTCCTACAGCTTTAAGCAAGTTTACTGGACATAATTTATGCACTTATCTAACAATCACTTTAAAAGCAGATGCGCTAAGAAAAGATGCCATCTGTATTCTGCTTTATCCACTGATTAACAAATGGAAGCTGATGAATACGATTGTAACAGCTCCATCATATCAACATAATCTCCAGAGATGAAAATCACTGGCTATTTTTACATCCATACGGTAGTATGCTGTTCATAATGTAATTATGAGAAACAATGTCTGTCGTTGCCCATTATGTTGCTTCACCAGTGATGCCGTTTGTGACTTTAATGGTAACCCTTGAAGTTGCACTGAAAAGACTGACCTAACACTGTCATAAGCATGACATTTGTTATCAAGAACATTAATGAATATGTATGACTGTTGTCATTACTGTAAGTGTCATTTGGTCAATTATGTCACTTTCCCTGCAAAGCTGACCTTTGTATTTGTCATGACAGTTTGATATTAGCCAAGACAAATGTCAGCTTAACAGAGAAGGTGATGTAATCAATGACAACAGTCATAAATATTCATAAATATACATATGAGTTATCATGTTAGTGTTACGACAGCATTTTCTCAGTCTTATAAACACAACTTCACATAAAATGTTACCACTTTAACTATAAAGAGCATTATCAGAAAAGTCGTGCTGTGTTTTAACATGAGATTTTTGTATGAGATTATTTTCAGAGATTGTTGGGGTTGAAATATGTACCTTAGACCGGTTGAAGCTTACCTGCAGGGGTTTCACACGCTGCGATGTGTACGAAAATGTATTCAGTGTATTGAGTTTTGAATCCTTGCTGTATATGAAAGTTCTTCATGATTTTCAAGTCACAGTGCCGTAGCTGAAGCTGTCCAGCACAGTTTCAGGAGCAGGACCATACGCCAACCACACCTTCTCCAGCATTCCTATAAATACTCACCTAACGCTCTCCTACTCTTTTACTCTTGTACTCTGCTCCCCTCCCTTTCGCCCTATTTCTCTTTTCTCTTCTTACTTCTCTTTCCTTCTCTCTCATTCTCTCCCTCCTATGTAGGGTCCCAAGGAGAGTCCGTCCTGCCTGGATTCCTTACCGAAGCTTTCCCACACACAGTCAGCAATCCTGAAGAACTACAAGTAAAATTCCAGCCTCAAACAGCCATCATTATCTCAACAATCAATCGTTTAAGAGCCTCTTGTTGATGACGTGGTTGTTGCTGGTGAAATGTAGTTGGAAGGTTACACGTGAGAAACATGAAGTGCTTTGAGAGCAATATGATAACCCTTGAACGTGGCTATGATAAAGTCACAGAAAAATCCTTCCCAAATCATTAAAGTCAGTTTAGGAATAGATCATAACTGGACGCTTTTGATTAGAGGCTATACAGAGGACATAGCTGGTGGATGTGGCCAGTCAACAATGCCCCGCCCCCCACCTCCCATACACACACACACACACACACACACATATATACAGAGAGCATGATGAGAAATGTTGTGATTTCATCTAGGGATGAACTCAAATGTCAAAAGTCTTTAAATCTCAGTTACGTTGAACCTCCGGTAATTCATGTGAAAGTTGGGAAAACTGAAACCACCTCCAACTTGTCTGTGAGTCTTTTCCCTCTGATCCTGCTCCCTCCTCTGGGACGGCCCTCAGGGTCCATCTTAAAATCCTCCAGTGAGACTCTCTATAGCTATTTCCCTCTTTTCCTCCCTACTCTTTTGCTCTCTCTTGCTGCTCTTTCCGTTCTTTTGTGTCACTTTTTTTCAATCAATGAACCTCCCTCTGTCCTCCAGCAAGTTTCCCCCCCCAATTCTCTGTATTTTTCTGTTTTTCCTTTGCTTTTACTCTTTGTTTCTCCCTATCTGTCCTTAAATCAGTTCTTCTCTCTCTCCCTTTCCACTTTCCCTCGTCTCACTCCCTCTAAGGATGTCTTTTAATCCTCCAGCCAAATTATTTATCCACCCCCCCACTTCCTCTCCCTCTTAGTTCTATGTTTCCTTCAATCAATTTGCCCCTCTCTCTCTCGATTTTCCTCTTCAGCTTTCCTTTTGCCTCCTGTCTTTCCCTCAGGCTTTCTCTTTATCCTCCAGCAAAACTCTCCATTGTTCCCTCCTCTTTATCTTCATCTCTTTATCTTCTTTATCTCTGTCTTTCATCCTTTTCTCATCTCCACTTTCTCTCTCTCTCTCCTTCAATCAGCACTTCTCTCCCTCTTCCGCTCTGCTGTCTTCTCCTCCTCCTTTTTTCCTTTCTACATGGTGGAGTTGCATGTCTTATTGTAGTGTGTGTGTGTGTGTGTGTGTGTGTGTGCCTCTGGCATCTCACACCACTGTTCCCTTGACAAGAAATCCATTATCTTCATGATGCTGCTGGACTTGGAGAAAATTGAGTTATGCAACCCTATCGACTTCCTACTTCAAGTGCTTTTACCCCGAACTAACTTAAGTCTTTCCTGGCTTCTCTCTCTCTCTTTCTCTGTTTCAGTTGGTGGGAAACATTTAACCAAGTCAGATAAGGTCAAGGAAAAGTTGTCTCAGTGAGCTTTAACCCCTTGAACTCTGATTTTCCCTTACATTTTCCTGTAAGAAGTGTGAAATTTGATTTTTTTTTTTTTTTAATATCTGTAACATATATGTGAATGTGTGTGACACATATATTCTGTATCTGCTGGTTGCAACACTCCTGTGAAGCTACATCACAAATTTAGTGAAATGTTCAAACCCAACACTCAGTTGTTTCTTGTGCATCGTTTTATACAGATTTCCCTGTAATTCAGCAAATCTGGTATCTATGGAAACCTTGGGATCTCCACTAGAACTGAAAAGAAAGTTTAATGTGGGAGTGGAACATCTGAAGAGGTTAAAATCTCCTTTTCAAAACTTGTAAGACCTAGCCAAGAGAACAGCATCAGTGACAGTGTATTGCATTAGGGATAATAGGGAAAACGGCTTTTTGGTTTGCATTTTTGGTGAAATGTACCTTTAATATGATGCTCTCAACTAAATCTATTCTACACTTGTTGCTTATGTTTGTTTGAGAATTTTGTGTTGAGGTGCACAATCGCTAACAACTAAAAGGTTAATGCTGTAAAATGATCCAAATCAGCTCATGTTTTTCATCACATAGGCCTCATTTACTGACAGATTAATCTGAAAAACAGTAATTATATTTGCAATCAAACCTCACAGGGTGCACCCATGCACTGATGTTGTCATCTCACAGGAACAAGATTTGCATAATGCAGATCCTGACAAGTTGTTGTCACAATAGATGACTTGTGAGTGAACCATGATGACACACTGTGATGATTAAAATTATGGGCTATTGTTTGGCTTGGCTAGATGTTGTAATTAATTTCTACTTGCCACCGCAAATTGTGACCGCCGCCCTGCTGATGTTGTCTAATTGGTGAGGTGCTGATTCTGTTTTCACATCTGTTAACGAGGAAGGATTTGACAATATTCAAACCCGAAACTAACAAATTGTTTCCTTCTAACAAGCACTCTTCCGTGTTTCTCACTTCGCCTGTGACTCAAGAGAGGCAGAAGTAGGTTTTGATCGTGGAAAAGATGAGAAGATTGACATCTATGAATAAAGTTTAAAAAGATGGAAATGGTCGGTACTTTTCCTCAGTGTTTCATCCCTGCATTTTATCTCTATATGATGCCCCGTTCAATGGAAATAGAAAATCCTTAGTCTCAGGTGATTTCCCCAGAGCTGCTCCATCGCTGCTGATTTTTCCAGTTGTCAAACTGCTGATGGGTTTTTCATATCATTCCATGATTATATCTAAAGAGGACGGCTGTTTTCTTATGTTCCTCTGCGGTAAAATATTTTACAGCATGAGTGAGAGAGAAAGAGAGGCCCTCATTTAGATCATTCCTCCTTCATGACTTTTCTCCCATCACCAGGTTGACATGTTGAAATGTCTAGAGGCTTCAAACTGCCTTTCATGCTTCTCATGTATATACAGTACATTTCGCAAGGTAGAAGACAGGAGAATATTGTGGATGAGCCTCCGCGGTACATAGACATTTATCATGTTATTATCTAAAAGTGCACGTTATCGTCTAAAACTACAGTTTACACAAGCACATGCCCGGGTTGTAGGTTTAAGCTGGTGTTTTTTTTTTTAAACAGCGGTGATTTCACTTGGCAAAAAAGTCGTATTTTGATTTTAAATATCAATCTCTCCCATCTTCTCAGACACCTAGGTGGTCATTTGAAGATTATACAGCTACACCTTCTCAAAAGGTCAGGTCAATTTAGGCGAGTGGGTCCATTCATAGATTTCATTGCCAATAGCTGCAAGGTGCTTATCTTCCCTTTTATACCCCAACATACCCTCTCATCAATACTTCAATCATCACTGCCAAACAGCTCTGTCAATATTAGCTGCCAGTGGCACTTTAACCATGATGGCTCTGAGCTGAGGTTAGAGGGGTCAGGAGAGGAAATAGTCCCCTGACTACACATAAACTGAATGTCCTGTTAAAGCCATTACAGTAATTGCATTTTTTATGGAGCCGTTTTGCTATCCTGTCATGTTTTATCACAGCACTTAAAAATATGACACATCTGAGGTTAGCCGGTGCAGACTGAGGCTAACAGCAGGGAAGAGACGAGGCCTGTAAGCTGATCTACAGGTGCTGCAGAGAGCTTGTGTGCAACACTATATGGATCATGTATGGATACTGATGAATGGATACATTTTATCCATCACAAGCTTGACATCTTGTTCCCAAGGGCTGTATATATAAATCAAATTGCTACATGCATATATTGGCATATGTTTGATGGACACATACTATAGAAATCATTGCACACTGAATTTTTCTCCCCATCTTGAGAAATCGCATGCTCAATACTAAGACCTTGTTTTGAGGAAAATCCGACAGTTGGATGAGATTATCTCACATGTTTCAACTTTTTTTTGCAATTTTTCAGGAACAAACATAAGATATCTGCCCACTGGTATCAACAAAATGATACTCGATAAAAGAAAATTCTGGAAACAAGTTGATTAGCATTGGAAACAAGTGGGATCAAATGATCCCACTGGCAGATTTTTGAAGACAAACAAACTTTTAACACTAAATATGAGAGTAGATCATTATGTTTTAGTTACATTCAAGTTTATTGACACAGAAAGACACACAGGTCAATCAGGGGTTAGATGTTTACGGTTCCTGTCGTGCTCTCCCCTTGGAAAGTGTTTGGATCCTCTGTCTTCCTCATCCTTCCTCTCCTCTCTCTGTAAAACAGTAGATGCTTACTTTGGCAACTCTGATGAAAGACTAATAAATGTGCTAATTTACGGCCTCCCCTCTACTCTCTTCAGATATTATAAAGACTCCCATTTGATGATGAAACCACGCTGAAACTGCGGTAATGTTATAGCATACGCTTTCACACATTGAGCTTAGACAGTTCGTAAAAACAGATGAGGCAGCTATTTTTTTTTTTTTTGCTCAAAGTTTAGATCAGTACTCATTTAATCTCCAATTAAAGGACAGGGTACCTTTCCAGAAATAGATAGAAAGAAGAGAGAGAGAGAGAGAGAGAGAGTATATGTCGAACTTGGCAGTTCACAAGTTATGCAACAGCAAGCATCGTCTGACCTCAATCTGAAAGGAAATCTACCTTTTCAGGTTCAAAGAGCTAATGAATATAAATGAAAGGCATCGACAAAAATGAATCGCCTGTAGATTAAAGATCAGAGCCCTCTGTAATTGTGATTATTCATGCATTCCCCCCGTCAAACAGATGAAAGATATCAATCGATGGGAGGCATCAGCACTTTCTGCTTTTTAAAGACCAATAACCTCTCCTCTTTACCTCTCTCTCTCTCCTTGCAGGCTTAGGAGATCGTTGGGTGACATTTGAGATTGAGAGAGAGAGAGAGAGAGAGAGAGAGAGAGAGAGAGAGAGAGAGATCAAACACTCACTTAGCCTCTGCTTGATATTGGTGCTGAAGTGTCTGTGTGGGCATACATATATTTGAATCTGGTCTACTGTTTTTCATACTTTTGCTCTGGCTGGGGACTCCTTTTTGAAAAAAAAAAAAAAAAAAAAAAAAACCGCTTACATTCAGGCAGTTTTATACCACCTTTTTTTATCTTAGGAAAAGCAAAATCTTGTCTTTATCCGTGTGAACAGCCATACACTGACAATATATGTTACTGAAATCAAAATGAAAAATATATGTACATTTTTCTTTCTTCAGAAATTTGTTCACTTTCAAATCAATACGAGCAGACATCATACTCTGTCATTTGGTAGCCTCACATTGAGAAAACATACAGCAGGTCTTTCCATTCATAGTAACACAATACAATTTTTTGTAACTAGATGCCAAATTTTTTTTTTATTGCTTTGATCAGATTAAAAGCTTTATGAGATTGGCTGCCTCCACATTGCATTTAACATTGGTCAGATGCTGTGGAAGGAATGTTGTTTTGCTTTATGGCACAAAAAGAAATAAACAATAAACAAAGCAATTTTCTTCAACACAACTGGATCTAAAGCTAAAGAGTTGTCGATGGTGTTTACCCTCTTCAGCAAAAGGAGAGAGAGAGGGAGAGAGAGAAAATTTGACAGTGATACACAGAAGTTGTAAATGCTGTATACAGCACCTCGAAACATCTGTGTGTGGGTGGGCTGTGTGTTAATCCTTTTGTGTGTGCATGGAGTCCATGTGTGTGTCTGTGTGCGGTGGATGAGTATTGGCCTTCAGTCTGTCAGCAGGGCTTTAGAAGATGCTGATCAGCAGAGCCAGTGATGGGTTAAATACCCCGTGTCTTGATGCTTTGATCTTACTGCTGACAGAGAGAAAAGAGGGAAGCGGGAGATAGAGGGTGAGGGGTAACAGAAGGGGAGCGAGGGGGCAGGAGATGGAGTGAGAGTGGAGGTGGTGGAGGGAGGTAGAAAGTGTTGCATTGCAGATAAACAGAAAAGAGAAGAGAGGACTCCGAGTGAAATATCATGGAAGTGAATAAGATAAGGACAGAGGCAGGCAATAATACAGCTAAACAACAACGGCACTAAATTTGCTGGAAATCTATAGTAAATAATAACCTGTGCTATTTCCCATAGTTCATTCTAATGCAGTCGATTTAGAGTTGAACAAGGCAAGCTTTTTCAAATATACACTTGTTGTATCAGCTTAAAAATCACAGAGAGAGGCTGATATGGAATAAAGTGTCCAAACCCCACTAAATCATGTGAAGTTTATTTGTCTTAATTTGCCAAAACTGCCAAAATTTGGTCACTGGCAGATAAATCATCTGTGCCCAAGAGAGCCGATGAATCAAAACTTGCAGTTACAGTACATAACTTTTGCATATAAATAAATGTGAAGATAATGAGGATAAAGTCTGCCCACTGATAAAACATTTAAAGCATTAAGCATTAAGATATAGTATTTTGCATATATTAACCATTACAAAGTCAGTGTTTTTGGTGACATTCCCACACTGGTGCATAGTTGACCTTTTGTGCCTCAGTTGCAAATTCCACTGGTATTACATACCTGAAATAATAGCATGGCTAATTTCTTCATCTGAGGATTCTATATCTCTCTCAGTTTTTTTTTTTCTCGCCTATATTTCTTTGGATGAGTAGATTCAGAGGCCTTCCCCTGAGCAACCGGGAAGTGTATATAGACAACTGGAAAATTCAGAGTTGCAGTTTTAACTTATTAATGTCCACAGTGGAAATTTAAAATTTCCTTCATGGCACTTAAAGTACAAGATGAGCTGAGCTGAGCAAAAATCTGTTGGAAGTTTGATCAAATAGATGGTATGTGGCCAAAGGACATATTTTTGTTATGCTGTTTTTTGTATTTAGTCATAACGGGTTCTCTGGTTGGCTGGTTAAGGGGTTTTCTATGAAATGAGGAACCCCTTTTGATTAATTATGAACAAATAGAATAATTACACATGATAGCAATGGCTGTCTTGTAAGAGGTTTTTATCAAATGCTTGGTATCGTTGGATTCAGAACAATTTATATTTCGGTGAGTGTGTGTATGTTGAGTGTATGTGTCTTGAACTGTGTACCAATAAAAACATGTCACATGTCTTGACAGCTCTCACAGAAAATTTTGTTGGCTCTACAGTACCTCAAACAGAAAAAAAAAAATTAGTAGAAGAGTAGTAGAAAATGAATCCTAAGTAACAAGCACTCTGTGCAGAGAAAGCTGAACTCACCAGGGTTAGATCTTTTGCCCCTCGACACTTTGACACTTTTTGACATAAATCGTTCACAGACCAGCAGGGGGAATAACATTTCTGGGACTTGAAGGCCCATTTTCGAAAAGTTGCCTTTCTCTGCCATTTGGAGCTGCCAGTGTCCGATGTTGTGTTGCACAGCCTTAACATGCACTGAACTATTGGATGCTCTAACTAGGATAAGTGGTTTGGAAAAAAAAGGAATGAACTGTTGGAGCCACTTTGCTGTTGCCATGTGAAAACCTCAGGACTCTAATTTCAGTGACATGGCATTCAGCACATGCCCCTTTATGGGTTGATTTAAAAAAAAAATCTTAAAACTCTTGAGCTAACACAATCCTTTGGCTGCTTTCCCTTACCAGTGAACATTTTAGAGATACAAGGTTTTCACCCGACAGCACAGAACACGCTTATATAACCACAATTGTTTATGTTCTGTTTTCATGTTTATATTCAGTTTTTCCCTCTGCTGTATCCTATGACTTTTGCTTCTGCAACGACCCAGTTTCCACACGGGGATCATTAAAGATTTATCTTATCTTGCACATAACAAAAAAAAAAAAAAAAAAAAAAAAAAAAAAAAAAAAATCAGACAGAGACCAGCGCAGACAACGAGACAGAGAAAAGAAGACAGACAGAACAGAGAGAGAAATGTGCACAGAGGCAGGCAGACAGACACAAAAAAAAAAAAAAAAAAAAAAAAAAAAAAATTCATGACAGACCAAGCCAAGACCCAGCACTTGCTCCCTGCTCCTCCTGTCCTATCTGGATCTCCGCTCTCCAGCCCCAGTCTTCAAAGCCACAGCAGGAGGTGGCACTCTTAGTGCTGCTCCCTGGCTTCTATATAAAACCTCCCTAGTCTATTTACCCTCTGCAGGGATTACACACAACACTCTTCTTTCACATGTGGCTCGTTTGGGCAAATCCCTCCTCTGTCTGTCTCGCTCGCACACACTGTGTATGTGTATGTGAGACAGAGTCGGCGAGAGCGAGAGAGTATGTGTGTAAATGCATGCGTGTGTATGCGTGTGTGTGTGTGTGTGTGTGTGTGTGTATGCTTGTCAAGGTGGCTGTGCTCCTACCGGTGAGCCTACTTTCATCTTTGAGAGTGTCTTATTTGGCATAGAAAGCATCTCAGTCATCCTTGTGACAGCATGCGCTGCGATTTTCTTGGCTGTCACATCAAAAAGAATAGACAAGCTAGTCGGTGTTTGTTGTGAAGATAGGGGTCCAAGGTGCATCACAGGCAGGCGTCAACATTACATGTCTTTTCTTCTTTTTTTTTTTTTTCAAACATTTGATTTATTTGTCATTACTCATCCAATTTGGATGAGTCAGTGCGAATGAAATTTGACAAAACAATTTGATTTATCTAGGTAGTCTGCCTTTATTTTGGGTCAGCGAGTGAACGGATTCCTCTTTGGTATGAAAATTAACTGAGCAGAGCTGGTGAGTGAGGTGAGTGTACAACATGTCCCGCAGTAAATTAAAGTTACGTAAGGAATCTGATTCAGAAGCATGCAGGATGGCAGGGCTGAATGAAGTTCAATATGGAGAAGGGTGTTGAACTTACACTGAATAGTACAGACAACATATGGTAAGTGGCCGTGCACAGGCGACATGGCATGCTTGCATGGAAAAAAAAGTGAGACATGACACTACTGTAGCTGTAGTTGGGATGATGTCTTTTTTAGAAGTGAAGAGCAAAAGAATGTGTTTTCCTGTTATAAAAACATGGGATCATGACTGGTAATATACCAGCAGTAGGTATATTTAATCCATACAGCTGGCTAACTGAATCCAAATCATAAGTAGAATTAAATCATATTTCCCTCTAGGCTATTTTTTGCTACTAGATAATGGTATCTTGTATATGCATGGTGTGCATGGTGTCAAAAATACACCTGCTTTGTGTAGCAGTTCTGTCACTTCAGTAGAATTTGACATCACTTTGCAGGCATCATGAAAGTCTCATGTTTTACAGTACATGCTGTCAGCAGCACTGTGCAGTCGATGCAGGGAGCGGGGATTTCTACGTACACCCTTGTGTAATGTACGCTGCCACTTAACATTCCTCTTAGATTCCCTTATTTGTCCTTACATGACAGGTACATCGACTTGTTTGTAATCATCTTGCAATAAACAATGGTTCTGCTGAGCACTTGAATCTGACAGGCTGAGAAGCGAACACTTTTACAAAAAAAAAAAAAAAAAAAAAACCCTCAAAAAAAACAAAATGCCCTGCTTTGAAGCAATGCTTTTGCCTCGGGCAGTTTACAACCATCATGTCAAGCATTTTGCAAGCAAAATTGTTAGCACCTCATTTACATCATGCGCAGCAGCTGAATCTCAGTGAACCACGTCACTGCCACTCTTTAGCCAGTCTATGATGTGTAGCTGACTGGCTAAGCAGAACTCCTTTGCTCAGTGTGATTGACCTCAGCATTCCACACACTGTGTCTTATTTATATGTCAACTTTGCTTATTTTGGAAAAGGAACATTCACCCTATTTCTCTGTTTTCACTGCCGCCCCTGTCAATGGCTCGCCTCACTCTGCTGGCCACTGGATTAACCTTTGCAGTCTTATTTTGTGTGTGTGTGTGTGTGTGTGTGTGTGTGTGTGCCATATGTTCAGTGTGATTCCAGCATATAGCTCTACATTAGACTAGAAGGCTGCTGGTTACACACACACACACACACACACACACACATATAGACATGTACAGGGCAAGCTGTGACCATTGCTGTAGCTTCCACTCTGTTGATGACTCCTTACAGGCATGCTGACGTCAATACAACCACACACACACACACACACACACACGTACATGTCCATGAACCATCTGTATCTTGATAACTTTTTGTTCCCTGCTCGCTTTGATTTGCAATCGCGGCTTGAGACCCATAGAGTGCTCTGCGTCACGAGCGCCCGCATGCCCAGTTGTGCTCCAGATAAAAGGAAACTACACACACACACACACACACACACACACACACACAAAGACGCATGCATGCATACGCAAAATGTGTTTTTCTGCCTCCTTGCTCACAGTGAGAGGAGCTTGTTGTGTGTTCAGATGTGTCAGTGCGATATAGGTCTGCCCAGCTGAGTGCTCTGCCGCAGCCGTAAAGGGCCACAGGTTACTGCTGAACTCTGCCATGGTGGAGAGCAAACTTGTCCTTGACTGAACTCTTAAACAGAGAGGACGACAGCGAGGGGGAAGGTTGCGAGAGAGGGAGAGGAATCAAGAGAGAGAGGGAAGGAGGGTAGAGGGATGGTCAGAGACAGAGAGATTAAAAAATAAGCAAGAATGACAGCAACAAAGACAGGCTGTGGTTTAGTTGTTGTTGGTTGTTGTTGGGAGCAGCCTTCAAAAAAACAAAACAAAACAAAACAAAACAAAAAAAAAAAACACCTACTATGAACTTGCTCAACTGAACACTCAGCTGCATAGCAACTTTTAAAAGAGTTTTATATCTTATACGGACAATATATCTTTTCTTTGTAAGTTCATTTTTTTTTCTTGCCTGTCAGGTCAAGCATGCTGAAACTGTACATTTTGTACTACAGAGCGGTGAAAAATGGAAACAGATGAAGCTGGAGAGTAGACAGAGGTCAATCTCCTACTCTTCTCCTTGCAGAGTGGAGCAGACATGTATGTGTTTGTAGCTCTTTGAGTGTGTGTGTGTGTGTGTGTGTGTGTGTGTGTGTGTGTGCGTGTTCGTGTGTGTGTGAGTGTTTGTGTGCAAAGAGAAGGTGGCCAAGGATAAAATGTCCCTCTGTGGCCAAATGCACACCATCCTTTCACATTACTGTCTCTTATTCAAGTGTGACAGGGGCAGCGAGCGATAGAGAGGGAGACAAAGAGAGAAGGCCTGCGTGCACAAAAAGACATGCCCGAGCTCATAATCTAATTTGATGTCCAATTTGTTGAGTTACCCGCGGCCCTTCCCTCCTCCCTCTTCCCTTCTTCCTTCATTTCTCTTCTGTGCTTCTATCCATCTCTCTCTGCGCTCTCTCTCCTCTTTCATGAAACCATGCTCTTGCCAACTTTTTGCAAGTGTATAGTTGAGGCATTTTTTAGCTTAGAGTACACTGCTTACTTTGCAGCATACATAAGCAGGGCGATGTGTGTGTGTGTGTGTGTGTGTGTGTGTGTGTGTATCCGTATGTGTGTGTGTAATGTGCGTGTGTGTGACTTGTCTTCTAAACTTTGCCTGGCAGTGAGTTTCAGAGTGTGTGTGTGTTGCAAACAGGATTACAAAGAAGCTCTTGACTATGAGAGGAAGGGGACTTGATTTATGGCTGCGGGATGATGTCTAATGCACTGTTAAAAAGGATAAATCATCAATGAAAAAAACTGTTATGTCAGTAGGTGTTGCTCTTAAAATATGCAATGTGTGTTATCCCACAGTAGGATGCATGGATGCTTCAAAATGACATTCAAATGACATTTTAAGGGTGTAGCACTCACTGCAAAAAATCTCTATCTTAACAAGTCATTTAATTTCATATTCAGACATAAGAAATGTGTTTTTCATAAATGAAGTGGAAAAAGTCTGCCAGTGGGATGAGATAATCCCACTTGTTTCCAGTGCAGTTTCACTTGTTTCAGGGAGTTGTTCTGGGAAGTATAAATATGGTGAAACAAGGCAGATAAGGCAGATCATCCCCCTTTTATCAAGAAAATGACACTTCATTGAGGAAAATTCTGGGAACAAGCTGATTATTATTGGAAACAGGTGGGTTTATCTCAACCCTGTGGCAGATTTGAAAGAAAAACAGGATTTTAAGAATGAATATGAGACAAAATGGCTTGTTAAGATTGAGGTTTTTGTTGTGCTGCCTCCAGGAGTAGAATCCACTTTGCTGCCAGTTTGTCATACTCAAATTTACAATTGCAACCACTTACGATTTTACTTACTAAAATATTGGTGCATTTTGGGTCCAGCTGTTTGGAAAAGCCTTGCTTTTTTCTCTTTTTATCTGCCAGATATTATGAAGAAACTAACTGGCTAGGAGGCATTAGATTCTACTGCAACAGATTAAATTTGCTCTGCAGTTCAGAGTATAAGGAAAAAAAAATGTTTGTAGATTTTGGCTTTGTCAGGTTCTATTGTTAGGTAGCTTGAGAAAAGGTAGTAAATGGACTGGTTGTTTTATGTGGAGTGATAAATCAAACTTGCTTGAAGTGACCGTCCATAGCAACATGTGGTTATTCATAATGAAGGTCATTATTCAGAAATGTAAAAAGTGCAGATTAAACAATTGAACAATAAGAACTGAATTTCTTTACTCCTTATTCAGTGAGGTTGATGCAGAACTCAGCTCCGTTTAGTGCAGTGTGGCTTATATCTGCAGCAACTGGGAGGGTTACATGCACAAACGGAGTAGCCTACATTCACTCTTGAAGCTTTTCAGCACTACTGCAGCACTCTGCTGGTGGCTCCTGGGCAACTTGAGGGGAGCAGGTGGGGGTGGAGTGCCCTGCTCATGGGTGTCTTGGTGGCAGCTGTTAGGATCTTAAACTTCTTGTCACTTGCCTGCTTCATTAATTTCAGCCAACTGTCAAGATTCCTCTGGTCTCAGAAAGGAGATGAGAATTTCTTTTCTCCAGATGTAGCTGTAGTTAGTCCCTCCAACACAGTTTTAAAAGATCAGGGTAAAAATCCTGCATCAAAGTGTTTCTTAGCAGCTTTGTTGGCAAACGCTGACTTTCAAAATTTGGCTGAATCAGCAGTGCTGATACTTAATTTGTTTAAGAGGCGTTGTGCTGTGCTTCCAGCTTAAGCTCAGCTATGTTCAGTTCAGTTTGGGTTTTTTTGTGTTATGCCCAGATTTCCTCCTTCATCTCCTGCCTGCCTGGGTCCCTAAGAAGGCAGAGGAAGAGGACGACCACCAGGCCTAATCTCATTGGATACATGGTGACTTGGCAGAAATTACAGCTGAGGAGCCTTTTGCAATTTAAAGGGCACTGCTGTCATTTTTAACAGCTGAATACAATGTCACTCATATCTTGATAGAGAGTCCACCCGAGCCCATCAGTCAGATCTTTGTGGAGATCTCTTTTTCTCATTATTGAGAAAATTTTGGAGCCAAAACATTCTTACAGTAATCCATCACTTCCACAGCAGGGTTTAATCTTATGCCACATAGGAATACATGTGTGCATTGTAGAGATATGAATAGTGGTGGGAAAACTTCTCAAATCCCTATGTAAAAGTAGAAATACCATGATGGAAAATACTTATTTAAAGGTCTTGCATTAAACATTTTACTCAAGCAGAAGTTCTGGCAGGAAAATGTAAAAACTTTGAAGATGAAAATAGTCATGGTTCCTTTCAGAGTGTTAAATTATTGGTGCATTAACCTGCAAAAAGTTTCTTAGGTAACTTTCTCAGCTAACTGCTCCATATATTGGTGGCTAATTTACACTCTAACAGTGCATACTATTTTATGTTTTGCATGGATGAACTTATTCTAAATAGGTAAATGGAGTTGATTGAACAAGTACTGAACTTAACTCTGGAATGTAGTGCAGCAAAAGTACAAGCTCAGTGGAAGTGGAAAAACTCATGAAAAGTACCAGTAGCTCAGAACTGTGCTTTAGGTGCAGGATTTGAATAATTTTATTTAGTTAGTTTCCACCTCTGGATATCAGCTTAGTGGTGCTACACTGAGGAATTTTCTTTGGACCATACGGATGGGTAACACACACTCCCAGCAATAGTCGACGTGAGTCTCAGGTTCAATAATTGTCTCAAATGGCCAAAAACACCGGCCTTGTGTTTCACTGCTTTAGGTGACTTGTCTCACATTTGTATCACGTACATGTATCAGTGCAGAGCAAGGTAATGGAGCAGGGGCTAGATCTGACTTACTATACACAAGGTGCAAAGTCAAATCCATAATGTAAATTTCACAGCCATGAATTAAAAGGGCCTTGAGATATCAGGTCTTAAATAAAGATCTGTGCGTGTGGGTGAGACCTTTTATCAGGAGACTAAAGGGCAGGCTGCAAAAATACAATGTCGATCTCACTGTGTAGTAAAGCATTAGCACAAAAATATACATTTATGCAAACACGTCTACTGCATGCCTGTGTTCACATAAACATCCATATACATACACTATGAAACACTTCAGCTTATCCATTGCTATCATAAAATTCATTGTTTTGTGCCAGCTGCCAGTTTCAAATCATGGTGGAGCTGTCAGGTAGGAGTAACAAGTTACGAGTTCAAAACACTCATGAATGCTGATTCTGATATCCCATCCTCCTTTATCCCATGCCCTGGGTTTATACTTGAATCTGCTGGGCTGGGGATATGTGCATTAATTTTTGATAATCACATGGCTTTGAAGTAGTTTCAGCATTACAGGATAGCACCAGCAGTTACTTAGTTAGTGCCCTTCCTCAGTGGCTGCAGATGACTGTAATTATATTCCTTACAACTTAAGTTCCGCCCACCGCCTTGTCAAAAACTAGGAACTGAAATTGCCTCAGCCCCCTGGATAGCTGCAAATGTTTCCACTTGCTTCTGAGATGGAAGGTCCTGGACTTTCAGAAGTGTATGCAGCAGAGTTACAAAAGTCTATAATACTCACTCTGGTAGAATTATAATCTTTCATCTGGATTTAAAAGTAAAGATTGAAGCTGAAAATAAGGGGGGAAAAATCCTGCCTGCTCTTTATCCAGTAGAGTACCATGGCAACAATGATCCATTTCAATTTAGCTGGTTCCCATAGAGACCTTGTCAAAATGAATTTCCTTAGTTTGGATGCAATTTTAAGAAAAGACTATTGATATACTGTCAGTTTTTGAGTTTTTCTTATTATCATTCGTGTTAGCTGGAGAAAGGCAAAAGTGTGTCACGCTATGTTAAATCAAGGCTTGGTTGGGGTAACTCAAAATTATTTTACATTATTTTTATTATCTGTGAAAGTGGTGTCATTGGGTCAGTATCCGGCCTTGCTGTTTCTTGCCTAATGGCTTTTCCTCTCTCTCTGTCTTAATGAAGGTTAATACTGCTCTAGCTTTGGTTTGGGGAATTCTTTGTGTCCACCTTGTCCATGAATTCTCTGTATTGGGACACACATTATGCTTATTCCATGGCCACTTGTCAATAATAATAGGAAGAGTTAATTCATTTAGGTAGTAATATTCTCTAAAAAAAAAAAAAAAAAAAAAAAAAAAAATCTTCCTGCACTATTTTTGTACAGGTCAGGCAAATAGTCTGTCTGGAACAGCTGATTTCTCTAACATTATTCAACATAAGCCACAGCTTTGTAGACACAGTGGCTTCGTCAACCAATTACATACAGCACATACTGTATCTACACAAAAATAGCATGGCTAGCTCAGAGTTGATGTTAATAATAATTATACTGATGTTAATTGCTGGAAATTGCTGTTTATGGCTGTTATGGCCAGCAAAGTAATAAGGCTTTTCCACTGGCACTTTTGGCCGAGCCAAGTCAAATCCTGCCAGGCTGATTTGCAGGCGAGTTACAGGATGGTGGAGGGTTTCATCAATATTTATTGGTCTGAGAGAAACTGAAACCTTTAAAACAGAATTGCTTACAACCAGGAAACACCAAAGCAAGACGTGTGAAACTTGAGGTGTTTTTATGGGGTGTCCTAATATACAGTTTCAGTGGACACCTACCAGCCTAACATATTCAAGTATTCACAGTGACATTGGTGAACATTAAATTAAAATATCGGCCAGATATAAAAGATATAAAAAGTTGTAAAACTCAACCACAAAAATCATAAAGATGATCTGCATACTTTACATTCTTTGTACACACATTGCGTACTTTCCATAAACTTGTTATACAAATGTTGGTCTCCATGCAAGTTCAACAAAATATTCCCACACTATTAAATTTTTCTCAAACTTCATGTCATTTACTTGATAGTCTTTTTAAGAGCAAGTTTCAATATATGATGGTTGGCAATGGGTGCCACCAGACTGACGCATAATAAGTCTACCCAGTAAACGCCTCTTTGTCTTCATTACTTCCAATGCATGTCCCATTTAAGCTTTTGTTTAATAATGAACAGCTCCATTACAGAGACTCTCTGGACCGCTTTGTTTGAAACAATAGAGCGTCTCTGCAGCTCACAGTTAGTTACAATAATTTATAACATGACAAAACCATGATAGAGGCATCATTTTTCTATTAGCCATTATCTTTCTCAAACACGGTCTATTCTTGGATTTTGAGGACATAAGACATGGAAACTAAAAAACTACATCTACATACATAAAGATATCTAGATATATTAATCTCTGAACCATAGTCAGTCACTTTAAGAATCTGGGGGATGAAACATAATCTTTGATTGTATCAGTCTCAGTATCATGTCCTCAATCCTTTCTTTTCTCTCCATCTTACACTTTCCTGACCCTCTCTCAGATCTCTCATTTCCCTCCTTCTTTCCCATGCAAACATTTTGCAACTTTTTTGTACTTGTTTTGACTTAAAGAACCTCAAAACATACCAAAGCATATCTAATTGGTTTAGAGTTGTGTGTTGAGTGTATAAATACTGCATTGTGAATGGAAACGATTTGCCTGCCTACCAAATCTAACAGGCATTCATTCACCTTGCATGCTGTAGCACCCACTTGTAAACAAACAAACAAAAATTCATAAAGAAAGATGGATTTGGCTTTAATAAACTCAATTTTATTTTAATGAGGCAGTTCACAGATGCATAGGTCAAACGCAGGTGTAGCTGAGTTCTAGTTTTCAGCTGTCGTAACAATTCCGGTTTGGGC